>NC_069506.1:311908988-312271488 GCF_027579735.1 Bombina bombina
AGTATCCAAGGGGTTAATGCTTACCATTAATTGACCTGCTCTTAAAGGGACAGTCTACCATAGAATTGTTAGTGTTTTAAAAGATAATCCCTTTATTACCCATTCCCCAGTTTTGCATAACCAGCACAGTTATATTAATATACCTTTTACCTTTGTGATTACCTTGTATCTAGGAACCTTCTTCCAGCCCCCTGATCACATGACTGTGACTGTTTATTATCTATTGTCTTAAATTTAGCATTGTTTTGTGCTAGATCTTAAATAACCCTCTGTGCCTGAACACAGTGTTATCTATATAGCCCACGTGTACTTTCTGTCTCTTTGTGTTGAAAAGAGATTTAAAAAGCATGTGATAAGAGGCAGCCCTCAAAGGCTTAGGAATTAGCATATGAGCCTACCTAGGTTTAGTTTAAACTAAGAATACCAAGAGAAAAAAGCAAATTTGATGATAAAAGTAAATTGGAAAGTTTTTTAAAATTAAAAGTCCTATCTGAATAATGAAAGTTTAATTTATACTAGACTGTCCCTTTAAGAAGACAAATTCTAAACTAGTTCCCTGTTTGTGGCCCACCAGGAGTGATGTTAGATATGTCTGAGCAAAGTGATTCAGTGCTGAGTCTCTTTAACAAAGGAAACGGAAAGAAACCAGCATTTATTGTTTTGTTTTTTTTTCCTCTCTAATGGAAGAACAGGTCCCGGGCTGTAATATTCCAATTATATCCAGACCATGTGGAAAAAAACAGTGATTCACACAATCTCTTCTGGTTAAGCTATCCCTGAATCATGTCCAGAGCTAATGATTGTCAGATGTGATCAGAAGGATTCAGCTGTGTATGTGTCACAGCAAGGGAGCTGTCCTAGGTGCTGAAGCGCACTCCATAAAATAGAGATCAGTGCTGAAGTCATAACTTGTCTGTGGTACTTATTCTGTGTGAGTCACAGGAATAAGATCAAAGATATATCTTACTTTCGAATACATTAACATACACACTTTAGAAAGTGCTAGGAAGAAAATGTTTTCAAATAAATTCACAGGAATTAAATATATGTCAAGTTGTTCCACAACAACCACCTAGAAACAGTTAATAAAATTTAATTGCTGCCCTATTTGGAAGCGAATCACTTTAACATACGTGATTTTTTTTCAACTGTCATTTCGCTACAGAAGCATCACCAACTGTAAACCTAATAAAGCAAATAATTATGTATTTAAAATGGCATAATTTCACCTACTTTTTTATACCTTGAACCTGCTGAAAACCCTTATTTGCCTGTTTCAAGTGTTATTTTTAGCTTTTTGTAAATTTTAAAGTGATTGTATATTCACATGTTAGCAAAACAAAAAGCTTTTGTGAAAACATTAAAAAAAAAAATGTTATGAAAGGTGGACTTCCGGTGGGCGGGCAAGGAGCTCATGTTTGGAGCTCCGTCTAGCTCCGTGGTTTAACTATTCCATCCGAAGGTTAAACTGAGCCTAGTGTAACAGTCCTAGACAGGAGTTATGTCCGGACCATGACTCTGCCCACTGACATAGTCAAAACGCATAGAGGCGTGGAAAAAAAGTAGTTTTTTTATTGTTTCAATAATCCCTAAGGAGAGGATACCGCGGACTATCGCTCAATCATGGGAGAAAGTGATTAATGAAACCCGGTGATCGGATGAATTGTACGTTTAGAGGGAGGCATGTCTGAGAGCAGGACCCTACTGGCTATGAATAGTTGGATAAGTGTTTAATAGAGGACACAAGCCACTGCAAAAAAGGAGAGAAGAAAAAAAAAAGCCTCAATAAACAGCAAAGGACCAAGCATGTCTTAGAGGAAAGACAACCCACACGCCTGATACGAGGTGAAGAGTGCCCTGCGGCAACGCTGTCATTTCTCCCAGCCAAAAAAGGAGAAAGGTTGTACAGGAAATGTACACAGAGAAAGATTGACGGATCTGTTAATACAAACAAGAGCAACACGCCACAGAGAGAAGGTAATCTGCAAGTTTATTAGCAGGTGGGATAACTCGAGTGGTGGCTGGGAGAGGACACGGGGTATAGAGATCAGTGAAAACAAGCAGTAGGCACACCCGGACTTAATCTTCCAAACAATTTGAATAGACAACAGGAGTTACAGACTCTGTTGTGAAACTGAGGCCACTAGTATGAAATAGGAGACACAGTGGTATAAAAACTTTAAGTTACAGTCTTTATAAGGAATACTCCCTGAAAGCTGGATGCGGTTTTTTGTTTTCCTTGTGGTGTAGAAGGGATAAGGAAGAAAGGCTGTATTGAGAGTTTTGAGGAGCAGAACTTGCTGGACAAAATAACAGTGATTAAATTGGTGCCTTATTGTGTGAATGTTAAAGAACAGTAAAAAAAAGTTTTCCCAGCAGAGCTGGTGGGTTTCACTGAGACTGGACAGGTCCTGATTATAACTATACCAACTACAGATAATCAGAAACTTCACTGTCAACTGATACTACAGGTTTAAAGTTACTTGGGGACTAATTTGCTGGTTTGCTGACTTTATTTTCCATTAGTACAAATCACTAAAACATACAGAAGTGGTATATCTTATATTTGAGGTTAGAGTATAGAGCAGAGTATTATACTGTTGTGAGCAGTGGCAGTGAATTGTCAGTTGCTCATTTAAACACACAGAAAATATAATAGGTTTCTGCATATGGATAAATACTTGGGATCTAACAAAATGGCGCCCAAAGGCAAAATAAGTGAAAACAAAACAAAAGGGAACCTCTGAAGCATTAAAACAGTCTTCAATGATAGCTACAGATACCACCTGTGTGGATAAAGACTCACATTATATAATACAACACATTTCCTCTATATTCATTCCTAAAGTAGATAACTTGCAATAAGGGTTAGATCAATTAACTAGAGAAATCAAGCAAATTACTACTAGATTTACAGGACTAGAGGAGAGAGTATCTGATTTGGAGGATGTATCCTCTATACACTAATAAAATTGAAACCCTCCTTAAACAAAATCAAGTTCTTTATCAGCGTCTTGAAGATTTAGAGAACAGGTCAAGGCGAAATAATAAATGTATATTAGGGATACCTGAGTCCATTAAAAAAGTTGAATTAATGCCCTTTATTGAAAATATGCTTCCTAATCTCTTGAATCTATCACTGAGCGGTTTCAAAGTCAGTGTTGAGCGTGGTAACAGAATAGGTCCTGAGAAACCTATTGAAAAAACATCTACACAACCCAGACAGTGTATTGTCAAATGTCTACACTTTCAAGCAAATATAGCTGTACTAAGGGCTTATAGAAAAATACATCTCTGGCATTTGAAAATTCTAAATTACTTATTTTCCAAGATTATTCAGTAGACCTGGCAAAGAAACGTAAATAGTTTGCACCTCTTTGCTCTACCCTTAACAAAGAAGGTATAAAAGCTTTTTTTTTTTTTACTCTACATAGCTAAATTAAAAATTCTGACACCCTTGGGCCCAATTTTTTTTGACTCGCCCCAAGATGCACAGGCGTATTTGGACTCTGCCTCAAATGCCCTTTCACAGTCATTATTCACCCTTGTTTAGGGTATTTTAGAATGATAGGTTAGACGGTTTAACAGAAAAGCAGTATATTAGTAACACTGGATTGTTTATTTAAAAATTGGGTAATGTTTGAACGGATATTCAGGGTGTTTTGCAATGTTAAAAATAATAGGATATTTAAAAAATGCCTAAGGGCATTTTAGATGTGTGTGGAGTTTTTTTTGTTGGGTTTTTTCCACTTAGAATTGTTATATTCTGATGTTTTACTAAAGAAGGATATGGTATTACTCACTATGATTGAAAATAGATGTAAAATAGATTTGATATTTTTTAATACATTATGGTGTTTTGAAATGCTAGGTTTTTCATGCGATAATCTTGCAATTAAGGGGTGAGTTGTGTTTTTTTGTGTTTTTTTTTTATTTTTTTTTATGGAAAATGGCTTTTGAAGATTAAATGACATAAGATGATGCATTGCAGTAGAATTGTATATTTTAAGTGCAAATGTAAGAAATTTTTTTAGAACAAACTCAAATACTGCAACGGGTTGTGTATAGAAAGTTTTTGGATATTATTATTATTTATTGTGTATGCACAGCCGGGGGTTTATGAAACAATGTTAATTGCTCATTTTGATATAACAGTATTAAGTGGTGACAGTTAACACTGTGGATAGAGGATACTTGCACTGATCTTACCTGATTAAAGGTAATAATACATTGGAAGAAAGGTGTATTTTTAGATGGCTTATTTAAAGTTCAATGTTTTTACCCAAGGTGTGGTGTGTTTTTTTTTGTTTCTTTTTCTCTCTCCCCTCTCCCCCTCTTTTACACCGCCTCCTTTACTCTTCCATCTCTGTCATCTACAATAACTATTTTACAATATGGTTAGCTATGACAAATCGCCTTTTTTAAAGCAAGATGTTGCTTAAAATTATATCATGGAATGTGGGGGATAGTCGCTATTATAGATTCGGAAATAGATCAGGTAAATTACTGGCCTCTCTAGTTAAAATGAGTTAATCTCGCAAACATATAGCAGCTGTTAGATACAAAGGTACTATAAATAAGACACCAGTTTATATTGCAAAGGCATTTGCAAACAATTTTTCTGATTTATACACTGGCCAAACTGGCTACTTCGAGTGTGGCATTATCTAAGATTTGGGAGAATTTAACACTACCACAGATTACCCAAGAGCAAATAAACTGTTTAAATGCGCCAATAACGATGAAAGAAATTGGAAAACTATTGCCACGTTACCAAGCAGCAAAGCGGCGGACCAGATGCCCTACCCATAGAATTTGATAAATTACTTCAAATAAAAAATATCCCTATACTCACTGACTTGTTTAATGGATATTTTTTTAAAAATATATGCCCTACTCAAAATTTTAGTAGTGCACATATTTCCCTTATTTTAAAATCTGGAAAAGAACAGGAGTTACCAGAGTCTTATAGAACTATTTCACTGCTAAACTCTGATTATAAAATCTTAATGAAAATTTTAGCATAACGTTTAAAAATGACTCTTACTACGCTTATACATCTTGATCAGATGGGTTTTATGTGTAGAAGGACATGGGTAACGAACTTGAGAAGAGTTCTACATGCAATCTCCCATTTCTGGTCACGTTCAGTAGAGGATAATGGGGAAATCCTATCAGAGGCCTTTCTGCTTTCACTAGATGCAGAGAAGGCCTTTGATGGGGTTGAATGGAATCATTTGTTTGAGACACTTAGGCGCTTTGGATTTAAAGGTCCATTTCTGTCCTTTATTTGTAATGTTTATCATACTCCAATAGCTCATATTTTGATTAATGGGTTTTTTTCCCCTGGGGTAACCTTGCAGAGAGGGACTAGACAAGGTTGCCCATTGTCACCCCTCTTGTCCAACTTAGTTTTAGAACATTTAGCAATAAAATTACGTACTTCATTTCCAGGAATAAACATTAAAGGAGCAATATTGAATCTTGCTTTGTATGCGGATGACATGTTGCTATTTGTAATACATCCCTCTCTTCATATTCCCAAAATATTACAATTGGTTGCAGACTTTGGAAGTATATCCGGCTATAAGATAAATATGACCAAGTCAGAGATTTTATGGCTAAGAATAATATAGATAAGTATAGATAAGAAATATTGGCACTTATAGAAGGATGGCATTACTTTCCCCTTTCTTTAGCCGGTAGGATTGACCTCGTTAAAATGGTCATCCTGCCTAAAGTATTATATTCTCTTTTAATGCTTCCCTTTCTATTTACTAGAAGGGACTTAATACGCTTAAACAATGCAACGTTGAAAATCTTTTGGAAAGGGAAAAAAAATCGAGAATTGCCTTTAAGAAATGACATGCCCCTTGATTAAAAGGTGGCCTTGGTTTGTCTAATTTTAAATTATATAACTGGGCAGCACTGATACGTAATGTTATGGATTGGCAATTAGGCACGGGTCATTTTTATGAAGAAACATTAGAAAGGTCAGTCTTGGGCGTGTTGGAACTTTAATTTCTTCCATATGTTTATTTGAAGGACTTACCTATGAATATACAGATACATATCTTATATGGGGATGCTCTTCACTCATGGGCCCTAGCCCATAAATTTTTGAAGCGTAAACACGACTCCTCCAAGCTGATTACATTACGAGGGAACATTTATTTCCCAGCTGGTATAGATACTACAAAAAAGTGAGGGGGAGCCCTATTACAAAAACTAAGTGATAAATAATAAATAATAACAGTGAGGACTCAGTCTTCTAGTGTGTCAGGAGTTATAGTGATAATAAAAAAGGTATAGTGAATAGGGGAATATAAAGAATAATTACTAGTGGTGTCAGTTGTGGATAGCTATCAATCACAAACTAATAACACTGGTGAAGTTTATAATCAGCATCTGTATGTATATATATATATATATATATATATATATATATATATATATATATATATATATATATGTATATACACCCATATACACATACACAAAAACACAAATATATATATATATCTCATAAATATACAATAATAAAAATATTAACGTTATACAGTTGAGGAATATAACAATTGGTTAAAAGTTATAAATGTGTAACAACGCCTTTAGAGGACAGTGAAGAGGCAATAGAATTGTATTAAAAGTCTCTGGAGAGGAAAATAGGCAGCTATCTGTGAAGATCCAGGCCAGGATCCAGGAACAGCAATCTATAAAAAGAAGAAAAAACAGAAGCGCCACATGGCCCAATATTGTTTGGTCCAATTTTGTAGATCTTAAGATAAAATACAAACTCACATTTAGAAGAGCACCTCAGTTAGTGCTATAGGGGCAGTCTGGGATCTATTCGGTCACCCAGAAGACCAACTTCATGCACAGGAACTGGTGTCTATGTGGACAGAGAAGAGACACAAGTGCCTATATGGCCTAGTATTGTTGGTACAAGTGAACAAACTCAGATAATGATAGGAGTGGTACTCACAATGTATAAAGCACCTCTTTTGATGCTATGGGAGCATGAAGGGATCAATTTGGTCACCCAACAGACTTATGGCAAGGCATCCAGGAAAGAAGTAATGGTTCACAGGATCCCAAGATGGTCAGAGTGATGAATATCCTCAGATAAAAAGGCAATAAAAAATCCCAAAGAAAGGGAGCAGCAAGTGTTCAAATACTAAAACTGACTTTATTTAAAAATAAATATAATAATAGGCAACGCGTTTCTCAGCCAATGGCTGTTTCATCAGGCTTCATAAAATGTTTACTGAACACTTGCTAGATATACCTTAAAATCAATTAGGGTGATAATGAACAGGTGGTGATGGGAGGGGTCAGCTTAATCGTTCATACCCTCATAACCAATCAGATAGTACAAAATATAACTTAACTTCATAGCCAATCAGATAATACAAAATGTCATCAAATTATACAATATACAAAAAAACATACAACACATATATAAAAAATTCATCCACAACTTACTAGTTCAGTTCCTGAATGTAACAGTAACCAATAGGTGGATAGGTCCACCTATTGGTTACTGTTACATTCAGGAACCTAACTAGTTGCTAAGCAACCTTTAGTATTGACACATTGTGTCCAGTCATGCGCACTAGGCGTCTTAGGACGCCGTCCTCGACAATGCTTAATTTTAGCTACATTTAGCAATCAGTTTGCAACATTTTATTACATACACTCATCTCCTCATGAACAATGGGATTTATTATAGTCTCTATTATTCTCTCATGTATGCCACCTAAAGACTTAGTGCAATTTGGCCTATAACAAGGTATGCAATTATGATTTTATAATTTTTGTTTATATGATAATGATATTATGTATAGGCCATTATGAAATCTAATATGAATAACATTAACTAGTAAGTTGTGGATGAATTTTTTATATATGTGTTGTATGTTTTTTTGTATATTGTATAATTTGATGACATTTTGTATTATCTGATTGGCTATGAAGTTAAGTTATATTTTGTACTATCTGATTGGTTATGAGGGTATGAACGATTAAGCTGACCCCTCCCATCACCACCTGTTCATTATCACCCTAATTGATTTTAAGGTATATCTAGCAAGTGTTCAGTAAACATTTTATGAAGCCTGATGAAACAGCCATTGGCTGAGAAACGCGTTGCCTGTTATATTTATTTTTAAATAAAGTCAGTTTTAGCATTTGAACACTTGCTGCTCCCTTTCTTTGGGATTTTTTATTGCCTTTTTATCTGAGGATATTCATCACTCTGACCATCTTGGGATCCTGTGAACCATTACTTCTTTCCTGGATGCCTTGCCATAAGTCTGTTGGGTGACCAAATTGATCCCTTCATGCTCCCATAGCATCAAAAGAGGTGCTTTATACATTGTGAGTACCACTCCTATCATTATCTGAGTTTGTTCACTTGTACCAACAATACTAGGCCATATAGGCACTTGTGTCTCTTCTCTGTCCACATAGACACCAGTTCCTGTGCATGAAGTTGGTCTTATGGGTGACCGAATAGATCCCAGACTGCCTCTATAGCACTAACTGAGGTGCTCTTCTAAATGTGAGTTTGTATTTTATCTTAAGATCTACAAAATTGGACCAAACAATATTGGGCCATGTGGCGCTTCTGTTTTTTCTTCTTTTTATAGTTTCCTGGTATAGATACTGGTCCTTTGCAAGTGTGGAAGACTAGGGGACTGAGGGTCATAGGGGATTGTTTAGACCCTATAAATAAAGAGATACTTTAGTTTCAAGATTTACAAGCTCGGTTTAACATACCACAATCTCATTTCTATTCATATCTGCAGGTACGTCATTATATTAGGAGTTTAATGAACGATGATCCTTTTATTTTGAGATACCCCGGTTTTTAATCAATCGCAAATAGTGTTTACTATGGGCTCTGGGGTTGGTGAGTAAATGGAGCAGGAATGTTGTTGAGAACCTAACGCCCTCTCAATTAAGGGCAGTTTAAATTCAGTAAAATAAAAAAATACTTTTTCCATATCCCTAAGAGAATCCCAATTGAGAATGCTGCATCAAGACTACATAACCCCTCGTAGATTATCTAAGAGGAGACTGGCCTGTAGTAATAGATGTAATAAGTGTTTATGGGAAAATGCAAACTATATTCATCATTTTTATACCTGCCCAAAAATAAAATATTTTTGGTGTAAAGTCCAATATTGGATTAAACACGGTTTTAAAATTGAGGTTACTCTGGATATTCCTCAAATATGTCTGTTTCAATGGGATAAAACATTAGATAATTGGCAAATACTCCTAACTTTAATTATACTATTAGCTCGTAAATGTATACTGGATTTATGGACAGTTAGGAAAGCGCCTACAATTCCTAAATTAAAGAATAAAATAATAAAACAACTATTCATTGAACAGTGGAATACTAAATTGGATAGTTCAAATAGATTAAAAGGTTTTCTTAAAAAATGGCAACCATATATAATGACTTTAGAAATAGAACTCCAAATACAGATTATGTTACCTTTTGCACAATCAGTAGAGGTATTAGAGTTCAGAATGAGAGGAGAATAGAGTTGTATAGATGATAGGATGGAGGAAAGAGCTAGATAACTTAAAGGGACAGTCAAGTCCAAAAAAAACTTTCATGTTTTAAATAGGGCATGCCATTTTAAACAACTTTCCAATTTACTTTTATCACCAATTTTGCTTTGTTCTCTTGGTATTCTTAGTTGAAAGCTAAAACTAGGAGGTTCATATGCTAATTTCTTAGACCTTGAAGACTGCCTCTAATCTGAATACATTTTGACCACTAGAGGGCATTAGTTCACAAGTTTCATATAGATAACATTGAGCTCAGACACGTAAAGTGACCTAGGACTGAGCACTGATTGGCTAAACTGCATGTCTGTCAAAAGAACTGAAATAAGGGGGCAGTCAGCAGAAGCTTAGATGCAAGATAATTACAGAGGTAAAACGTGTATTATTATAACTGTGTTGGTTATGCAAAACTGGGGAATAGGTAATAAAGGGATTATCTTTCTTTTTAAACAACAAAAATTCTGGTGTTGACTGTCCCTTTAACGTATCAGATGGAATTGGTATATAAGCTGATACGTCACTGACTTAGGGAGGGGGAGAGAGGAGATCTAACATATATATATATATATACATATATATACACATATATTTATATATATATATAAACATAATTTTTTTTTATTTCCCCCCCCCCCCCCCCCGGACATAAACAAAGACAAAAGATATGTAATAAGTATAGATACAATGAATATTGTAAGATGTAAAGGATGTGTTGATATTTTTAATTGCTATACTGATCTGATTAAAATGTTATTGAAAATATGCTCTTAATATAAAAAGGAAAAAAACGTTTTTTTAAACCAGGGCTTTTTTTGGTTAAAGGGACATTCAACACTTACTGTAACATGTTTTGATATGGTAAATAAAAAAACGGAGGTCCGCCTACACTATACCCCTCCTCCCTTGCCGCCTTGCTTCTGTCCTAATCAGCGGCGCTAACTACTCTAATAGCTGGTCAATATGGATGCCAAACTCCCCCCACTATTACGCGCGTGCAATTTCTGTCCGAGGACTGGATTCTGATTTGCTTATCAGTTGAAGAAGGCAGCTACGTAATAGTGGGGGGAGTTCGGCATCCATATTGATCGGCTATTAGAGTAGTTAGCGCCGCTGATTAGGACAGAAGCAAGGCGGCAAGGGAGGAGGGGTATAGTGTAGGTGGACCTCCGTTTTTTTATTTACCATATCAAAACATGTTACAGTAAGTGTTGAATGTCCCTTTAACTCTAGACCAGACAAAAAGTTTAGAAGCTAGAAATATTTGAGCTGCCACATGAAATTGTATATACTATCTTATGTCCCTTTTATACAATATACACAATATATATATACATACACACACATACACTATCGTATGTCCCTTTTTTACACTATGCAAAATATCTAAATGTTGATCAGTTAGTACAACTCAACTAATTATTACAAAATAAAAATGGCCAAATTCCTTTCCTAGTAAACACTGTCAGTGGGGAGGTTTAAAACTCACTTTCCAAACACCAAACAATGAAAGCTACACCTATAACACAGCTTGGGTGCCAGAGGTTCCCATGTATCACCATCATGCACAGAGGAAGTATCAGAGTATCTTAAGCTGCTCATCAGTAGGTGAGCAGTATCAGAGGGTCCCAGATGTCTCTCCCTATTTGCCACGCAGCATTGTTAGAGGTGTAGTTTCCAGGCCAGCAGCCTAGAAAGGATCCAACCACACAAGACTTAATTTTATTTAAAAGGTACTTATGGGTGTATTGAGAACTTCAAACCAGGGTGTCAGGGATTTTTGAGCCCTTTAACCTACACTTCCATACCTACTCTTCAGTCCAGCTGGAGATTCTCTGGTTTCTCACATTCTCCTTCACCGATGTTATAACTAAGGTACTACTGATAATGAAAGCACTGTGTATCCTGAGAGGATGGGCTGTGCCAACTGTCCTCTGCCCACCCAACCAATTCTCTCCCCAAGTCCGCCCAGCACAGAAGCCTATCAAGCAGGTTGGAATAAAGCAGTGGCCTAGAAAGCATCCAGTAGCACCGGGCTACATTAAAGCTGTCTGGTAGAGGAAAGTGGGGGCACTCAAAGGAGTCTTGGGGGCACCAAAATCTAATCTTATGCTTTCCGTGGCTCCCTGTCACCTAGGTTGGTCAAGCTCGGCTTTTTACTACAAAATATGTACAACCATTAAATATGGTCATTTAACTGTTCCTTTATAATGGCAATCTAGTGTTCTAAAATTAATTCAAATTATATGAAATTTGTACACACACATCATTAATTGCATTATCAATATCATTATCACCTTACAAGTGGCAATTAGCTGATCTGTCTTTTGATTGAAATGGCTTTGAAATAAATTAAAAAAGCAAAGCTAAAATACTGTTTTAATTTTTAATTCTTAGTCAATCATGTGGGTTCTGTACTAGAAAACTGTCATTTGGTAAGTCAATAGTAGCATCAAAGGGATATAAAACAGTCTGTTCCATTGCATTAAGAAATGGGTTATGCTTAATATAAATCATTGCAATATGTATTATTCATCATTTTAACACAGGATTTTATCTTTTTTTTTTTTTTACTTAATTTGTGAAGGGTCCATTATTTCCTGTCACAGCCCCACAAGTGAACTGTGGTCTCTACATGAAGGCAAAGGAGCAGCTTTTCTATTTAAGTGTTCCTAGGAGACATCTATAATTGCAGCATTCATTCCATTGCCCATGCTCAGTAGAGTACTTTTGCGGCAAAAATCATGTGACAGTAGAACTTAAGTTTCATAAAGCTATCTCTCTTATCTACCTGCAGACAGTGGCTACTCTGAGAACTTCTAAGTGCTCATTCAGGAAGAAAACAAATAAGTTATTTACTGATTTGTTTTTTTAACACAATCTGTTTCTTTATATGTTTAATTTGATTTTACTTTTTTTTTTACTTTTTTTTTTTACTAAAAGAGCACTGTTTCATATCCCTTTAACACATGAGTGCAGACACGTGTGTTTTGTAGTGCTTGATCAGCACAGTGAATACAACATATAGGATCTGGAAGCCAGCAATTGTCCAAACAGCCTGCTCTGGATATCACATGTAGTTCATCAGCACTTATGATCAGTTGGTGAGTAAGAAATTGAGGCCTTGTTTTGGATGCTGCTCCACAGCTCCTTCCCCAATCCCCAATAGTGTGGTGACATTCACATCTTGTCACATACACACATGGGTGCAAATACTTTGTCAACCAGAACTAAGCTTTGCCTGCTCCAGCTGCAGCCCTAAATACATTCTGAAGGAGAAGGCATGTATGTGTATGTTATGTGAGTGTAGGTGTATGTTATGTGAGTGTATGTGTATGCTATGTGAGTGTATGTGTATGTTGTGTGTGTATGTGTATGTTGTGTGTATGTGTATATTATGTGAGTGTATGTGTATGTTATGTGAGTGTGTATGTGTATGTTATGTGAGTGTGTATGTTATGTGAGTGTATGTGTATGTTGTGTGTGTGTATGTGTATGTTATGTGAGTGTGTATGTTATGTGAGTGTATGTGTATGTTGTGTGTGTGTATGTGTATGTTATGTGGGTGTATGTGTATGTTATGTGGGTGTATGTGTATGTTATGTGGGTGTATGTGTATGTTATGTGAGTTTATATGTATATTATGTGAGTGTATGTGTATGTTGTGTGAGTGTATGTGTATGTTGTGTGTGTCTATGTGTATGTTGTGTGAGTGTATGTGTATGTTATGTGAGTGTGTATGTTATGTGAGTGTATGTGTATGTTGTGTGTGTGTGTATGTGTATGTTATGTGGGTGTATGTGTATGTTATGTGGGTGTATGTGTATGTTATGTGGGTGTATGTGTATGTTATGTGAGTTTATATGTATATTATGTGAGTGTATGTGTATGTTGTGTGAGTGTATGTGTATGTTGTGTGTGTCTATGTGTATGTTGTGTGAGTGTATGTGTATGTTGTGTGAGTGTATGTGTATGTTGTGTGAGTGTATGTTGTGTGTGTCTATGTGTATGTTATGTGAGTGTATGTGTATGTTATGTGAGTGTGTATGTTATGTGAGTGTATGTGTATGTTGTGTGAGTGTGTATGTGTATGTTATGTGAGTGTGTATGTGTATGTTGTGTGAGTGTGTATGTGTATGTTATGTGAGTGTGTATGTTATGTGAGTGTATGTGTATGTTATGTGAGTGTATGTGTGTGTTATGTGGGTGTATGTGTATATTATGTGGGTGTATGTGTATGTTATGTGAGTGTATGTTATGTGGGTGTATGTGTATGTTATGTGGGTGTATGTGTATGTTATGTGAGTGTATGTGTATGTTATGTGAGTGTATGTGTATGTTATGTGAGTGTATGTGTATGTTATGTGAGTGTATGTGTATGTTGTGTGAGTGTATGTTGTGTGTGTCTATGTGTATGTTATGTGAGTGTATGTGTATGTTATGTGAGTGTATGTGTATGTTGTGTGTGTATATATGTATGTGTGTATGTGTATGTTATGTGAGTGTATGTGTATGGTGTGTGTGTGTATGTGTATGTTATGTGAGTGCATGTGTAAGTTATGTGAGTGTATGTTATGTGAGTGTATGTGTATGTTATGTGAGTGTATGTGTATGGTGTGTGTGTGTATGTGTATGTTATGTGAGTGTATGTGTATGTTATGTGAGTGTATGTGTATGTTATGTGAGTGCATGTGTAAGTTATGTGAGTGTATGTGTATGTTATGTGAGTGTATGTGTATGTTATGTGAGTGTATGTGTATGTTGTGTGAGTGTATGTGTATGTTGTGTGTGTGTATGTGTATGTTGTGTGTGTGTATGTGTATGTTATGTGAGTGTATGTGTATGTTGTGTGTGTATATATGTATGTATGTGTATGTGAGTATGTGTATATGTGTGTGTATATGTATGTGAGTGTATGTGTATATGTAGGTTATGTGTGTGTGTATGTGAGTGTATGTGTATATATAGGTTATGTGTGTGTATGTGTATATGTATGTGTGTGTATGTGTATGTGAGTGTATGTGTATGTTATGTGTGTGTGTATGTGAGTGTATGTTATGTGTATATGTATGTGAGTATGTGTATATGTATGTGAGTGTGTATGTGTTTGTATATGTATGTGAGTATGTGTATGTTATGTGCGTATATGTATGCGAGTGTATGCGTATGTGTGTGTGTGTTTGTATATGTGAGTATATGTGTGTATATGTATGTGTATATATGTATGTGAGTGTATGTGTATGTTATGTGTGTGTGTGTATATGTATGTGTGTGTATTTGTATATGTGTGTGTATGTGAGTGTATGTGTATGTGTGAATGTGTTTGTTTGTGTGTATGTGTATGTATGAATGTATGTAATGTGTATGTATGTATGTGTGTCTGTATGTGAGTGTGTATATGAGTGTATGTGTATGTTATGTGTGTGTGTATGTTCGTGAGTGTGTTTGTTTGTGTGTATGTGTATGTTGTGTGTGTGTGTATGTATGTGAGTGCATGTAATGTGTGTGTGTGTATGTTATGTGTGTGTGTATGTGTGTGTGTATGTATATGTTCGTGAGTGTGTTTGTTTGTGTGTGTGTATGTGTGTATGTATTCTCACACAAATGCAAAAACACCTGCAATTGTGTGGGATTATGTTTCTAATTAAAGTGAGAGTAATCATTCATATAAAGAGA
Organism: Bombina bombina; assembly: GCF_027579735.1. Lineage (NCBI taxonomy): Eukaryota > Metazoa > Chordata > Amphibia > Anura > Bombinatoridae > Bombina > Bombina bombina. The sequence goes on from NC_069506.1 coordinate 311,924,247, forward strand.
ATATTTTAAAAGTAGCCAATAACAACATATGGCTAATAAATATTGCTAAAAACTCTTTTTAAAGCATAGTTTTTCCCCTTTGAGACATTGGTGGTACATCCAACAGCAAGCTTGTTGTTACTGGATAATTTTACACTAGGTCATGTATAATATGTAAGTTAATTATCACCTTAACTAAAATTTGAAGATTAAACTCTGTACCCCATTCCAAGGTGATGAGTGCATGAAAAATGCAAAATATGATCCCTCCAAAATGATGTTTATTAAAGTGTTAAGGGGAGAGCAGAGATTAATTTCATAGCTACCAGTAAACTAGACTGTAAAAAATATAGGGCGCGATCCGATATCGATCGCAGTTTGCGGCGCAAGCGAGGGAACCGGCGTCGCCCGCAGTTTCAGCTCGCAACTCGAGCCATCCCATATAGGTCGCCGTCAGATGCTAACGTGCCGTAAGTCTCACAAACCAGCGATGTCCAGAAATCTGCGTAAGTACAAATTTCTGGCGTCGCCAGTGACTTGCGCCACGTTAGAAACTGCCGGCGCCTATAAAACCTGACTAAAGTTTAAAACACCCGCACTGTCTAACACGCCTCCCTAACATAGCCCGCACTGTCTAACACGCCTCCCTAACATAGCCCGCACTGTCTAACCCTCTATCCGCTATCCCCCCTCACTAGCCTAACCATAAAAAAGCTATTAACCCCTAAACCGCCGCTCCCGTACCCCGCCGCAACCTAATAAAGTTATTAACCCCTAAACCGCCGCTCCCGTACCCCGCCGCCAGCTATATTATATCTATAACCCCCTAAAGTGAGCCCCTAACACCGCCGCCATCTATATTAAAATTATTAACCCCTAATGTAAGCCCCTTACACCGCCGCCATCTCTATTAAAATGATTAACCCCTAATTTAATCTACCTACCCCGCCGCCAGCTATATTATCTATATTAACCCTAAGTATATTATAGTTAATATAGGTATTACATTATATATATTAACTATATTAACCCTAATTATATTAGGGTTAATATAGTTAATATAGTTACTATAGTATTTATATTAACTATATTAACTCTATCTAACCCTAACTAAATTTATATTAAATTAATCTAATTCATTTATAAACTAAAATATTCCTATTTAAATCTAAATACTTACTTATAAAATAAACCCTAAGATAGCTACAATATAATTAATAATTACATTGTAGCTATGTTAGGGTTAATATTTATTTTACAGGTAAATTGTTAATTATTTTAACTAGGTATAATAGATATTAAATAGTTATTAACTATTTAATATCTACCTAGTTAAAATAATTACCCAATTACCTGTAAAATAAATCCTAACCTAAGTTACAAATACACCTACACTATCAATAAATTTAATAAACTACTAACATCTATCTAAAAATACAATTAAATTAACTAAACTAAATTACAAAAACAAACAAACACTAAATTACAAAAATAAAAAAAAGATTACAAGATATTTAAGCTAATTACACCTATTCTAAGCCCCCTAATAAAATAATAAACCCCCAAAATAAAAAAAATTCCCTGCCCTATTCTAAATTCAACAAATTTACCTTACCAGCCCTTAAAAGGGCCTTTTGTGGGGCATGCCCCAAAGAATTCAGCTCTTTTGCATACAACAAATACAATACCCCCCCCCCATTACAACCCACCACCCACATACCCCTATTCTAAACCCACCCAAACCCCCCTTAAAAAAGCCTAACACTACCCCCCTGAAGATCTCCCTACCTTGTCTTCACCACACCGGGCCGAACTCCTGATCCGATCCGGGCGATGTCTTCCTCCAAGCGGCAAAGAAGAATTCTTCCTCCGGCGATGTCTTCCTCCAAGCGGCAAAGAAGAATTCTTCCTCCGGCGACGTCTTCCTCCAAGCGGCAGCAAAGTCTTCATTCTTCCGGCGGCATCTTCAATCTTCTTTCTTCGCTCCGCCGCCGCGGAGCATCCATCCCGGCCGACTGCTGAACTTGGAATAATGTACCTTTAAATGACGTCATCCAATATGGCGTCCGCCGAATTCCGATTGGCTGATAGGATTCTATCAGCCAATCGGAATTAAGTTAAAAAAATCTGATTGGCTGATTGAATCAGCCAATCAGATTCAAGTTCAATCCGATTGGCTGATCCAATCAGCCAATCAGATTGAGCTCGCATTCTATTGGCTGATCGGAACAGCCAATAGAATGCGAGCTCAATCTGATTGGCTGATTGGATCAGCCAATCGGATTGAACTTGAATCTGATTGGCTGATTCAATCAGCCAATCAGATTTTTTTAACTTAATTCCGATTGGCTGATAGAATCCTATCAGCCAATCGGAATTCGGCGGACGCCATCTTGGATGACGTCATTTAAAGGTACATCATTCCAAGTTCAGCAGTCGGCCGGGATGGATGCTCCGCGGCGGCGGAGCGAAGAAAGAAGATTGAAGATGCCGCCGGAAGAATGAAGACTTTGCTGCCGCTTGGAGGAAGACGTCGCCGGAGGAAGAATTCTTCTTTGCCGCTTGGAGGAAGACATCGCCGGAGGAAGAATTCTTCTTTGCCGCTTGGAGGAAGACATCGCCCGGATCGGATCAGGAGTTCGGCCCGGTGTGGTGAAGACAAGGTAGGGAGATCTTCAGGGGGGTAGTGTTAGGCTTTTTTAAGGGGGGTTTGGGTGGGTTTAGAATAGGGGTATGTGGGTGGTGGGTTGTAATGGGGGGGGGGGGGTATTGTATTTGTTGTATGCAAAAGAGCTGAATTCTTTGGGGCATGCCCCACAAAAGGCCCTTTTAAGGGCTGGTAAGGTAAAGAGCTTTGAAATTTGTTGAATTTAGAATAGGGCAGGGAATTTTTTTTATTTTGGGGGTTTATTATTTTATTAGGGGGCTTAGAATAGGTGTAATTAGCTTAAATATCTTGTAATCTTTTTTTTATTTTTTGTAATTTAGTGTTTGTTTTTTTTTTGTAATTTAGTTTAGTTAATTTAATTGTATTTTTAGATAGATGTTAGTAGTTTATTAAATTTATTGATAGTGTAGGTGTATTTGTAACTTAGGTTAGGATTTATTTTACAGGTAATTGGGTAATTATTTTAACTAGGTAGATATTAAATAGTTAATAACTATTTAATATCTATTATACCTAGTTAAAATAATTAACAATTTACCTGTAAAATAAATATTAACCCTAACATAGCTACAATGTAATTATTAATTATATTGTAGCTATCTTAGGGTTTATTTTATAGGTAAGTATTTAGATTTAAATAGGAATATTTTAGTTTATAAATGAATTAGATTAATTTAATATAAATTTAGTTAGGGTTAGATAGAGTTAATATAGTTAATATAAATACTATAGTAACTATATTAACTATATTAACCCTAATATAATTAGGGTTAATATAGTTAATATATATAATGTAATACCTATATTAACTATAATATACTTAGGGTTAATATAGATAATATAGCTGGCGGCGGGGTAGGTAGATTAAATTAGGGGTTAATCATTTTAATAGAGATGGCGGCGGTGTAAGGGGCTTACATTAGGGGTTAATAATTTTTATATAGGTGGCGGCGGTGTAAGGGGTCAGATTAGGGGATAGATAAGGTAGATGGCGGCGGTTTTAGAGGCTCACAGTAGGGGGTTAGTTTATGTAGATGGCGGCGGGGTCCGGGAGCGGCGGTTTAGGGGGTAATAACTTTATTAGGGATTTCGGGGGGGGGGGGGATCGCGGTTGACAGGGAGATAGACATTGCGCATGCGTTAGGTGTTAGGTTTATTTTAGCAGATCGCGGTTGACAGGGAGATAGACATTGCGCATGCGTTAGGTGTTAGGTTTATTTTCTAGTTAGTTTAGGGAGTTACGGGGCTCCAATAGTCAGCGTAAGGCTTCTTACGGCTGCTTTTTGTGGCGAGGTGAAAATGGAGTAAGTTTTCTCCATTTTCGCCACGTAAGTCCTTACGCTGCATATTGGATACCAAACTGCGCGGGTTTGGTATACCTGCCTATGGCCCAAAAAACTGCGGGCGACGGCAGAAATATACGGGCGTAACTTCTAGGTTACGCCGTATATGTGATACCAAATCCGCGCAAATATTGGCGTCGCCGGCTTTTGCGGGCGACGCTTTATATCGGATCGACCCCCTGATATGATCTAAAGCTCTTGGCTCTTGTGACATTATCTAATGAGTCTCATCAGTACTGTGAGGTCCGTTAAAGAATTTTATAAAGATTCATTTTAGCTTGAGAGCTGTTTATCTCACTATGGGTCAGATTACAAGTGGTGTGCTATTTAGTACTTTCACTCAAGCAAAAAACGTTTGGTAGCGTGCGTATTACAAGTTGAAAGTAAAAAGTTTGCGTGTGAGCAAAACCAGTTGCACACTAACCAAAGGACTTTGGCGAACGTGTTATCTTATTCTCCCATAGCCTTTAATGGACAGCGCAAAAGGGAAAACCTAACACGTATTGCTCGCGCTCACCCTACAGGAGTTATGAATATTTCACATTCCAATATTCTTCACATACAGATTTTTTTTTTAGTTATATTGTAAATATATATTCCTATAAATATCTGTATATACATGTATCTATATAGATATTCCTATAAATACATAGGTATAGATATCTATTTTACATTAGCATCATATATATATACACTATATAGAAATATATATTTATTAATACAAATTAAAAAATGTATTTGTGAAGATAGGAATATAAAATATGCATAACACGCTTCGGGTTTTGCGCTTTAGGTCTAACACGATGTCGGGTTAGAGCACATGCAGAATTATTGATATTAAAGCACGTTCTTAAAAAATTAAATGTAAAATATTGAAAAATTATTCAAAATTATTATAAATACTGTATATATATATATATATATATATATATATATATACAGTATATATATTATATATATATATATATATATTATATGGATTATTTAGAAATTTTTACACTATTTTTACTTTCAACTTCTAATACAAGAAATATTTCCGTCACACAAAAGCCCAATATCGCTCACGTGCAACAGTTAGCGCACCACTTCTTAATCTAGCCCTATGTAAGGTTTTGGGTGTGAAGGAGAGACACAAACATTTCAATATATTTGTCAAAAAAGTTCTCAAAGATTTTGCAAGATTTTTCTTTGTGCCGGCGACTTATGGATTATCAGGCCCAAAATGCTAACAAAAATTGTAGCCTTAAAAAGACAGTCTAGGCCAAAATAAACTTTCATGATTCAGATAGAGCATGTAATTTTACACAATTTTCCAATTTACTTTTATCACCAATTTTGCTTTGTCTCTTGGTATTCTTAGTTGAAAGCTTAACCTAGGAGGTTCATATGCTAATTTCTTAGACCTTGAAGGCCACCTCTTTTCAGAATGCATTTTAACAGTTTATCACCACTAGAGGGTGTTAGTTCATGTATTTCATATAGATAACACTGTGCTCGTGCACGTGAAGTTATCTGGGAGCAGGCACCGATTGGCTAGACTGCAAGTCTGTCAAAAGAACTGAAATAAAGGGGCAGTTTGCAGAGGCTTAGATACAAGATAATCACAGAGATTAAAAGTATATTAATATAACTGTGTTGGTTGTGCAAAACTGGGGAATGGGTAATAAAGGGATTATCTATCTTTTAAAACAATAACAATTCTGGTGTAGACTGTCCCTTTAATGAATGTTTCATGCCCATTGAATTTACATAGTTTTTTTAAAGACTATAGTAAATGTAATAAACAAAATTATGGTCAAAGGGTACTTTAACTGATAACCTTTTTAATACACGTAAAGTAGCCTGTAGCACTATGGTGAGATCTCATAAATTATTATCAAAAATGAAAGTGAAGTTTTATAATGGGGATTTCATGCGCCAAATGTTCTTTGAAAAGTAAAAAAAAATTGCATTATATTAAATTTATTTCAGAGTGTTTAATGCATCCAATTGGTACAGAGCTTGCAAACTATTGCTGTGCACACTGCTAGTTCATCTAGGGCTCTGCACTGCAGAACACTAACTCACACAAGTGAGTTCACCATTGGTGTGAATGCAAAATAGAAAACATATGCAATCAGGAAATTGCTGGTGCTGGATGAATACTCAGGGCTTCTGTCCTCATTGGCTAGATATGCTGGGCCCCCACAATGAAAGTAAAGGAAAATTATTATTTTACCTGTTTTATTTTTTTCACATCACATGTCACATCCTGCAGTATTTGACACTAATCTCTAGACAACAGACAGAAAGGCTACAATCATCATATTTGTTCTGTTTGCATATTTTACTCTTCTTCACCAAATACATGGGAAGCCTGCATGACTCCCTATTCTTCTCTTTCTTGCAATTTTAGATTTTGTGAAGTCTGTACAAGTTTAAGTTCTGACGACGTTTGCGTGATGTTTTTAGAATCCAGTGTTGAGGTCCTGCCTTGCAGCACAGAGAATACTTTGCGTTGACGCAAGAGATGACACAGTCTGTTGACATAAACTTGTGCAAATCCAGATAATATAGTCACCTTAGAGATTTTTGTACAGCCAAGCAGAGAAGAAGATTCTAACAAAATCTTATTGCTGTTGCTAAGCTCCAGGCAAGCTTTGTGATGGAATTACAGCAATCATACAGACAAGGCTTTAATACAAATTATATTATAATGCCCATGTCTGTTATAGTTAACTTTCTCATATAATAAAAATGTCTGATACACCTTTGAAGAAGAAACCTAATGCATTTTAATAACTCCACAAACCTTAGATTGAATCAATCAAAAAATCTCCCCTGTTGATTTCTCTGAAGAATATAGTATGACTCATGTCAACAACAGGTTAACCCATGCTGCGACCCAAATTCACCAACCAAAATATCACATTTGGTATGCAGAGGGCATGAGTCTTTTATGTGTGGTAATAGCTGATCTACAATGCAATCCAGAAAATTGTGGACAATGATCTAAGTCTATGGTAAGATTAGGGTTATGGATTAAAGTTAGAATAAGTAATAGGGAATCGGTTGACAGCACACTCACATGCATACTCACCTACACATGCAGGCATGCATGCACTCAAACACACGTGTGCACACATCTACACAAATATACACAAGATTCACATGCGCACACACACATACATGCATGCACTCAAACACACATATGCACACATCTACACAAATATGCACACAGATTCACATGCGCACACACATACACGCATGCACTCAAACACACGTATGCACACATCTACACAAATATGCACACAGATTCACATGCGCACACACATACATGCAGTCATGAAAGCACTCATAAACACACCTGTACACACATCTACACAAATAAACAAACAGATTCCCATGCAAACACATACACACACACACTCACTCATACATATACATCTATTACTCTGTATTATTTTTATTTACAGTATCTGGCATTAGAGCCGTTCACATGTGCTGAGTGCCTGACATAGATTAGTTAAAGGTGCATTTAAATAGATATTAAAACAAATTATATTTTAATTGCAGCATTAACATATTGACTGAAACGTTTTTTTTTTTTTTTTTTTTTTGTTTCTGGCTACTGGCTAGGAATATAAGGGGTTAGAAAGGTCCAGTTGCACCTACAGAATTATTGCTTCTATTAAGTTAACTGAAGTTTTGGACGCTATATTATACTTTCTATTTAAGTTTCTTTACCTCAGTACTAGAATTATAGATTAGAGTAAAAGTTAAATTTTAATATTAGATTTCTTCTGCCTCTTTTTATTAATTAATAATAGTCAAAGAAATATAGCAAAAAATCTTAGTTTTTTTCTCAGGGCCAAGATGACTAGTACAAAGGCCTGTATGTGGTCCATGAACCATCAGTTGGCCATTTTGTGCTAAAGGGTTTTTATAGTTTTATATTTGTACCAAGTTAACATTTGACTTGTTCACCATTTTAAAACCTCAGTATTACAAATCAGGATATTTTAAAGGTTAATGTATGGACAGGAAACCAAGCACAAAAGATGCAATACATTTACATAGAAACCTAAACGTAGTTTATGAGGCCTATTTAACAAATGTCTGTTGGACCTGATCCGACAGAGCGGATCAGGTCCGCCAGACCTCGCTGAATGCAGAGAGCAATACGCTCTCCATATTCAGCATTGCACCAGCAGCTCACAAGAGCTGATGATGCAACGCCGCCCCTGCAGACTCGCGGCCAATCGGCCTGGAGGCTCGCCAGAAACACAGGCCCTCAAGCTCCGTACAGAGCTTGATAGATAGGCCCTTATGCATTGGGTTCCAGCGAGCTTTGCATTACATTAAGTTGCAATAAGCTGATACATTTCTGGCAGCTGTTTAAAACGTTTTCCATTGATTGTGATTTAACAGTATTGTATAAGATGTCAAGTCCATTGCTGAAATTGATCGGATATATGAAAAACTCTTGCAGGTAATTTTTCGTACCAACTATATATTTGCAGCAGGATTACAATTAAAATGCTTATTTGTGACAGCTCATAATGTATAGATTACTAAATAATGACATCTTTATGCTAGTAAATTCTGACCCTTCTCACAAGAACACTAATACCTAAATTATATTGGTACCAATGTTACTACTTTTTAAAAACAAACAAAATCATCCAACTATGATAAACCCTAAACACAACAATCTGCCACAATTAACATTAGCCCAATGAACTTTATTAACCATACATGCATTACAATGTTGCAATTAACCTTAACCATGGTAGCTTTCCCAAGCTTAATTAATTCGAATCACTATCCACCCCCCAACAAGTAGTCCAAATCACAACAGCAGTTAAAGGGCAAGATTACATATGCGGCGTCCCCAGAAAAGCGGTTTTGGTATCACATATACGGCGCTGCATATAATATATATATTTTTACTCCCATAAGATAACATAGAACCGTGTCGCAAATCAGTATCACATATTCAGCGCAAGGACTTACATGACAAAAATGGAAAAATTTTACTCCATTTTTACCTAGCCACACATAAGCAGGCACAGCAAGACTTGCGCTGAATAGGTGAGCACTGTAACCAGTGTTAATTTTGACGGCAAGTTTCAATTTAGTCTTAGTTTTAGTCTTTTGACTAAAATGCCATTTTAGTTTTAGTCATATTTTAGTCATCTGAATTGTTTTAGTTTTAGTCTAGTTTTAGTCGACTGAATCTCCAATACATTTTAGTCGACTAAATCTCCAGTAGATTTTAGTCAACTAAAATCTAAGGGGTTTAGTTAAAGTGTAATGCATTATTTAAGCATTTCTCTATCATTTGCAAACAGATTACATACTCCAGGAGTAAACATAACACCTGTTAATATTTATGGTATTAAAGTTTAAACATGCAATACAGACACAGATTTAGCCGTTGTGATATGTAACATCTTTATTAAACTTAAAATTAAATAAAACCAAGTTTCATAAACAAACAGAAGTGCAACTTTAAAATATAAAAAAACCAAAACTGTATTGGCTGTATTGAACATATTACCCAATATAAAAACTTTAACAGTTCTCTGTTAATAATTAAAACAAGTATCAAGAAACTCAACACAACAAAAAGTTTCTGCAGCTAGCACAGGCACAGCATAACTTAAACCCATATTTGTGGTTTATGCTTATTTCTATAGGAAGAATCAATTGATTATTCACAGATTCAAAAACGTTTCTGCAACAATATTAGCACTGCTCTAGAACTTCCAAATTTATTATAAACTCCTGGAGTAAAGGTTTATTAACCTGTTTTCTTTTATGGTATTAATATTTGAACATGCAATACAGATTTAACAGATTTAACTGTTGTGGTATATAACATGTCTTTATCTTAAAATTTAATAAAATGAAGTTTTTGTCAGCAAATTTTGATTTAGTTTTAGTCATAGTCTTTTGACTAAAATGTCATTTTGATTTAGTTTTAGTCATAGTCTTTTGACTAAAATGTCATTTTAGTTTTAGTCGTATTTTAGTCATTAGAATTTCTTTAGTTTTATAGTCATTTTAGTCTAGTTTTAGTCGACAAAATTAACACTGACTGTAACTCCCTGAAAATATTAACTAACACCTTATGCAGGCGCAATATCTATCTACCTGTCAACCGCTAACCCGACCGCAATTACTAATAAAATATATTTACCCCTAATCCGCCATTACCCAACATCGCAATAAACATAATAAATGCATTAACCCCTAATCCGCCATTAACCCGCATCGCAATAAACCTAATAAATGTATTAACCCCTAATCGGTCATTAACCCACATCGCAAAAAAACCTAATACAACTATTAACCCGTAATCCGCCATTAACCCAAATCGTAATAAGCCTAATAAAACTATTAACCCCTAATCCGCCAAACCCACACAACGCAATAATCCTAATAAATCTAGGGCTGCAACTAACGATTATTTTCATAATCGATTAATCGGCCGATTATTTTCTCAATTAATCGACTAATCGGATTTAAAAAAAAAATAAAAAAATCCTATATTTAAAATAAAATCCACATACTGAGTGTTATAAATATAAACTTCCGAGTCCGACTAAAACTTTACATTAAAACAACTGTCGGTCCAATTTTTTAAGCAGCAGAACAAATTTTTATTATTAAGCAAAACAAAACCACAAACTGCTTGAAAAGAGGTAGAGCTAGATAGAGGTAGACTATAACATTCTGTTATTCACTCTTTCATAAACTTTGCATTGAAATGCACAAATGTCATCATGTCCACACGCGCCTGGCTGAGACTGGCTCTCTTTTTTTTTGCAAGCTATTTTACCTGCAGCAGAGAAGAGGCACTCAGATGGTGTTGAGGTGCCTGAGATGCATAAATAGGGTTTTGCCAATTTCACCAAGGTGGGATATTTATCTTTGTTAGTTCCACCAATGCAAGGGGCCTCTCAGAAAAGTAAGCCTGGACTTCATTTTAACATACAAATATCTTTAATATCTATATGCAATGGTAAATAACCATCTATAAGGTTAGGGGGACAAATATCTAGTCCACTCTTAAAATATCAGATATATACTTACAGAGGTTGAATTTGGAACATATTCCAATTAATTAAAAATAGAAAAGAAAAAAAAAGGCAAAAGGGCTAAAGACTATGGGGCATATGTATCAAGCTCCGTATGGAGCTTGATGCCCCTTGTTTCTGGCGAGCCTGCAGGCTCGCCAGAAACAGCAGTTATGAAGCAGCGGTCACAAAGACCTCTGCTCCATAACCTGTCCGCCTGCTCTGAGCAGGTGGACAGACATCGCCGGAAATCAACCCGATCGAGTAGGATTGGGTTGATTGACACCCCCCTGCTGGCGGCCCATTGGCCGCGAGTCTGCAGGGGGCGGCGTTGCACCAGCAGCTCTTGTGAGCTGCTGGTGCAATGCTGAATACGGCGAGCGTATTGCTCGCCGTATTCAGCGATGTCTGTCGGACCAGGTCCGACAGACATTGATAACTAGAGGCCCATATATCAGTAAAAGGACACAGCCTTACACATTTATCTATAGAGTACATATAATCAGCAATAGCAAGCGATCTGCTAAAAATTGTGCAAACAGGTAATAGCGACATCAATTCATATAACAAATGCCATCAATCTAGGGCTAGGTGTAAGTAACAAGCTCGGCACTATGTCAAGCAAAGCACAGTCCCAAATCACCTGATTTTATATAAACAATTTTAATGATGACTGCTATTTTATTTTTGGGTTGCACATAAAGCCCGGAGTAGTTGTAAACTTAAAAATAAAAACTTATACTGTCCATAAAAAGTGAAAAGTAAAATGTCCTTTAGGCTAAGGGCATAACCATAAAACACAATACCATGTGCAGGAGCTCATTGGAGTAAAGCAGATGGTGCTGTGCACAGACAAACTAATTGCAAACCAACTAATCGATTATGAGATTCGTTGACAACTATTTTCATAATCGATTATGCTGATTAGTTGTTGCAGCTCTAAATAAATCTATTAACCCCTAATCCGCCAAACCCCCACAACGCAAATAACTAATAATAATAACTAAGCCCCCTAACCTAACACCCCCTAAATTAACACCCCACTTACCTAAATTAAAAAAAAACTAAGTTACAATTAAAATAAAAAGCTAACATTACTTAAAAATAAAAATGAAAGTGAATGTAAATTTTGATGCTAAAGTGCCCGGTTTTTTAAAATTTGATTAAAAACAGGGGCACTTTAATTCATCAAAATTTACATTTCACTCCTATTGTGAAAAAAAAAACTTACCTTTTAATCTTCACAGCAGCTTCAGCTTCCTCCACCCATTGCAAAGCCTCTTCCTGGGTCTAAAATGAGGAATCCGGCTTCCTCCAATCACGGCGTTGAATCAGACACTGATTCCCCCGGGGGGAAGCCGTGATTGGAGGATGACTTATCCATCATTTCTGACATCAGAAATGGCTTGCGATGACCAGAGGAAGCTGGAGCTGCTGTCAAGTTTAAAAGGTAATTTTTTTTTCACAACAGGAGTGAAATGTAAATTTTGATGAATTAAAGTGCCCCTGTTTTTAATCAAATTTTTAAACACCGGGCACTTTAGCATCAAAATTTACATTCACTTTAAATTAACGTAAGATTACAAAAATAAAAAAGTATAACATTACATAAAATAATAAACCAAATTATCCAAAATAAAAAAAATAAACCTTATCCCTATGAAAATAAAAAAGCCCCCCCCCCCAAAATAAAAACACCCCCTAATCTAATACTAAAATACCAATGGCCCTTAAAAGGGCCTTTTGTAGGGCATTGCCCCAAGTTAAACAGGTTTTTTACCTTAAAAAAATACTAAGTCCCCCCTTTAACAGTGAAACCCACCACCCAACAAACCCTCCAAAATAAAATAAAAAATAACATTAAAAAATCCTTAACTACGTATTGCCCCTAAAGGGGCATTGTCCTTAAAAAGTTATTTAGCTCTTTTACTGCCCTTAAAAGGGTATTCAGCTCTTCTAAGAGTACCCAATAAATCCATAATCTAAAAAAAAATCCCCAAAAAATAAAACAAATCCTAACTCTAACCCCCAAATAGGTACCCCAAATACATTTAAATATGATTCTTCAAATTCAAATCAGTCAATAGGATGAGAGCTACTGAAATCCTATTGGCTGATTTGTCATTTTAAGGGCAGTAAAAGATCTGAGGGCAATGCCCATACAAATGCCCTTTTAGGGGCAATGGGTAGTTTAGGATTTTTTAGTGTTAGGTTTATTTCTTTTGGGGGGTTTGGTGGGTGGTGGGTTTTACTGTTAGGGGGGAATTTTTTTTAAATGCAAAAGAGCTGTTTATGTTAGGGCAATGCCCTACAAAAAGCCCTTTTAAGGGTTATTGGTAGTTTAGCATTAGATTAGGGGGTGTTTTTATTTTGTGGGGTCTTTTTTTATTTTCATAGGGATTAGGTTTAATTTTTTTATTTTAAATAATTTTCTTTATTATTTTCTGTAATGTTAGACTTTCTTTTTTGTAATTTTAGATTAATTTATTTTAATTTTAGGTTTATTTTTCTTAGTACTGTTAGGATTTTTTATTTTAATTTAGCATTTTATTATTTTATGTAATTTGGGGTTAATTTAGTGGGTGTTAGGTTAGGGGGTTTAGTAATTAAATTAGTTATTTGCGTTGTGGAGGTTTGGCAGATTAGGGGTTAATAGTTTTATTAGGATTATTGCGTTGTGTGGGTTTGGCAAATTAGGGGTTAATAGTTTTATTAGGATTATTGCGTTGTGTGGGTTTGGCGGATTAGGGGTTAATAGATTTATAAGGTTTGCTGTAATGTGGGTTGATGGCGGATTAGGGGTTAATAGTTATAATAGGTACTTTGCGGTGTGGGTTAATGGCGGATTAGGGGTTAATTTATTTATTAGGTAGTTTGCGATGTTGGGGTTGGTGGATTTAGGGGTTATTACTTTTACTAGGTAGATCGCGATGTGGGTGAATGGCGGATTAGGGGTTAATAGTTTAATTAGGGATATTGCGTTGTGGGTGGTTGTCGGTTTAGGGGTTAATACATTTATTGTTAGTTGTGATGTGGGGGGATTGCGGATATAGGGGTTTTTACGTGTCAGGTTTATTTTTGGGAGGCGAGTTAGACATTTACGAGAGATTTTATTTTCTTTTTTTATTTTCTTAGGTGCCGGCAGTTTCTAAAGTGCCATAAGTCACTGGCGACTCCAGAAATTTGTATTTATGCTCATTTGTGGACATCGCTAGTTTATCCGACATACGGCACTTTATGAACTGCCTGCGCCGTATATGTGATACCCCGATGTGCGAGGTGAAATTATGGGCGGCGCGGGTTTCAGCAGTTACGCTGAAGCTTGCGCCGCATATGTAATCTCGCCCCAGGTTTATTTCAGCAGGGAATCATGGGTAAAAAGTAGTGAGTAGTAGTTAGGTGTAGTTGCATTAAAGGGACATGAAACCCAACATTTTTCTCGTTCATGATTTAGAAAGAGCATACATTTTTAAACAATTATATGCTTTATCTAAATCATGAAAGGAAATTTGGGGTTTCATGTCCCTTTAAGTGCCACATTGGGGTTTGACCAATGTTGCTTTCCAATATGTCTTAAACATTTGCATTGAGATTTTTCAAGGGGAGTTTGATTTGACGCAATTCACAACAGTTCCTGACAGGGCTGGCAGTAAGATAGGGATAATGTTTTTCCCTTTATTATTTTGATGGTAACATCACCCCATGCGTACCATTTGTGTACGGAATTTATAAACAAACATCTATGTACATTGCTTAGTATGAGAATCATCAACTTTAGCCTTCTCAACTGGAGATATGATAATACAGCTGTATGCATTACTTAAAGTGAATGTAAATTTTTTATGTTATGAAACTATAATTATATAGGTAATCATTATATTAAACAAACCGCCACTTTCATTTTATCATAAAATGTGTAATAAATGTTTTATATACATTTCTAAATATCGGTAGTTGTATATACCTGCTCCTCCCCTTCTCAACTTCCTTATTCTTTTCAATATTACGTATACAGAGGTCCCACCCGCTGTTTACGTAGTGGCAGTGCGCGCTCCTGTCTCTCCTAAACACTGCGCATGCGTCAAACCCCGATTCCTGTCAATCAACATAGTATTCAGTGAATCAATACATTCACTGAATACTATCGTTGGGTATAGGATCAAAGCATCTCATCCTCATTGCCGTAATTATACTTACCTAGCGCTGTAATATTTCAAGAATGAATGTAGTTTGCAATTGCGCATGCGTGAAATGTGAACGAGCTTCACATAACAACGGAGGAAGAGCTGTCTAACGCAAGCGCAATACGGATGCGTGATGACAGAGAAAGGGGTTTGGTCCCCCTGTGGTTAATCCAGTTATTGGTTGTACGGATCGTGCATACAATCACACTGAGTTATCGAAAATGCCGGGCGGAGGATTAGAATGACGGGTGCAAGACTAAAAACAATTAAAATCACGGTAATTACAATCTTTATAAAAATTTCATGAATTAAACTCATGTTATTTCAACGTCACTGTTACGCCGAACTTTAGAGAGCAAGCTGAGTTTACATTCACTTTAATCCTGCTCAAAAGTATCACAGCAATAAGTGCAAAAAGAAACACTGCTGCTAAAGTCTCACGGGGATACAGAACTATAAATATCTGTAAGTAAATCAATTGTAACATTTTTTAGCTCAGGGATTGATGTATTTTTTTGACATTTTGGAACCTCCCAGAATACAGAGAAGCCATCCACAGACACCTGTAAATTAATGTGTATAAGGAAGCAACTATGGACTGCACTCTAGCTATGTTAGTGAATCAAAGCACTAACATTTTAACGCTTCATTTATAATCTAGGCCTTTTTGTTAAGAGATATTTAATATACTATAACCAGTCTAAGATTAGCTTAAAGGGACAGTCTAGTCAGAATTAAACTTTCATAATTCAGATAGCACATGCAATTTAAAAAAAACTTTACAATTAACTTTTATAATCAAATTGCTTTGTTCTCCTGGTATTCTTTGTTGAAAGTTGAAACTATGTAGGCTCATATACTCCATGAAGGCCGCCTCTTATCTTATATCATTCTGACAGTTTTTCACAGTTAGGCATATAGATAACATTGTGCTCACTCCAGTGGATTGGCTAAAAATTCAAGTCTGTCAAAAGAACTGAAATAAGGGGGCAGTCTGCCGAGGTTTAGATACAAGGTAATTACGGAGGTAAAAAGTATATTAATATAACAGTGTTAGTTATGCAAAACTGCGTAATAAAAGGATTATCTGTCTTTTTAAACAATACAAATTCTGGAGTAGACTGTCCCTTTAAATGGATAGAAATTGTGTATATGTTTGAGTGTGTGTATGTGTATGTATAATGGGCCAGATTACAAGTGGAGCTTCTCTTCCAAAGTTTGGCGCAAAATTAACAACTTTATCTTGGGAGTCACTGGTAACTCAACAGCCAGTGGATTGTTTCCCTCATTAACTATAGGTCAAACACTAGGCAAGGTAGCCCCTGTCTCCTAAGGGCCAGGAACTATTGTTATTCATCCTTTTCTTTCATGAGCTGATACAGACTGTCCTTGCTCCTTACGTTCACATACACCTCCCCAATCTGCTTCTAGGTGCTCTGCGAGTCATTGGAAATGATCCTCAAACATGCAAGTGAGATGTTGCAATAAAACAGCATTGCTAGTCTCTATCTTGTTATAATACAATTATGTACACCTCCAGTCATGCACTACACACTAGAATACTTCAAATAGAAAAACATTGCTGGGCTCTAGTCAAACTGTACAATAGCAGCGTTATTTACTGCTTCACCCAGGAAACCCGGGGGGAGGGAGGGGGAAATTACAGAGTTGCAGAAGGCCTGTGTTGACAATGCAGCAGACATTCCCGGTCCAGAATATTGGAGATACAGGACACAATGCAGGCTCAGAAGCTTCCCCACGGCAAGGGATTAGTTTATCTTGAGGTTTTGTCGTTAAATGCCAAAACAGAATGAAGATTTCAGTAAGACTATAATAGCCTGCAACTTAGTCACCAATATCAGTGACTGCTCATGACCCCCACATGGAAGTTCCCCTATGCACATTTAAATTTTGTTCTTTCTATCCCTTTAACACTTTATTCTTGCTTAACACAACTGGCTCCTCACCTGTCTCAAACAAAGAAACTTTGACCAAGGTGCCAACCAGGCAGGCAAAAATAAGGCATCTCATTAAATATTGATTTTTAAAAATCCTAAGATTCCACATATGATTCATCCAATATAGCTATAGACTTGGGAAAATTGTACATGCCCATCAATTTTCAGTTTGTTTTCATGTCCCCTCCCAGATGCTAATACAGAAAGCCTAAAGGTTAGACCAGCAGGTTCTCTTAGACTTTAATGAAAGTCTGTGGGAATCAATATTTAAATGCACATTTTAAATGTAGAAGAATGTATCCATCCTTAATTAATGTCTCCTATTAAGTTAATGTTTGCATATTTTGGATACACGGTTACTTCATTATGCTTTAGAAATTGTTTTGAAAGTGGAAAATTTCTTTATCTATGGTTGAGATAGAGAGCAATATCATAAAAAGTAAAGAATTAGAAAAATGACACATGATTTATTTTTTTTATAAAATCTTCTATTGAATCCAAAGAATTAATTACTACGCCAGCCATCATCTGAAGATCCTGGAGCTGCAGAAAATTAATTTTTCATATTAACAGCAGATAAAACGTATTAAAACAAATAATGTGATTGAATAATTTGACCCCTCGGCTGCCAGTGTATACTGCACGGGAAAAAATAGCAATACATAGTAGAAAAATATTCTTCTACTGAGAAATTACATATATTGACTTTGTTCTGCTCTCTAAAAGCTGTTTTTTAATTTTAAATTTTAATTTATTTCTTTATTTTTTTTAGGGCGACAGAAGATTTTCTATTGCCTAGGACAACCCCACTTGCATCAAGTCAAAATAAATAATACTGACAAGTAAACCTTTAAAAGTTATGGGGCAAGATTACAAGTCGCGCGGCAAATCTGTTTTGCGAAAACACTGTGCACTTTATCGCTTTTACGCATTTGGGGTTGCACAGCTATTACAAGTTGCAAAATAACTTATTTTGCACACAAGTTAAGCCGCGTAATCCAAACAGCCAAATCATGTGAACGTTCAGGTATTCCCCATAGTAGTCAAGGGAGAAGACAAATAGAGAAAAAAACACTAAGGAGCCAAATTATCAAGCTCCGACTGGAGCTTGATGCCCCTGTATCCGCGCGAGCCTTCAGGCTCCCGGGAAACAGCAGTTATGAAGCAGTGGTCTTAAGACCGCTGCTCCAAAACTGGTCCGCCGCCTCTGAGGCTGCGGCCTGCAATACGCTCGATCCTATACGATCGGGCTGATTGACACCCCTGCTAGCGGCCGATTGGACATGAATCTGCAGGGCATTCAGCGATGTTGGACAGACATTGATAAATTGGCCCCTAAAACTCTAATCTGTTGCAGAAAGCCCATGAAGTATTCTCCTCTTAAGTGTACATGAAAATGCGAATATTTCATATTGTGAAAATGTTTTTATAACAGAAAATGTTTTATTTATTTATAAATAAATATTTCTCTATATATGTGATCATTTTTGGGCTGATATATATATATATATATATATATATATATATATATATATATATGTCTAGATATCTCGAGATCTATATGTGAATATCTCATTGAAAATCCATCTGAGATATTGTTTAATGTGCATAAGATTGTAATGTGAAATCTTTTCATTATCTCTATAGTTAAACATATCTCTATAGACATAAATGCACGTTTCCCTATGTATGTGTATGTATGTCAATGTAAAATCCCTGCGTTGGCTGTGTTGGATCTCATATCTTTGATCCCTTATAACTTTTGTGTGCAATATTTTTTTTAAATAATTTTTATAAGCCAGTGTTAATATGAGAGTAACTGTACTTTCAAACAGAAAGAGAAGCAGTCTGCCAGGAATGAACAACAGCTTAGGGGCTTGTTCTATGGCCCGGTTACTACCTGGGAGTAGCTTCTTTTTCCTCTGTTGTGCATTATACAGAGGAACACTTTCCTGAAGTATATCAGTCTGATCCTGCCTAACAAGGTCTGTCAAGCCTTGAAATACCAGGCAATCCTCCTCTGAACAAGGGAAACAGCAACCCCAGGCGGTCGTTTCGGCCTCATTTGGGCCTCATCAGTGAGGTGCAGCCATAACCCTCTAAGCACATTGGGCAAGGAGTCCACGTCTGGCAATCACAAATTTTTCAAGACTTGTAATAGCTGCACTATGTAAATTGATTGCGAAAAGATCATATTGTGCGGAAAACTCATAACGCGCGACTTGTAACCTTGCCCATGCTGTTTTATAGTATGTGTGAGAAACTAATCTGAAAAGCTTGATTATTAAAGTCAGACAGTGAAAGGCTGATGTTAGGACCCAAGCACTAGATGTTCCTTGGTGACACACTTGGACTTTTCATCTCTTGGCCAACGGCTGTGGGTATTCAGCGACATCATGGTGTTAGTAGTTGATGCTTTTTGTATATTAGAAACTGCTACATTCCATTGTAGTTTTCTGTGTGTGCGCGTTTGAGGTTAATTCCTATTGGATTTTTTACCCAGCCTGCTCTAAGTTTCTCTGCAGGTGTCAGTGGATGTGCACACCCTCTGTACTGTAAGTTAGGGCTGCAACTAACGATTAATTTTCATAATCGATTAATCGGCCGATTATTTTTTTCGATTAATAGGATAAAAAAAAAAATGTTTTCCTATATTTAAAATAAAATCCACATACTGAGTGTTATAAATATAAACTTCCGACTAAAACTTTACATTAAAACAACTGTTGTTCCAATTTTTTAAGCAGATGAACAAATTTTTATTATTAAGCAAAACAAAACCACAAACTGCTTGAAAAGAGGTAGAACTAGTAAGAGGTAGACTATAACATTCTGTTATTCACTCTTTCAGAAACTTTGCATTGAAATGCACAAATGTCATCATGTCCACACGCGCCTGGCTGAGACTGGCTCTCTTTTTTTTTGCAAGCTATTTTGCCTGCAGCAGAGAAGAGGCACTCAGATGGTGTTGAGGTGCCTGAGATGCATAAATAGGGTTTTGCCAATTTCACCAAGGTGGGATATTTATCTTTGTTAGTTCCACCAATGCAAGGGGCCTCTCAGAAAAGTAAGCCTGGACTTCATTTTAACATACAAATATCTTTAATATCTATATGCAATGGTAAATAACCATCTATAAGGTTAGGGGGACAAATATCTAGTCCACTCTTAAAATATCAGATATATACTTACAGAGGTTGAATTTGGTACATATTCCAATTAATTAAAAATAGAAAAGAAAAAATAAAGGCAAAAGGGCTAAAGACTATATATCAGTAAAAGGACACAGTCTTACACATTTATCTATAGAGTACATATAATCAGCAATAGCAAGCGATCTGCTAAAAATTGTGCAAACAGGTAATAGCGATATCAATTCATATAACAAATGCCATCAATCTAGGGCTAGGTGTAAGTAACAAGCTCGGCACTATGTCAAGCAAAGCACAGTCCCAAATCACCTGATTTTATATAAACAATTTTAATGATGACTGCTATTTTATTTTTGGGTTGCACATAAAGCCCGGAGTAGTTGTAAACTTAAAAATAAACTTATACTGTCCATAAAAAGTGAAAAGTAAAATGTCCTTTAGGCTAAGGGCATAACCATAAAACACAATACCATGTGCAGGAGCTCATTGGAGTAAAGCAGATGGTGCTGTGCACAGACAAACTAATTGCAAACCAACTAATCGATTATGAGATTTGTTGACAACTATTTTCAAAATCGATTATCGATTATGCCGATAAGTTGTTGCAACTCTATGTAAGTCTGTTCCTCAGGTTATGGGAAATGCATCCAGTGTATTCTGGCAGTATTGCCAGTGAAATGGGATGTACACCGAGTCCAGTCTGAATGAAGTCTATTTCCATGTTTGTGCATGTGTGTTTTCTTTTACCTCATGTGAGACAATTTACATCACTGATTACATCACACATCAATGACATCATAAATGTAATCAGTGCTAACATCACAAATAACCTACAACATCAATGATATCAAACCCCCCAACTGCATAAAAATGAGTGTGTGTGTTTGTATTTGAATATGTGTGTGTGCATGTGTGTGTGTGTGTGTGTGTGTTTGTATATGTGTGTGCGCATGTGTGTGCGTGTGTTTGTATGTTTTTGTGTGTGCATATGTGTGTGTGTGCGTGGGTGTGTGCATGTGTGTGTGTGCATATATGTGTGTGTGCGCATGTGTGTGTATGCGTGTTTGTGTGTATGTGTGTGTTTGTATGTATTTGTGTGTGTGTGTGGGCATGTATGTATGCGTGTGTATGTGTGTATGAGTGTGTGTTTGTATGTATTTGTGTGTGTGTGTGTGTGTGCATATGTGTGTGTGTGCATATGTGTGTGTGCGCATATGTGTGTGTGTGTATGTATTTGTGTTTGTGTGTATGCGTGTGTGTTTGTATGTATTTGTGTGTGTGTGTATGTGTGTGCGTATGTGTGTGTATTTGTGTGTGTGTATATGTGTATGTATATGTGTGTGCATATGTATATATATATGTATTTGTATATATGTGTGTGTGTGTGTGTATATATGTGTGTGTATTTGTGTGTATGCGTGTGTTTGTATGTATTTGTGTGTGTGTATATATGTGTGTGTATATGTGTGTGTATATATGTGTGTGTGTATGTGTGTGTATGCGTGTGTTTGTATGTATTTGTGTGTGTGTATATATGTGTGTGTATATGTGTGTGTGTGTATATATGTGTGTGTGTTTTTGTGTGTATGCGTGTGTTTGTATGTATTTGTGTGTGTGTATATATGTGTGTGTATATATGTGTGTGTGTGTGTGCATATGTGTATATGTGTGTGTGTGTATATGTGTGTGTGTGTATATGTGTGTGTATATGTGTGTGTGTGTATATGTGTGTGTGTATAAATGTGTGTGTGCGCATATGTGTGTGTGTATGTATATGTGTGCATATGTGTGTGTGTATGTATTTGTGTTTGTGTGTATGCGTGTGTTTGTATGTATTTGTGTGTGTGTGTATGTGTGTGCGTATGTATATATATGTATTTGTATATATGTGTGTGTGTATATATGTGTGTGTGTGTGTGTGCATATGTGTATATATGTGTGTGTGTACATGTGTGTGTGTGTATATGTGTGTGTGTGTATATGTGTGTGTGTATAAATGTGTGTGTGCGCATATGTGTGTGTGTATGTATATGTGTGTGTGTGCATATGTGTGTGTGTATGTATTTGTGTTTGTGTGTATGCGTGTGTGTTTGTATGTATTTGTGTGTGTGTGTATGTGTGTGCGTATGTATATATATATGTATTTGTATATATGTGTGTGTGTGTGTGTATATATGTGTGTGTGTATTTGTGTTTGTGTGTATGCGTGTGTGTTTGTGTGTATTTGTGTGTGTGTATATGTGTATGTATATGTGTGTGCATATGTATATATATGTATTTGTATATATATGTGTGTGTGTGTGTATATATGTGTGTGTGTATTTGTGTTTGTGTGTATGCGTGTGTGTTTGTATGTATTTGTGTGTGTCTATGTGTGTGTGTATATGTGTGTGTGTGCATATGTGTATATATGTGTGTGTGTATATTTGTGTGTACGCGTGTGTGTGCATATGTGTGTGTGCATATGTGTGTGTGTATATGTGTGTGTGTATATGTGTGTGTGTGTATAAATGTGTGTGTGTATATTTGTGTGTACGCGTGTGTGTGTATAAATGTGTGTGTGCGCGTATGTGTGACACAATAAAGAAACAAATGAAGCAGAGTATTTGTAAGTAATTTAAAATATGGTGCACACCATCCAATGATAATATTTCTCTGTGTACGTGTGATATACAAGTTTGGCTGTGCATTTCACCATATAATAAATAATTATTAGCAACAACTTGTTATGTATAAATGTGTTTGCTTTGCAATAAACAAGAATGCTATATAAACATGCTGAACAGGAGTGTAGATGGCAACAGATTGCAATATAGTGCAGTCATCCCCCCTCTGCTAGAGAAGGCTGTGCTGGAAAAAGCTTCCTGTAAACTAACAGAACAAATGTTCTCCATTCAAAGCTGGAAAACCCTGGCAGAATCTGTTGGCTCTTTATATGAAAACAAAACCATGTGCCATTACTAGGCAATTTTATTATGTGTGTAAAATAACACTAAGAAGTTCTATTTTTTAATTTTAAGTGGACATGCCTACAGCTCATAAGGGGTTAAAGTGCATTTGTTATTATTTATACAAAATAATGAGAATTATTCAAGGAACATGAAAGTCAAAATTAAACTCACGATTCAGTTACAGAATGTAATTTTAAGAGACTATATATAAAAATGACTCTTTACTCTTGATATATTTTGTTGTAAAGCATACCTAGATAGGCTCAGGTGCAACAATGTACTACTGTGAGTTAGCTACACACATATGCCTCTTGTCATTGGCTCATCATATGTGTCCAGCTAGCTCCCAGTAGTGCATTGATGCCCTGGAGCTGAATTTAAATATATATGTATCTCCTTTTCATGAGTTAAACACAGTTATACACAAACAGTGTAATAATAACAAGCTCTGACACATTACAGCATTTTCTCTTGGTACTTTTATGACCCTTTAAAGATATAAATCACAATAATCACCTGCCCAGAAGACTTTACTACATAGACCTAGGTTCAATAAAACTCTGTTATGAAACTAACATCTTGTGGATAAAATTCACAGCAACATCACAACATGAATCATACTCAGCTCTCATCTATGAGTTGTGACTCACTCTACATTATCATCAGTGGTACAACAACAATTGTGTAACTGTTAACCTCTCACCACATAGAACAAGTTGCACTATGAAGGGCATCAGCATCACACAAACAACCTCAAAACCTACACAAGGCTGGATTGGTCTACCAGGACACCAGGAGATTCCCTGGTGGTCTTCAGCAGTTGGGGTTGGCCAGCTACAAGATAAGCGAGTGGTGCTGATGGTGAGGCAATGCAAATTATCTTGTGAGTTTTATTTCGTACTAGACCATATACCATTTAGTAGCCCTCCTTTAAATGTTTTTTAGGGTCTAGTCAAGTCACCCTGTGAGACAGAGTGACATACTGTTTGTCTTCTCCAGATCACACAATGAGGCCCATTTATCAAGCTTCCGAATAGAGCTTAAGGGCCCGTGTTTTTGGCGAGTCTTCAGACTCGCCAGAAACAGCAGTTATGAAGCAGCGGTCTATAGACCGCTGCTCCATAACCCTGTCCGCCTGCTCTGATGAGGCGGACAGGAATCGCCTCAATTCAACCCAATCGAGTACAATCGGGTTGATTGACACCTCCCTGCTGGCGGCCCATTGCTGGTGCAATGCTGAATACGGAGAGTGTAGACCTTTGTTAAATTGGCCTCTATGGATAATCATTTTCACACTGTAAAAAGGGAGTCATGGATGAAAGTGGTTTGTAGAGTGCCTATGTAACAACAATCTAGTATTTTTTATTACAAACTAATATGATTTTATTCTAAAAAAAAATGAGATAAGAAGTATCCCAGTAATCCCATATAGAAAAATGTGATGGGTGAATTCTATAGACTCAATAGAAGATAGGGATGGTCTTTACATTTTTTCCAGGGCTCCTTTTTATTCCCAATCTGGCCCTAAACCTACAAAACAAACAAATTTTAATGGAAAAAAACCCTCCCACATCAAAATTTCCCCCACTAACATATGCAGAGAAAAACAGTTGAGAAATAAAAATGCCGAAAAAAATAACTTTTTCCGCATTGAAACAGGAAGACAGCACCGCGAGGAGAGAATTCTCATGGGCAGCAGAGTCTTTATGAATTCTGAATACTGGACCAAAGTCTATGTGAAAAATCTGGACGTCTGGAAACGCTCTGCAACGTTAATGACCAGTCCCTCAATACACCTTTTGTTCTATCCATCAAGACGACTTTACCATAACAAAATAATGAAGCAAATATGTAACTATTACAAAAACATTTTGTAACTGTGTATCCTGAGTGTATCAGCTGTAATTGCTAGCAGCGCATGTTTGATGCGTGAGAGATATGTAGTGAGCACCTCAAAGTGTTGTTGAGTGAAACATAAAACAACCATCCCCAGGGTAGGTGCAGCTCTTCTAGGTATATACTATTCAGCCCATCTCACTTGCACCTAATAATCACATGATCACAAAATACAATCCGCATGAACTGCACATTATTACACTTTTTTTTATCAATTCATCAGTCAGCAGGGGACTCTCCAAAAAAGGCACCCTTGGGTCACTGGCTACTGCTGCTAATGTCAGATTTGGAACTGAATGAGCTAATGTTCTTAGGATATTTAAGTCACTTTACATTTGATAATATATAAAACATTATGGGCTATATTACAAGTGGAGCACAATCAATGTTTTGCGCAACCTTAAAAATGTTAACCAAAGCATTTTAGCGTGCCCTATACTCTTAAAACCTTAAAGACTATCAGCGTATCGCTGGTATTTCTATGGGGATTGCGCAATTGATAGCCAACGAGGAGACCACGCTTTTTCCAGTGGCAAGAAGGGAGGAGGGAGGGTGTAATAGCACTATAATAAAAAAAGAAAACCTTTAAAACTGATTGTCTCTGTACACTGCTGTTTAGCAGGCCCTGAGTTGATACTTTTCAATTTCCTAGACACAAAGAATGAAGCGGCTTGGTAAAATATCCAGACATAGCCGT
This sequence comes from Bombina bombina, assembly GCF_027579735.1. Taxonomy (NCBI): domain Eukaryota; kingdom Metazoa; phylum Chordata; class Amphibia; order Anura; family Bombinatoridae; genus Bombina; species Bombina bombina. Next base: position 311,950,139 of record NC_069506.1, read on the forward strand.
TTAGAATCTTATAATAATGTTGTGTTCTATTTGTTTTTAAATGAATATAATAGTGTGAGCACTGACTTTTGCAAGTTATTACCTTTCATTTATACAAGTTATCGGTATGTACGGGATTTACAATATTTCAATTGCGCGTAGTCTTTTGTAGTGAAAATAAATCAGCTCTGAACCAGTAAGGATCTAGATCAATAAGATTAATTCTAAGTCCCCGCGGGTTCATATTAAGAGGTAAAGAACTCCTGTATGCTGTGCTGAAAAACACTGGTCTTTGCAATTGAAAGAAATACACATGAATGTATTTTTATGGTAGCGATTCACAGCTGCTTATTGCTGTCAGCAAACAATGATTATTATATACACCTCTAGTTCTTTATCAGTTTGTAGACTCACTGTATCTTTCTCTCCTTGCGCTCCCCTATCTTTCTCTCCTAGCGCTCCCCAATAGCACTGATATTATTTGCTTTGTATGAGTAGTTTACTTCTGATTAGGCACAGGACTCCCACAGCCCTCAGATTCAAAACTGCACATTTGCCGTGAAGCAGTAAAACTAACAGTCTGATACAGAGACCCAGATAAAGGGCGGGACATTAGAAATCCAAGGCAGTGATTGGTTAGTTCAGCTAGGCTTGAGATCTATATATTGTTACAAAAACATTGTGGTCGATGACAATCAAATGATTATCAACAGAAAAGAACCATTAAAGTCTATGAGGATTTTGTCGATAAATAATTTGATAAGTTTTTCTAAAGGACTGTGATCGACCCCCCTAGTTGCAAACACTGCTATCATATAGTGCTCATGATATGTGCACGCTCCCCAGTCTGCCTCAGTATGGTCTTATGAAAAGGAACAGAGTTTCAGCAGAAATACCAAGAGTAAGAGGTACAATTAATAACAGAAGTTTTTGGAAAATATTTTTTTTTACTTGGGTGCCCTATCTGAACAAAAAACTTGCAAAAAAATTCCAATCTACTTCTTTTGTCAAATTTTTATTTATTTTGTAAGTTTTGTTGAAACTTAGCTACTTTGCATGAGAGCATACTGAGATAGGCTTTGAGCATGCACAGGACTTGAGCACTATATAGCAGCTGTATTTGCAACAATGTTTATAACACTGTTATATATATATATATGTAAATATAAAGAGAGAGAGAGCTCAAGATGTACACACTCCAAGCCTACCACAGTATGCTCTCATGGAAAGGAGCTAAGTTTCAACTTAAATTGCTTAAATTAGTATACAGTTCATTAGTATATAGTGCTTAAATCAGTATACAGATCATTAGTATATAGTGCATAAATTTATATTAACTTATGCACATTATACTAATTATATGTATATTAATTTATGCACTATATACTAATGATCTGTATACTAATTTAAGCTCTATATACTAATGATCTGTATACTGATTTAAGCACTATGTACTAATGATCTGTATATTAATTTAAGCACTATATACTAATGATCCGTATACAAATTTAAGCTCTATATCTAATGATCTGTATAATAATTTAAGTACTGTATACTAAAGATATGTATACTAATTTAAGTACTATATACTAATGATATGTATACTAATTTATGCACTATATACTAATGATCTGTATACTAATTTAAGTACTATATACTAATGATATGTATATTAATTTATGCACTATATACTAATGATCTGTATACTGATTTAAGCACTATGTACTAATGATCTGTATATTAATTTAAGCACTATATACTAATGATCAGTATACAAATTTAAGCTCTATATCTAATGATCTGTATAATAATTTAAGTACTGTATACTAAAGATATGTATACTAATTTAAGTACTATATACTAATTATATGTATACTAATTTATGCACTATATACTAATGATCTGTATACTAATTTAAGCACTATACACTAATGATCTGTATACTAATGTATGCACTTTATACTAATGATCTGTATACTGATTTAAGAACTATATACTAATGATCTGTATACTAATTTAAGTACTATATTCTAATGATCTGTATACTGATTTAAGCACTGTATACTAAAAGATATGTATACTAATTTAAGTACTATATACTAATGATATGTATTCTAATGTATGCACTATATGCTAATGATCTGTATACTAATTTAAGTACTGTATACTAATGATAAGTATATTAATTTAAGTAATGTATACTAATGATATATATATTAATTTAAGTACTATTTACTAATGATATATATACTAATTTATGCACTATATACTAATGATCTGTATACTAATTTAAGTACTATATTCTAATGATATGTATACTAATTTATGCACTATATACTAATGATCTGTATACTAATTTAAGTACTATATACTAATGATATGTATATTAAATTATGCACTATATACTAATGATCTGTATACTAATTTAAGTACTATATACTAATGATATGTATATTAACTTATGCACTATATACTAGTGATCTGTATACTAATTTAAGTACTATATACTAATGATATTTATATTAACTTATGCACTATACACTAATTATATGTATATTAGTATCATTAGTATATAGTACTTAAATTAGTATACAGATCATTAGTATATAGTGCATAAATTAGTATACATATCATTAGTATATACTGTAGTACTTAAATTAGTATACAGATCATTAATACATAGTGCATAAATTAGTATACATACCATTATTATATAGTACTTAAATTAGTATACAGATCATTAGTATACAGTACTTAAATTAGTATACAGATCATTAGTATATAGAGCTTAAATTAGTATACATATCATTAGTATACAGTACTTAAATTAGTATACAGATCATTAGCATATAGTGCATAAATTAGTATACATATAATTAGTATATAGTACTTAAATTAGTATACAGAGCATTAGTATATAGAGCTTAAATTAGTATACATATCATTAGTATATAGAGCTTAAATTAGTATACATATCATTAGTATATAGTACTGAAATTAATATACAGATCATTAGTATATAGTGCATAAATTAGTATACATATCATTAGTATATAGTACTTAAATTAGTATACAGATCATTAGTATATAGTGCATAAATTAGAGATCATTAGTATACAGTACTTAATTAGTATACATATCATTAGTATATAGTACTTAAATTAGTATGCAGATCATTAGTATATAGTGCATAAATTAGTATACAGATCATTAGTATATAGTACTTAAATTAGTATACATATCATTAGTATATAGTACTTAAATTAGTATACAGATCATTAGTATATAGAGCTTAAATTAGTATACATATTAGTATATAGTACTTAAATTAGTATACAGATCATTAGTAAATAGTTCTTAAATTAGTATACAGATCATTAATATATAGTGCTTAAGTTAGTATACAGATCATTAGTATATAGTACTTAAATTAGTATACATATCATTAGTATATAGTACTTAAATTAGTATACAGATCATTAGTATATAGAGCTTAAATTAGTATACATATTAGTATATAGTACTTAAATTAGTATACAGATCATTAGTAAATAGTTCTTAAATTAGTATACAGATCATTAATATATAGTGCTTAAGTTAGTATACAGATCATTAGTATATAGTGCATAAGTTAGTATACAGATCATTAGTATATAGAGCTTAAATTAGAATTTAGATACATTGTATATAGTTCCTAAATTAGTACACAGATATTATTGGTTTAGTGCTTAAGTTAGTATACATATCATTAGCATATAGAACTTAAAGGGACACTGAACCCAAAAATTTTGTTTTGTAATTCAGAAAGAGCATGCAATTTTAAGCAACTTTCTAATTTACTCCTATTATCAATTTTTCTTTGTTCTCTTGCTATCTTTATTTGAAAAAGAAGGCATCTATGCTTTTTTGGGTTTAGTACTCTGGACAGCAATTTTTTTATTGGTGGATGAATTTATCCACCAATCAGCAAGGACAACCCAGGTTGTTCACCAAAAATGGGCCGGCATCTAAACCTACATTCTTGCATTTTAAATAAAGATACCAAGAGAATAAAGAAAATTTGATAATAGAAGTAAATTAGAAAGTTGCTTAAAATTTCATGCTCAATCTGAATCATGAAAGAATTTTTTGGGTACAGTGTCCCTTTAAATTAGTATTTAGATCATATGTATATAGTTCTTAAGAGAAACAAGTCAAAATCAAACTTTTATGATTCAGATAGTGCAGCAATTTTAAACAACTTTCCAATTTACTTCAATTACCAAAATGTGCACAAAGTATTTTTATATTTTCACAGAATATACATATATGCCTTTGTGATTGGCTGATGGCTGTCATATAATACAGTGTGAGTGGAAATAGACATTACTGAAATTTATCAGAAACAATCTACAATTTAGTGTTTATAATAGTATAAATATCATTAGTATATACATCATTAGTATATCATGCTTAGATTAGTATATAGGATATTAGTGTATACTGTGTATAATAGTATAAATATCATTAGTATATACATCATTAGTATATCATGCTTAGATTAGTATATAGATATTAGTGTATAGTGTATAATAGTATACAGAGCATTAGTATATACATCATTAGTATATAGATATTAGTGTATAGTGTGTATAATAATATAAATATCATTAGTATATACATCATTAGTATATAGATATTAGTGTATAGTGTCTATAATAGTATAAATATCATTAGTATATACATCATTAGTATATCATGCTAAGTTTAGTATATAGATATAAGTGTATAGTGTGTATAATACTATAAAGAGCATTAGTATATACAGGATTAGTATAGAGATATTAGTGTATAGTGTGTATAATAGTATAAAGATCATTAGTATATACATCATTAGTATATCATGCTTAGATTAGTATACAGAATATTAGTGTATAGTGTGTATAATAGTATATACATCATTAGTATATACATCATTAGTATATCATGCTTAGATTAGTATATAGATATTAGTGTATAGTGTGTATAATAGTATAAAGATCATTAGTATATACATCATTAGTATATCATGCTTAGATTAGTATATAGATATTAGTGTATAGTGTGTATAATAGTATAAAGATCATTAGTATATATATCATTAGTATATAAATATTAGTGTATAGTGTGTATAATAGTATAAAGATCATTAGTATATACATCATTAGTATATCATGCTTAGATTAGTATATAGGATATTAGTGTATAGTGTGTATAATAGTATAAATATCATTAGCATATACATCATTAGTATATCATGCTTAGATTAGTATATAGATATTAGTGTATAGTGTGTATAATAGTATAAAGATCATTAGTATATACATCATTAGTATATCATGCTTAGATTAGTATATAGATATTAGTGTATAGCAGGGCCGCCATCAGGGGGTGACAGGGGTGACTCCTGTCAGGGGCCCAATGAGCCAGGGGGGCCCCATGAGGCAAGAACTAAATTCTTGGCAGCCACCAGTGGGAACTACAGCAGAGTGCTAATTGAGCATGGGAAATGTTATTACAAGGAGTAAAGTATTAGCATTTGAGAGGATTTCTTAGTGTGCACTAAACCACTATGCTCAGTGTGAGACAGACTTGGCACTTTGTACAGTGTGTGCCTGAGTCAGACGGCAGATCATTTTCATTTCATTTCTTTGTGAAATTTTGGATTGTAACTTCAGTGTGGTAGTAGTTGTATGGTGGGGCTAGGGGTCCATAAAAACACATTTTTTAGCAGCAGTGTATTTATGATTATTTGACAATGCTGTAGAAATTCTATATTTAAAACCATGCAGAAATGTTTCCTCCTCAATACACAAATGGTAGATGCCCTTTTGGCAGATATGCATTATATATATATATATATATATATATATATATATATATATATATATATATATATATATATTACATTCCAGTTTACTGCCCCTTTATGCAAGGACTTTCCAGGTGCAAGGAGGCATTTTATCTAAGATTTTTACATCTGCATAAAATTTTATACTCTCAGACTAAGATTGCCCAGTGTTTGAAATGAGACAGGTTAACTTAAAACTGTTCAGTTTACACTACAGCTGACTTAGTTTTGAAATACATACCAACAAGCCTAAATCCTGCATTTAACCAGATCTAATGGTATGAGTACCACAGCTTATTGGTCCCACCAAGACCATATAGAGTACAGCATTTTCAAAATCCATAAGTACAGCTGACAGATGGGAAAATTTGTACACTATATTTGAAGTGGTGCTCTTGGTTGGGGAAAATGGGAAAAAAACAAACAAACAAACATATGTCAACCTTTTAAAGGTACTTTTCTTCATCTAGCCATCTACCCAGCTCATTAATGTACAATTTTGAATTCAGAATCACAGAATTATTTTTGTTTGCACATTTACAAATATAATTCTTTAAAAAGTGATCTCTTAATTTCTGCATTTTTTTTTGTATCATGCATGTCACACACTGTTGATTTAGGGGATGCAAGGTGCATAAATGTTTCCTCCTGTGAGTGTTTCTGTGGGTGTATGTGTTTATGTCTTTGTGCTTTGGTTTGTGTCTCTATGTGTATGTATTTTTTATCTGTGGGTCTCTCTGTGAGGGTGGGTGTGTATGTCTTTGTGCATTTTCTGTGGATGTCTGTGAGGGTGTGTGCATATGTCTTTGAGCTTTTTCTATGGGTGTTTCTGTGAGGGTTTTTGTGTGTATGTATGTATGTATGTCTGTGTTTTCTGTGGGTGTCTCTGTGAGGGTGTGTGTATGTCTTTGTGTGTTTTCGGTGGATGTCTCAGTGAGGGTGTGTGTATGTATGTCTTTCTCTGTTTTTCATGTGGTTGTTTCTCTGTGTGTGTATGTCTTTGTGTGTTTTCTGAGGCTGTCTCTGTCGGTATTTCCTTGGGTGTATGTGCAAGTTTGAGTTTGTGTGTGTGTGTCCATTGTCTGTTCCTTTTTAGGACATTTTGACCTTACTACTAATTATTCACATCTTTCTACAGACTTTGAGACTAACAAGACCTTTCTGGAAGTAACCACTCCACCATTTAACCTTTAAATTATTGTTTAGGCAGTTCAGGGCCCTTCCTTTCAGCCACTGCATGCTGTTGTCATAATTTAGTTGCCATCTTCCTTTACAAAAAGATAATCAGAACTCCATATTTTGTTTTCTAAATCTCCTTTTTTTACAAAACTATAGTTTACCTCATTACTTGTCAGGTCAATGTAAACAAGTGCTAAGTGTCTGTTTGGGTTTCTGTGTCTGAGTGTGTTTCTTTGCGTGTCTGCTAGAGTGTCTATATGTGAATCCTTATGTGTTAGTTTCTTTGTGTGTTTCAGTGTATGAGAGTGTCTGTCTGTGTGTGTGTATGTTACTACCTTTACAACATTTCCAAGTTTAAATAGACAATTAAGAATAAAGTGCATATATGTTTTAGTCACTTGGTCAAAAATCGAACATGTCAAAGGAGGGGGGCCCTGATCAATGGTTGAGTCAGGGGCCCCAAAATTTCTAGTGGCGGCCCTGGTGTATAGTGTGTATAATAGTATAAAGATCATTAGTATATACATCATTAGTATATCATGCTTAGATTAGTATATAGGCTATTAGTGTATAGTGTGTATAATAGTATATACATCATTAGTATATACATCATTAGTATATCATGCTTAGATTAGTATATAGATATTAGTGTATACTGTGTATAATAGTATAAAGATCATTAGTATATACATCATTAGTATATCATGCTTAGATTAGTATATAGGATATTAGTGTATAGTGTGTATAATAGTATAAAGAGCATTAGTATATACATCATTAGCATATAGATATTAGTGTATAGTGTTTATAATAATATAAAGATCATTAGTATATACATCATTAGTATATCATGCTTAGATTAGTATATAGGCTATTAGTGTATAGTGTGTATAATAGTATATACATCATTAGTATATACATCATTAGTATATCATGCTTAGATTAGTATATAGATATTAGTGTATACTGTGTATAATAGTATAAAGATCATTAGTATATACATCATTAGTATATCATGCTTAGATTAGTATATAGGATATTAGTGTATAGTGTGTATAATAGTATAAAGAGCATTAGTATATACATCATTAGTATATAGATATTAGTGTATAGTGTTTATAATAATATAAAGATCATTAGTATATACATCATTAGTATATCATGCTTAGATTAGTATATAGATATTAGTGTATAGTGTATAATAGTATACAGAGCATTAGTATATACATCATTAGTATATCATGCTTAGATTAGTATATACATCATTAGTATATAGATATTAGTGTATAGTGTGTATAATAATATAAAGATCATTAGTATATAGATATTAGTGTATAGTGTGTATAATAATATAAAGATCATTAGTATATAGATATTAGTGTATACTGTGTATAATAATATAAAGATCATTAGTATATACATCATTAGTATATACATTATTAGTATATAGATATTAGTGTATAGTGTGTATAATAATATAAAGATCATTAGTACATACATCATTAGTATATAGATATTAGTGTATAGTGTGTATAATAATATAAAGATCATTAGTATATAGATATTAGTGTATAGTGTGTATAATAATATAAAGATCATTAGTATATAGATATTAGTGTATACTGTGTATAATAATATAAAGATCATTAGTATATACATCATTAGTATATACATTATTAGTATATAGATATTAGTGTATAGTGTGTATAATAATATAAAGATCATTAGTATATACATCATTAGTATATAGATATTAGTGTATAGTGTGTATAATAATATAAAGATCATTAGTATATAGATATTAGTGTATACTGTGTATAATAATATAAAGATCATTAGTATATACATCATTAGTATATACATTATTAGTATATAGATATTAGTGTATAGTGTTTATAATAATATAAAGATCATTAGTATATACATCATTAGTATATAGATATTAGTGTATAGTGTTTATAATAATATAAAGATCTGTGAATATGTCACTCCCTTAATATCTCAAGGAAGGGATGACTTAAGAAATGTCACACTAGAAAGTATAGAGGAAAGCGCACCAAGTAGCAGCAGGAAGCACATGAAAATTAAATGTATGACAACAAATGCAAGAAGCATGACAGGTAAAATGGGGGAGCTGACGCTCTTAGTTGCAGAAGAGGACTATGATGTTATCAGTATAACTGAAACTTGGTGGGATGATTCACATGACTGGGCAGTTAACTTAGAGGGGTATACATTATTTAGGAGGGACAGGAATAATAAAAGGGGTGGAGGAATCTGCATGTATATTAAACCTAACCTTAAACCTACAATAAGGGAAGATATTTATGATACAAGTGACAATGTAGAGACCCTGTGGGTTGAAATAAAGAGTGGGGGGAAAAATCCTAAAAAAAATATTACTAGGAACATGCTACAAGCCCCCCAATATTAGTGACATGGAGGAATCTCAACTACTTATGCAAATAGGTAAGGCTGCTAATAACAGTGCTGTAATTATGGGAGATTTTAACTACCCTGATATAAACTGGGCCAATGAAACTAGTAATTCAGCTAAGGGGGATAGATTTTTAAATGTTCTCAGGGATAACTTCTTGTCACAATTAATAGGGGAGCCAACTAGGAGTAAAACTATATTGGATTTAGTGCTATCAAACAATACAGATATAATATCAAACATAGAAGTCAAAGAACAATTGGGTAACAGTGATCATAACATGGTCACATTTGAAATCTCTTTTTATAAGCAGTGTCTTAATGGTTTAACTAAGACTTTTAAGTTTAAGAAAGCAAAATTCAACGATTTAAGGAAATCAATAAATAATATAAATTGGGACAATGTATTCTCTAATAAAAATACAGAGGATAAATGGATAATATTTAAAACTTTGTTAAATAAATATACATATCAACAAATACCATATGGTAATAAAAATAAAAAATCAAAGCCAATGTGGCTAAATAAAAATGTGTTACCAGTAAGAGAAATTAGGAAAAAAAACGTAGGGCATTTAAATTATTCAAAGAAAATAGTACAGACTCAACATTCCATATTTATAAGGAATGTAACAAAGCATGCAAAAAAGCAATCAAATTAGCCAAAATTGAAAATGAAAAATTAATTGCAAAGGATTCTAAGTCTAACCCTAAAAGGTTCTTTAAGTACATAAATAGCAAAAAATCTAAGAAGGACAATATAGGTATATTAAAATGTGTGATAAACAATGACAGGGAGAAGGCTGAGGTACTAAACCAGTTTTTTCTTCAGTATACACACAAGAGGAACCATTGGATGATACTTTGGAACAAAATAGAACATGCCAGTCCATACCATTAAAGGGACAGTCTACCATAGAATTGTTAGCGTTTTAAAAGATAGACAATCCCTTTATTACCCATTCCCCAGTTTTGCATAACCAACACAGTTATATTAATATACTTTTTACCTCTGTGATTACCTTGTATCTAGGAACCTTCTTCCAGCCCCCTGATCACATGACTGTGACTGTTTATTATCTATTGTCTTAAATTTAGCATTGTTTTGTGCTAAATCTTAAATAACCCCCTGTGCCTGAACACAGTGTTATCTATATGGCCCACGTGTACTTTCTGTCTCTTTGTGTTGAAAAGAGATTTAAGAAGCATGTGATAAGCCCTCAAAGGCTTAGAAATTAGCATATGAGCCTACCTATGTTTAGTTTAAACTAAGAATACCAAGAGAAAAAAGCAAATTTGATGATAAAAGTAAATTGGAAAGTTGATTAAAATTAAAAGTCCTATCTGAATAATGAAAGTTTAATTTATACTAGACTGTCCCTTTAACTGGGTTATGTTTAGAGGATATCAGGAAAAAACTGGATAATATTAAGGTAAATAAAACTCCAGGCCCAGATGGAATACACCTAAGTGTGTTAAGGAAACTTAGCACTGTTATAGACAAACCACTAGTCTTAATTTTTCAAGACTCATTATCCTCAGGCATGGTACCCCAGGATTGGCGTAAAGCTGATGTGGTGCCACTCTTCAAAAAGGGAAGCAGGGATGATCCAGGAAGCTATAGACCAGTTAGTCTGACATCAATAGAGGGGAAGATATTTGAAGGGATTATAAGGGATTGTATTGACGAGCATATTCGTGTAAACAAGATTATGAGTTCAAATCAGAATGGTTTTAGGAGAAATAGATCATGTCAAACTAATCTAATTAGATTCCACGAGGAAGTAAGTAAAAATATAGATAAAGGGGAATCAGTTGATGTGATATACTTAGATTTTGCAAAGGCATTTGATACAGTGCCACATGAGAGATTAATGCACAAAATTAAGGGACTGGGAATAGCTGAAAATGTTAGTTCATGGATAAATAATTGGATAAAAGATAGGGAGCAACGAGTAGTAGTAAATGGATCATACTCAGATTGGACAAAGGTAATCAGTGGAGTCCCCCAGGGATAAATACTGGTCCCTGTTCTTTTTAATATTTTTATAAATGACTTGGAGCAAGGATTAAATAGCGACATCTAATTTTTGCAGATCCCTTTGTAAAGAAAGTTCATCCTGCTCTGACCTAATGACCTTACTTAACTTAGTATCATCTGCAAAAATAGAGAGGTATGGGCAAGTAAATGGAAAATGAGATTTAATACAGGAAAATGCAAGGTTCTACATTTTGGAAGTAAAAATAAGCAGGCAAAATATTTTTTAAATGGGACAAGACTTAGCCAAACAGAGGAGGAAAGGGATTTGGTAGTAGTAATAGATAACAAGCTAAAGATGGGTGCACAATGCAGGGCAGCGGCTTCAAATGCTAATAAGATACTAGCATGTATTAAAAGAGGCATTGATTCATGGGAGGAAAGCATAATTCTGTCACTATATAAAGCCCTAGTAAGACCTCACCTTGAGAATGGAGTGCAGTTCTGGGGACCAATCGCATAAAAAACATAATTTATGCTTACCTGATAAATTTATTTCTCTTGTAGTGTATTCAGTCAACAGATCATCCATTACTTATGGGATATATTCCCTTCCCAACAGGAAGTTGCAAGAGGATCACCCAAGCAGAGCTGCTATATAGCTCCTCCCCTCACATGTCATATCCAGTCATTCGACCGAAACAAGACAAGAAAGGAGAAACCATAGGGTGCAGTGGTGACTGGAGTTTTAATTAAAATTTAGATCTGCCTTAAAAAGACAGGGCGGGCCGTGGACTGAATACACTACAAGAGAAATAAATTTATCAGGTAAGCATAAATTATGTTTTCTCTTGTTAAGTGTATTCAGTCCACGGATCATCCATTACTTATGGGATACCAATACCAAATCTAAAGTACACGGATGATGGGAGGGACAAGGCAGGAACTTAAATGGAAGGCACCACTGCCTGTAGAACCTTTCTCCCAAAAACAGCCTCCGAAGAAGCAAAAGTGTCAAATTTGTAAAATTTTAAAAAAGTGTGAAGCGAAGACCAAGTTGCAGCCTTGCAAATCTGTTCAACAGAGGCCTCATTCTTAAAGGCCCAGGTGGAAGCCACAGCTCTAGTGGAATAAGCTGTAATTCTTTCAGGGGGCTGCTGTCCAGCAGTCTCATAGGCTAAACGTATTATGCTACAAAGCCAAAAAGGAGAGAGAGTTTGCCGAAGCTTTTTGACCTCTCCTCTGACCAGAGTACACGACAAACAGGGAAGAAGTTTGACGAAAATCTTTAGTTGCCTGTAAATAGAACTTCAGGGCACGGACTACGTCCAGATTATGCAAAGGTCGTTCCTTCTTTGAAGAAGGATTAGGACATAATGATGGAACAACAATCTCCTGATTGATATTCCTGTTAGAAACTACCTTAGGTAAAAACCCAGGTTTAGTACGCAGAACTACCTTGTCTGAATGGAAAATCAGATAAGGAGAATCACAATGTAAGGCCGATAACTCAGAGACTCTTCGAGCCGAGGAAATAGCCATCAAAAACAGAACTTTCCAAGATAAAAGCTTAATATCAATGGAATGAAGGGGTTCAAACGGAACCCCTTGAAGAACTTTAAGAACCAAGTTTAAGCTCCACAGAGGAGCAACAGTCTTAAACACAGGCTTAATCCTAGCCAAAGCCTGACAAAAAGCCTGGACGTCTGGAACTTCTGCCAGACGTTTGTGTAAGAGAATAGACAGAGCAGAAATCTGTCCCTTTAACGAACTAGCAGATAAGCCCTTTTCTAAACCCTCTTGTAGAAAGGACAATATCCTAGGAATCCTAACCTTACTCCATGAGTAACCCTTGGATTCGCACCAATATAAATATTTACGCCATATCTTATGGTAAATTTTTCTGGTAACAGGCTTCCGTGCCTGTATTAAGGTATCAATAACTGACTCCGAGAAGCCACGCTTTGATAGGATCAAGCGTTCAATCTCCATGTAGTCAGCCTCAGAGAAATTAGATTTGGATGGTTGAAAGGACCTTGTATTAGAAGGTCCTGCCTCAGAGGTAGAGACCATGGTGGACAGGACGACATGTCCACTAGATCTGCATACCAGGTCCTGCGTGGCCACGCAGGCGCTATCAGAATCACCAATGCTCTCTCCTGTTTGATCTTGGCAATCAGTCGAGGTAGCATCGGAAATGGTGGAAACACATGAGCCATGTTGAAGACCCAAGGGGCTGCCAGAGCATCTATCAGCGCCGCTCCCGGGTCCCAACGATGAATCAGTTGAGCGAAGACCTCCGGATGAAGTTCCCACTCCCCCGGATGAAAAGTCTGGTGACTTAGAAAATCCGCCTCCCAGTTCTCCACGACTGGGATGTAGATCGCTGACAGGTGGCAAGAGTGAGACTCTGCCCAGCGAATTATCTTTGACACTTCCAACATCGCTAGGGAACTCCTGGTTCCCCCTTGATGGTTGATGTAGGCCACAGTCGTGATGTTGTCCGACTGAAATCTGATGAACCTCAGTGTTGCTAACTGAGGCCAAGCTAGAAGAGCATTGAATATTGCTCTCAACTCCAGAATATTTATTGGGAGGAGTTTCTCCTCCTGAGTCCATAATCCCTGAGACCTAGAAGGCTGGCATCTGTTGTTCTGTTGTACAATTGTCCAACCTGGCCTGCGAAAGGTCATCCCCTTGGACAGATGGACCCGAGAAAGCCACCAGAGAAGAGAATCTCTGGTCTCTTGATCCAGATTTAGTAGAGGGGACAAATCTGAGTAATCCCCATTCCACTGACTTAGCATGCATAATTGCAGAGGTCTGAGATGCAGGCGCGCAAATGGTACTGTGGCAAACCTAGCCACTTCTGGACTATAACGTAAGAAAGGTTGTCTGTGACAGACCCTTCGGTCAGGACTGAAAGTGTTAACTTTATTTTCTAACCACAAGTGGCTGGCTCCAGCTACAATCTAATTAATGCTTAGCATTCTATTGTTTGATCACCCCCAGAGAGAAACGCCTAAGTGATAAGGAGAGTCAAGAGTGTCCTGTGGTTGAAGTGTTTAAGTAATATAATCCTATTGTATCATGTCAAGGGCGCTTCTCCCTTTTATCTAATGTACAACATTCTTTCCACCCCCATCTGGGGGGGGGGGGTCAAAAACCTGTATAAATCTGTATGCTGCCTTCAAATAAAGTTATTATTCTGTTTAAAACCTGAAAACTGGCTGGGTCGTGAGTTATTGACTCCCAAACTGTGTTTCGTCCGGTTATTGGGAGTATTTTAATATTGCTCTCCGCTACAATTGGTGGCAAGCGACGGGATGAACCTTATCGCCCAGAAGAGCAACTACACAAGCCAGTAACCTCAGGAAGAGGGGGATTACTACAATACTGACTAAGATGGAAGGAGTACCAGGGACCGAAGTGAATGGAGATGGATTATTCTAAGCTAAAGAGACAAACGTAAAAGGAACTGCTAGAAGCCAGGGGAAAGATAGGCAGCAGCAAACCCAAGGCTATATTAATTGCTGAGCTGATGGAGGGAGACAGAGCTCGCAGCGCTACGCCTCCAGCAGCCATGGAGGAGACCCTATACCAGAGGGAAATGAGGACCAGGCTGGAATTTTTACCCCAACCTGTACCACGGGATATGCTATCCGTGGTAATGGCAGATGTGCAGGAGTACGTGATGGCACACAGTCCGCGGAATGCATCCTCCCGAGCAGAATCCATTTTGGACGCACTCAGCAACCCAGTAAGACCCAAAATCCCATACCATGCATTTAAAATGTTTTGTAAGGAGAAGGATGAGATTGATGGGTATTTACAGGATTTTGAGAGACTGTGCGAGTTACATGATTTGGAGCAGTCCGTATGGGTGCCGGTGCTAGCAGGCAAGCTAGCCGGTAGGGCAGCGGAAGCGTATCGCGCTGTACCCAGGGAGGACAGCAAGGATTACGCTAAAGTGAAGAGAGCGATCTTGGAAAGATATGCCATTACCTCAGAGGCATACCGGCGCAAGTTTAGAGGCCTGCGCAAGCCAGAAAGAGATTCCCATGCAGAGTGGGCCCACAAGCTGGATCAAGCATCTCAGGGGTGGATACAGGCCAGCCAAGCTACCACCATGGAAGAATTGCGACAACTGATGCTGTTGGAGCAATTCTTTAACGGCTTGTCCCCAGAAGCCCAAGAATGGGTGAGAGATCGAAAACCCCTCACCTTAACCGAAGCAGCCAGATTAGCAGACCAGCATTTTGATGCCAGGAGGCACCATGGACTACAGCCTAACAACGGACGGGCTAATATACAATGCCACACCTGCAAGCAGTGGGGACATATGGCACGTGAGTGCACCCAAAATCGGAGCAGACAAGCTTGGAACCAGGTCAGACAGAACCTGGCCCCAAGGGCGGCTGCTCACCATTACCAAACGGAGCCAGCCGCTCATGAGGTGTTGAGCACCCAAGCCGAGGAACCCCTGGGAATTCTGCATGAGGTGATGTCGGTCCAGGGACTTCGGGATTCGGGAGCTACTTTAACCCTGATAGCTCCCCATTTGGTGCCGGATACAGCACCCACTGGCGGATCCGTGGCAGTACGAGGGGCAGGGGGAGCAGTATACCGATTGCCCACTGCTAGAGTGGAGTACAGACCCCCAGTCACCCCAGCAGCTGCCAGTTACCAACCCCCGGCGCACCGCTATACCACACGGCCTCCGGCCACGAACTACCCTCAGAGAGCCCGGTTCAATTCGCGGGGCTACTCACAACCTATTCGGTGCTTTGGATGTAAGCAACTAGGGCACAAAAGACCAGAGTGTCCCCTAAATGCAGCGAATCAAGCACCGTCCTGGAGAAGACCCGCTGGCGGAATCCCACATAATCCTCAGCCTGTGGCCCGCTACGTAGAGGCGCCAGAATGCTGGGGCAGCCTACATGAAGCAGACCCCGTGCAAGCTGCCCACCGGAATAACCGGCAACGGGTTAAAGTGAATGGGAAGGAGGTCAGTTGTCTACGGGATACTGGTGCTACCATGACCTTGCTTCAAGAGAACTTGGTGCCTGAGAAACAGCACACTGGAGACACTGTGGCTGTGAGGGTAGCAGGGGGCACTGTGTTCCGCCTACCTGTTGCCAGGGTACATTTGGATTGGGGAGTGGGCGCTAGACTTGTGAATGTGGGGGTCAAGAAGGACTTACCTGCTGATGTTCTCCTTGGAAATGACTTGGCCCCCCTTGTTTCTGCCTATGCTCCCATGGATCCCGCTAATGTTAACCCTGTAACTACCCAAGCCCAGTCCCTCCGGGAAGAGACGCTTCCATGTTTGGGGTGGGGGCAGTACTGAGCCAAGTTGGAGCAGATGGCGGAGAACACCCCGTAGCTTACTTGAGCCGAAAGTTGTTGCCCCGGACATCCCCAAGCCGATCCGTTGGGATCAGACTGTGTATGCCGGCTTGGTTCTGGGGGAGCATTGTGGCAAACCTAGCCACTTCTGGACTATAACGTAAGAAAGGTTGTCTGTGACAGACCCTTCGGTCAGGACTGAAAGTGTTAACTTTATTTTCTAACCACAAGTGGCTGGCTCCAGCTACAATCTAATTAATGCTTAGCATTCTATTGTTTGATCACCCCCAGAGAGAAACGCCTAAGTGATAAGGAGAGTCAAGAGTGTCCTGTGGTTGAAGTGTTTAAGTAATATAATCCTATTGTATCATGTCAAGGGCGCTTCTCCCTTTTATCTAATGTACAACATTCTTTCCACCCCCATCTGGGGGGGGGGGGTCAAAAACCTGTATAAATCTGTATGCTGCCTTCAAATAAAGTTATTATTCTGTTTAAAACCTGAAAACTGGCTGGGTCGTGAGTTATTGACTCCCAAACTGTGTTTCGTCCGGTTATTGGGAGTATTTTAATATTGCTCTCCGCTACAGGTACTATGTCCATTGCTGCTACCATTAAGCCGATTACTTCCATGCACTGAGCTACTGACGGGCGTGGAATGGAATGAAGGACACGGCAAGCATTCAGAAGCTTTGATAACCTGGACTCCGTCAGGTAAATCTTCATCTCTATAGAATCTATAAGAGTCCCCAGAAAGGGAACTCTTGTGAGTGGTAATAGAGAACTCTTTTCCACGTTCACCTTCCACCCATGTGACCTCAGAAATGCCAGAACTATCTCTGTATGAGACTTGGCAATTTGAAAACTTGACGCTTGTATCCGAATGTCGTCTAGGTACGGAGCCACTGCTATGCCTCGCGGTCTTAGCACCGCTAGAAGTGAGCCCAGAACCTTTGTAAAAATTCTCGGGGCCGTAGCTAACCCGAAGGGAAGAGCTACAAACTGGTAATGTCTGTCTAGAAAGGCAAATCTTAGGTACCGATAATGATCTTTGTGAATCGGTATATGAAGGTAGGCGTCCTTTAAGTCTACTGTGGTCATGTATTGACCCTCTTGGATCATGGGTAGGATGGTTTGAATAGTTTCCATTTTGAATGATGGAACTCTTAGGAATTTGTTTACGATTTTTAGGTCCAAGATTGGTCTGAAGGTTCCCTCTTTCTTGGGAACCACAAACAGATTTGAGTAAAACCCTTGCCCTTGTTCCGTCCGCGGAACTGGGTGGATCACCCCCATTACTAAGAGGTCTTGTACACAGCGTAGAAATGCCTCTTTCTTTATTTGGTTTGCTGATAACCTTGAAAGATGAAATCTCCCTTGTGGAGGAGAAGCTTTGAAGTCCAGAAGATATCCCTGAGATATGATCTCCAACGCCCAGGGATCCTGGACATCTCTTGCCCAAGCCTGGGCGAAGAGAGAAAGTCTGCCCCCCACTAGATCCGTTTCCAGATAGGGTGCCCTCTCTTCATGCTGTCTTAGGGGCAGAAGTAGGCTTTCTGGCCTGCTTGCCCTTGTTCCAGGGCTGGTTAGCTTTCCAGCCCTGTCTGTAACGAGCAACAGTTCCTTCCTGTTTTGGAGCGGAGGAAGTTGATGCTGCTCCTGCCTTGAAGTTACGAAAGGCACGAAAATTAGACTGTTTGGCCTTTGATTTGGCCCTGTCCTGAGGAAGAGTATGACCCTTACCTCCAGTAATGTCAGCAATAATTTCTTTCAAGCTGGGCCCGAATAAGGTCTGCCCCTTGAAAGGAATATTAAGCAATTTAGATTTAGAAGTCACGTCAGCTGACCAGGATTTAAGCCATAGCGCTCTGCGCGCCTGGATGGCGAATCCGGAGTTCTTAGCCGTTAGTTTGGTTAAATGTACAACGGCATCAGAAACAAATGCATTAGCTAGCGTAAGTGCTTTAAGCTTGACCATAATCTCATCCAATGGAGCTGTGTGAATGGCCTCTTCCAGAGACTCAAACCAGAATGCCGCAGCAGCAGTGACAGGCGCAATGCATGCAAGGGGCTGTAAGATAAAACCTTGTTGAACAAACATTTTCTTAAGGTAACCTTCTAATTTTTTATCCATTGGATCCGAAAAACACAGCTATCCTCCACCGGGATAGTGGTACGTTTAGCTAAAGTAGAAACTGCTCCCTCCACCTTAGGGACCGTCTGCCATAAGTCTCGTGTGGTGGCATCTATTGGAAACATTTTCCTAAATATCGGAGGAGGGGAAAAGGGCACACCGGGTCTATCCCACTCCTTGCTAATAATTTCTGTAAGCCTTTTAGGTATAGGAAAAACGTCAGTACACACCGGTATCGCAAAGTATCTATCCAACCTACATACTTTCTCTGGAATTGCAACCGTGTTACAATCATTCAGAGCCGCTAATACCTCCCCTAGCAATACACGGAGGTTCTCAACCTTAAATTTAAAATTAGAAATCTCTGAATCCGGTCTTCCTGGATCAGATCCGTCACCCACAGAATGAAGCTCCTCATGTTCTGCAAATTGTGACGCAGTATCGGACATGGCTCTCACATCATCAGCGCGCTCTGTCCTTAGCCCAGAGCAATCGCGCTTGCCTCTTAATTCTGGCAATTTAGATAATACCTCTGTCATAACAGCAGCCATGTCTTGCAAAGTGATTTGTATGGGCCTCTCTGATGTACTTGGCGCCACAATATCACGCGCCTCCTGAGCGGGAGGCGAAGGTACTGACACGTGAGGAGAGTTAGTCGGCATAACTTCCCCCTCGTTGTCTGGTGATAATTTCTTTACAGATAAAAATTGACTTTTATTCAAAGTGACATCAATACATTTAGTACACATATTTCTATGGGGCTCCACATTGGCCTTCAAACATAGTGAACAAACAGATTAATCTGTGTCAGACATGTTTAAACAGACTAGCAATGAGACTAGCAAGCTTGGAAAATCCTTTCAAATAAGTTTACAAGCAATATAAAAAACGCTACTGCGCCTTTAAGAAGCACAAAAAATCGTCACAGTTGAAATAACAATGAACCAAATCAGTTATAGCAACCAAATTTTCACAGTAAATGTATTAAGTTAGCAAAGCATTGCACCCACTAGCAAATGGATGATTAACCCTTAATACCCAAAAACGGATAATCAATTTAACAATTAACGTTTTTATCACAGTCAAACACACTGTCACAGGTCTGCTGTGACTGATTACCTCCCTCAAAATGAATTTTGAAGACCCCTGAGCTCTCTAGAGACGTCCTGGATCAAGGAGGAAGAAGCAGGAAGACTGTGACTGAATTTTTACTGCGCAAAAAAGCGCTAAAATAGGCCCCTCCCACTCATATTACAACAGTGGGAAACCTCAGATAACCGTTTCTATGCAGAAATAAACGACAGCCATGTGGAAAAATCATGCCCCAAAAGATTTATCACCATAGTACCTCACAAAAATGAATAACATGCCAGTAAAACGTTTTAAACATGCACTTTAAAAGTTAGGTAGTGTTATTAATAAGCCTGCTACCAGTCGCTTCTACTGCAGTTAAGGCTCATACATTACTTCAGTATTAACAGTATTTTCTTAGTCAAATTCCATCCCTTAGAAAATTACTTATTGTACATACATTCATCAGCCTGATACCAGTCGCTACTGCATTTAAGGCTGTACTTACATTACATCGGTATCAGCAGTATTTTCTTAGTCAATTCCATTCCTTAGAAAAATATTCTACTGCACATACCTCATCTGCAGGGGACCCCACATGCTATTCCCTTTCTGAAGTTACCCCACTCCTCAGAATGTGCGAGAACAGCCAGTGGATCTTAGTTACTTCTGCTAAGATCATAGAAAACGCAGGCAGATTCTTCTTCTAAATACTGCCTGAGAGAAAAAAACAGCACACTCCGGTGCCATTTAAAATAACAAACTTTTGATTGAAGAAATAATTAAGTACAAAAACTCCACACTCCTCTCACACCTTCCTACTATGTCAGTTGCAAGAGAATGACTGGATATGACATGTGAGGGGAGGAGCTATATAGCAGCTCTGCTTGGGTGATCCTCTTGCAACTTCCTGTTGGGAAGGGAATATATCCCATAAGTAATGGATGATCCGTGGACTGAATACACTTAACAAGAGAAAGATATTGCAGAACTAGAAAAAGTTCAGAGAAGGGCCACAAAGCTAATAAGGGGATTGGAGAATTTAACCTATGAGGAGAGGCTAGCCAAACTGGGTCTGTTTTCTTTAGAAAAGAGGTGCTTGAGAGGTGACATGATTACTTTATATAAATATATTCAAAGCCCATATACAGAGATGGTAGAATCTTGTTTAATCCAAGAAAAATGTTTCTGACAAGAGGTCACAATTTAAGGTTGGAGGAAAAGAGATTTAATCTCCTGCAACGGAAATGTTTTTTCACAGTAAGAGCAATACAATTGTGGAACTCATTACTAAAGGAGGTAGTGAATGCCAATACCCTAGATACATTTAAAAATAGTCTGGATACATTTCTGTATATAAACAAAATTCATGGATATGATTGCTAGTATTAAATGGGTCACCTTTTAGTGGGGTTATTAAGCTTAACTGGAGCTTTTTGTAAGTATTTTAGATTTGTATAGGTTGAACTTGATGGACTTCTGTCTTTCTTTAACCTTATCTACTATGTTACTAGTATATACATCATTAGTATATCATGCTAAGATTAGTATATAGATATTAGTGTATAGTGTGTATAATAGTATAAAGATCATTAGTATATACATCATTAGTATATAGATATTAGTGTATAGTGTTTATAATAGTATAAAGATCATTAGTATATACATCATTAGTATATCATGCTTAGATTAGTATATAGGATATTAGTGTATAGTGTGTATAATAGTATGAAGATCATTAGTATATACATCATTAGTATATCATGCTTAGATTAGTATATAGATATTAGTGTATAGTGTGTATAATAGTATAAAGATCATTAGTATATACATCATTAGTATATCATGCTTAGATTAGTATATATATTAGTGTATACTGTGCATAATACTATAAAGATCATTAGTATATCATGTTTAGATTAGTATATAGGATATTAGTGTATAGTGTGTATAATAGTATATACATCATTAGTATATCATGCTTATATCATGCTTAGATTAGTATATAGATATTAGTGTATAGTGTGTATAATAGTATAAAGATCATTAGTATATACATCATTAGTATATCATGCTTAGATTAGTATATAGGATATTAGTGTATAGTGTGTATAATAGTATAAAGATCATTAGTATATACATTATTAGTATATAGATATTAGTGTATAGTGTGTATAATAGTATAAAGATCATTAGTATATACATTATTAGTATATCATGCTTAGATTAGTATGTACATATTAGTGTATAGAGTGTATAATAGTATAAAGATCATTAGTATATACATCATTAGTATATCATGCTTAGATTAGTATATAGATATTAGTGTATAGTGTATAATAGTATAAAGATCATTAGTACATACATCATTAGTATATCATGCTTAGATTAGTATATAGATATTTGTGTATACTGTGTATAATAGTATAAAGATCATTAGTATATACATCATTAGTATATAGATATTAGTGTATAGTGTGTATAATACTATAAAGAGTATTAGTATATCCATCATTAGTATATCATGCTTAGACTAGTATATAGGATATTAGAGTATAGTGTGTATAATAGTATAAAGATCATTAGTATATACATCATTAGTATATCATGCTTAGATTAGTATATAGATATTAGTGTATACTGTGTATAATAGTATAAAGATCATTAGACATTAGTATATACATCATTAGTATATCATGCTTAGATTAGTATATAGATATTAGTGTATAGTGTGTATAATAGTATAAAGAGCATTAGTATATACATTATTAGCATATAGATATTAGTGTATAGTGTCTATAATAGTATAAAGATCATTAGTATATACATCATTAGTATATCATGCTAAGATTAGTATATAGATATTAGTGTATAGTGTTTATAATAGTATAAAGATCATTAGTATATACATCACTAGTATATCATGCTTAGATAAGTATATAGGATATTAGTGTATAGTGTGTATAATAGTATAAAGATCACTAGTATATACATTATTAGTATATAGATATTAGTGTATAGTGTGTATAATACTATAAAGAGCATTAGTATATACATCATTAGTATATCATGCTAAGATTAGTATATAGATATTAGTGTATAGTGTGTATAATAGTATAAAGATCATTAGTATATACATCATTAGTATATCATGCTTAGATAAGTATATAGGATATTAGTGTATAGTGTGTATAATAGTATAAAGATCACTAGTATATACATTATTAGTATATAGATATTAGTGTATAGTGTGTATAATACTATACAGAGCATTAGTATATACATCATTAGTATATCATGCTAACATTAGTATATAGATATTAGTGTATAGTGTGTATAATAGTATAAAGATCATTAGTATATACATCATTAGTATATCATGCTTAGATTAGTATATAGGATATTAGTGTATAGTGTGTATAATAGTATAAAGATCATTAGTATATACATCATTAGTATATCATGCTTAGATTAGTATATAGGATATTAGTGTATACTGTGTATAATAGTATAAAGATCATTAGTATATACATCATTAGTATATCATGCTTAGATTAGTATATAGGATATTAGTGTATAGTGTGTATAATAGTATAAAGTTCATTAGTATATACATTATTAGTATATAGATATTAGTGTATAGTGTGTATAATAGTATAAAGATCATTAGTATATACATTATTGGTATATAGATATTAGTGTATAGTGTGTATAATAGTATAAAGATCATTAGTATATACATCATTAGCATATCATGCTTAGATTAGTATATAGTGTGTATAATAGCATAAAGATCATTAGTACATACATCATTAGTATATCATGCTTAGATTAGTATATAGATATTAGTGTATACTGTGTATAATAGTATAAAGTCATGCTAATATTAGTATATAGATATAAGTGTATAGTGTATATAATACTATAAAGAGCATTAGTATATACATGATTAGTATATAGATATTAGTGTTTAGTGTGTATAATACTATAAAGAGCATTAGTATATACATCATTAGTATATCATGCTTAGACTAGTATATAGGATATTAGTGTATAGTGTGTATAATAGTATAAAGATCATTAGTATATACATCATTAGTATATAGATATTAGTGTATAGTGTGTATAATACTATAAAGAGCATTAGTATATACATCATTAGTATATCATGCTTAGATTAGTATATAGATATTAGTGTATAGTGTGTATAATAGTATAACGATAATTAGTATATACATCATTAGTATATCATGCTTAGATTAGTATATAGGATATTAGTGTATAGTGTGTATAATAGTATAAAGATCATTAGTATATACATTATTAGTATATAGATATTAGTGTATAGTGTGTATAATAGTATAAAGATCATTAGTATATACATTATTGGTATATAGATATTAGTGTATAGTGTGTATAATAGTATAAAGATCATTAGTATATACACATCATTAGCATATCATGCTTAGATTAGTATATAGTGTGTATAATAGCATAAAGATCATTAGTACATACATCATTAGTATATCATGCTTAGATTAGTATATAGGATATTAGTGTATAGTGTGTATAATAGTATAAAGATCATTAGTATATACATCATTAGTATATCATGCTTAGATTAGTATATAGGATATTAGTGTATAGTGTGTATAATAGTATAAAGATCATTAGTATATACATTATTAGTATATAGATATTAGTGTATAGTGTGTATAATAGTATAAAGATCATTAGTATATACATCATTAGTATATCATGCTTAGATTAGTATGTACATATTAGTGTATAGTGTGTATAATAGTATAAAGATCATTAGTACATACATCATTAGTATATCATGCTTAGATTAGTATATAGATATTAGTGTATACTGTGTATAATAGTATAAAGTCATGCTAAGATTAGTATATAGATATAAGTGTATAGTGTATATAATACTATAAAGAGCATTAGTATATACATGATTAGTATATAGATATTAGTGTTTAGTGTGTATAATACTATAAAGAGCATTAGTATATACATCATTAGTATATCATGCTTAGACTAGTATATAGGATATTAGTGTATAGTGTGTATAATAGTATAAAGATCATTAGTATATACATCATTAGTATATAGATATTAGTGTATAGTGTGTATAATACTATAAAGAGCATTAGTATATACATCATTAGTATATCATGCTTAGATTAGTATAGAGATATTAGTGTATACTGTGTATAATAGTATAAAGAGCATTAGTATATACATCATTAGTATATCATGCTTAGGTTAGTATATAGATATTAGTGTATAGTGTGTATAATAGTATAAAGATCATTAGTATATACATCATTAGTATATAGATATTACTGTATAGTGTCTATAATAGTATAAAGATCATTAGTATATACATGATTAGTATATAGATATTAGTGTATAGTGTGTATAATAGTATAAAGATCATTAGTATATACATCATTAGTATATCATGCTTAGATTAGTATATAGATATTAGTGTATACTGAGTATAATAGTATAAAGATCATTAGTATATACATCATTAGTATATCATGCTTAGATTAGTATATATATATTAGTGTATACTGTGCATAATAGTATAAAGATCATTAATATATACATCATTAGTATATCATACTAAGATTAGTATATAGATATTAGTGTATACTGTGTATAATAGTACAGTTATTAGGCAAATGCATTTATGCATGTTGTCTTGCTCCAAGCTGTATAGGCTTGAACGCCTACTACCAAATAAGCATATTAGGTGATGTGCATCTCTGTAATGAGAAGTGGTGTGGTCTAATGACATCAACACCCTATATCAGGTGTGCATAATTATTAGGCAACTTCCTTTCCTTTGGCAAAATGGGTCAAAAGAAGGACTTGACAGGCTCAGAAAAGTCAAAAATAGTGAGATATCTTGCAGAGGGATGCAGCACTCTTAAAATTGCAAAGCTTCTGAAGCGTGATCATCGAACAATCAAGCGTTTCATTAAAAATAGTCAACAGGGTCGCAAGAAGCGTGTAAAAAAACAAAGGCGCAAAATAACTGCCCATGAACTGAGAAAAGTCAAGCGTGCAGCTGCCAAGATGCCACTTGCCACCAGTTTGGCCATATTTCAGAGCTGCAACATCACTGGAGTGCCCAAAAGCACAAGGTGTGCAATACTCAGAGACATGGCCAAGGTAAGAAAGGCTGAAAGACGACCACCACTGAACAAGACACACAAGCTGAAACGTCAAGACTGGGCCAAGAAATATCTCAAGACTGATTTTTCTAAGGTTTTATGGACTGATGAAATGAGAGTGAGTCTTGATGGGCCAGATGGATGGGCCCGTGGCTGGATTGACAAAGGGCAGAGAGCTCCAGTCCGACTCAGACGCCAGCAAGGTGGAGGTGGAGTACTGGTTTGGGCTGGTATTATCAAAGATGAGCTTGTGGGGCCTTTTCGGGTTGAGGATGGAGTCAAGCTCAACTCCCAGTCCTACTGCCAGTTTCTGGAAGACACCTTCTTCAAGCAGTGGTACAGGAAGAAGTCTGCATCCTTCAAGAAAAACATGATTTTCATGCAGGACAATGCTCCATCACACGCGTCCAAGTACTCCACAGCGTGGCTGGCAAGAAAGGGTATAAAAGAAGAAAATCTAATGACATGGCCTCCTTGTTCACCTGATCTGAACCCCATTGAGAACCTGTGGTCCATCATCAAATGTGAGATTTACAAGGAGGGAAAACAGTACACCTCTCTGAACATTGTCTGGGAGGCTGTGGTTGCTGCTGCATGCAATGTTGATGGTGAACAGATCAAAACGCTGACAGAATCCATGGATGGCAGGCTTTTGAGTGTCCTTGCAAAGAAAGGTGGCTATATTGGTCACTGATTTGTTTTTGTTTTGTTTTGTTTTTGAATGTCAGAAATGTATATTTGTGAATATTGAGATGTTATATTGGTTTCACTGGTAAAAATAAATAATTGAAATGGGTATATATTTGTTTTTTGTTAAGTTGCCTAATAATTATGCACAGTAATAGTCACCTGCACACACAGATATCCCCCTAAAATAGCTATAACTAAAAACAAACTAAAAACTACTTCCAAAACTATTCAGCTCTGATATTAATGAGTTTTTTGGGTTCATTGAGAACATGGTTGTTGTTCAATAATAAAATTAATCCTCAAAAATACAACTTGCCCAATAATTCTGCACTCCCTGTATAAAGATCATTAGTATATACATGATTAGTATATAGATATTAGTGTATACTGTGTATAATAGTATAAAGATCATTAGTATATACATCATTAGTATATCATGCTTAGATTAGTATACCGGATATTAATGTATCGTGTGTATAATAGTATAAAGATTATTAGTATATACATCATTAGTATATCATGCTTAGATTAGTATATAGGATATTAGTATATAGTGTGTATAATAGTATAAAGATCATTAGTATATATATCATTAGTATATAGATATTAGTGTATAGTGTGTATAATAGTATAAAGATCATTAGTATATACATCATTAGTATATCATGCTTAGATTAGTATATAGGATATTAGTGTATAGTGTGTATAATAGTATAAAGATCATTAGTATATATATATCATTAGTATATAGGATATTAGTTTATAGTGTGTATAGTAATAAAAAGATCATTAGTATATACATCATTAGTATATCATGCTAAGATTAGTATATAGATATTAGTGTATACTGTGTATAATAGTATAAAGATCATTAGTATATACATTATTAGTATATCATGCTAAGATTAGTATATATATATATATATATATATATATATATATATTATTAATTAGTGTATACTGTGTATGATAGTATAAAGGTCATTAGAATATACAAATCATTAGTATATCATGCTTAGATTAGTATATAGATATTAGTGTATACTGTGTATAATAGTATAAAGATCAATAGTATATACATCATTGGTATATCATGCTTAGATTAGTATATAGATATTAGTGTATACCTTGTATAATTGTTTAAACATCATTAGTATATTTACTGTAGATATGAATTACCATACTGAACATACTAAAAACAATACAGAAACAAAAACAATGTTTGTATCAATGTGACTATTATAATAACTATATACGGTACTAAAGGACCAGTTCGTTTTTAAAACAAATCAAAGTGCTGTTTTGGACAATCTTATCATTATCATACTAAACATTAAAGGACCATTATACACTCATTTTTTCTTTGCATAAATGTTTTGTAGATGATCTATTTATATAGCCCATAAAGTTTGTTTTTTTTAAATGTATAATTTTGCTTATTTTTAAATAACATTGCTCTGATTTTTTGACTCCTAACCAAGCCCCAAAGCTTTATTTGAATACCGTCAGCTACCTTCTCCAGCTTGCTCCTGTTTGTGTAAAAGGTCTTTTCATATGCAAAAGAGGGGGGAGGGGGGAGGGTCTTATTTCTCACTTGCAGTGGGCTTTCCAACTACCTTTTCAACAGAGCTAAACTGAAAGCTTATAAGTACGTTTTTAAACCATTTTATACTGAATTTTTATATCAGTATCTGTGCATCTTATTCTTTATAGTAGTGTCTATTACATGCAGTTATATGAAAACGAGTGTATACTGTCCCTTTAAGTCAGAATAGTTTTGATTTCTGGATTTGTTCTGTAAAATATTCTCTCTATTAATATCTGTAAATATTAAAACTTTCCACAAAAATAAATAAATAGATAAAGAATGTAAAGTTCTGGGTTGTTAAATCTTACTTCAGAAATACAATCTGCTTTCTCATTACAACTTATAACGGTCAAAGTCAAAATACATCAGTCAGTTAGATGTGTGAGCTCTGGGTAAGACAAGTTGACATTTAAATGCACAACCCATAAGGACCTTTCCAGAGCGTATATTTCTAATGATTTTGCAATTTTAAGTTACACTAAATTGTTGAGATTATTTTCTAACATGCTTAATTATACATAGTTATAGGGCCATCATAGTAGTAATGTTACATGTGCTGATCATTTGTGTCTGTGTTTAATGCCTGTAAAGGGTTAATCACCTAGTTGGGATCAGCAGCATTTCTGCTCCAAAACAGAAACCGCCGCTGATCCGTAGTCCTAGTCACATTACCCAGCTGTAGAACTAGCGCTGCTAATTAGATCAGCCTCAGTTTCAGCTTGGGACCAACAATGCTCTGCAGATCCCAATCAAGGCCTTATGTTATTAACCCCTAGTGTTAAAATGGCATGCTCTAGCAGATAAGAGAATGTAGTTTTAACACTTTTGCAATATCATTTTATTATTTATGTTGCCCTCTTTTCCTGTAATTTAAGTCTTAAATGTGTTGATTTTTCCAGTCCTGAAAACAGACAGATCACATGCAATCTTCACAAAACTAACCCTGCCACATATATATCCTTAATGTGCAATGTCTTATCTTATCATTTCTGCTGAAGCCAAACAATGGAGATTTGTATAACATGACAGTTACAAACCATGTCAGCTCCAGACTCAAGATTGAATGGTCTTCTCAGAAAGATGTGGGTAGAATTTGACCATTGAAAAACAATTACAACTAACAACACGTAAATCAGTTATAATAGTGTTCAGAGTTTGCTTATATGTTCATCTAGAGAGAAAACACTATTACAAGGTGTTTACTGACATGGAAGCTGCAAAATTAAAACTTGAATTATTCGATTCAGATGGAACATACAATTAAAAAATGCACATATTATTGCCACTATATGGCAATAGCGCATCTATCTTTGGATAGGAAACATCCAAACAGTGTGTGCAGTAGTAGTAAATGAAGGAAGGTGTTCCCCGATGCCTCTCAACTACTGCAAGTAAAGCCCCCTCTACAGGTTGCTTTGGGCTAGAGAAACCCAGGAGCCAGGAAGCCACTGGCTCCAAGAATCTTACCTGTGGTTCCTTACTTTTTGGGTCATTTTCCATATATCTACATACAAATACCACTGTCTGGCTCCTAAATGTTAAACAGATTTGTCAACCCCTTGCTCTCAACACACATGCACATTCCTGAGCCTACCTCTGATTAAAGAAAGTTTTACTTTGACTTAAATTACACTTTAAAGAGGATTTTCACAAATTCATACTGTGGGAAATTGTACAACGTTGTGGTTTGTAACAATTATTTCCTGCTGTACATCAGCCACTTCCAATGTGGTTAGATCTTAGCAAAACATGGAAAATGACAGCAGTTTGCCAAAAAAGTCAGACCAAATTCCAACAGTTACTGATTTTAAGGGAATATAAGTGAATGCTTATTTTAGTCATATGTTATATGATTGACAATATATAGCACTGTTGTAAAGTCCTTTTTTTTTCTTTTACAAAGTTATAATTTCCTAGATGCTAATCTTACATAGGAAACCGTAGTAAATTTGTTTTTAGAAAGAAAATGAAAGAGCAATAGTCTGAGAAAGAAAAAGGTTGTCAGCGCTTTCACTTGCATTAGCAAATTCGAGTGTAGAGTAAGTACATATTATCAGATTGCTAGACAGACATTACAGTCTGCATAAACGACTTCTGAAATACTTAAATCTACTGACAGATGCCTGGATCAGCAGTACAGAAGTTCCCATAAGTCTGTAAAAAAAAAAGGGATATTCAAAAATTACATTTCACTTTACTTATTTATTTAAAGGGGCAATTGTTTGTAATGTTAGTTGAGTTAAAAAAGAGCTGTGTAGCATTTAACACTGATATAGACACCAATTAAATGTCACATGTCTCTAATGATGAGATCAGGAGCATACATAACTGTTAATTGGTACCTATACTTTATGAATGTGCTTGACTGACAGGTGAGCAGCCGCATTGGTCATAGACACCAAAACCTAAACATTTTTTTCATGGTTTAAACAGAACATGTGATTTTAAACAACTTTCCAATGTACTTAAATTATCTCATTTGCTTCATTTTTGTGGTATCCTTAGTTGAAAAGCATACCTAGGTAGGCTCAGAAGCAGCAATGCATTACTGGGAGCTAGCTGCTGACTGGCGGCTGCACATAAATGCCTCTCTTCATTGGTTCACCAGGCAGGTGAAGCTAGCTCCCAGTAGTGCATTGCTGCTCTTTGAACAAAGGATACTAAGGAATAAAGCAAATATGATAATATGTATATGGCATAACTATCTTGCTGTAATGTGTTCTATGTCTCTCTATTACTCAAAAAAGCGCTGAATACTGATGACCTAATGAAAAACACATTGTGGCAATACAGTTACCCAACAACACACAGATGTGATCCAAAAGAGTAACTTTATTAAAGAGAATGTAAATAATAGATCATTACATTTATTAACTGTATGTCTAATGATATAAGCTCTTACACAGCTACTCACAGATCATTATACAGATCCCTGAACACTGCGGCCAAAATCAGTGGTTAGTTCCAGTAAATGATGCCAGGTTACAGCAAGAATAGATAGAATCCAATTGCATTTGCTAAGTTCTAAAAAAACATAACTAGATTTGTTTCTCTACAAATGAAAGAAAAAAAAGATTTACTGAAATACACTTAATAGAGAATTTTGTTTTCGCTAAAGATGTTTTCTTTATTTTTATTTATGAAAAGTGTAGCCGAGTTTAGAATGAACCGTCTAATGCAACAAAAAGACACAGTAATTTGTTAGAGCCTGCAATGTTTGCATTACTGACCCTAGAAAAACCTATTGTTTGGTAATTATCTGCATGATAATGACTGCTAATGAGCCCTTTTCTACGCGAACATGATCACAATCAGCCAGTTTCACTGTTTATCAACAGCATTTATTAGATTATCAGGCTGTGAACAATGTCCTTATGCTTAAAGGGACGTAAAACTAAAAAATGTATTTCATGAGTCAGATAGAACATACAATTTTAAACAACTTTCCAATTTACTTCTATTATCAAATTTGCTTCCTTTTCTTGTTATCCTTTTTTGATAAACAGGGTTGTAACCTCAGGAATGTGCACGTGTCTGCAGCACTTTATGACAGCAGTTTTGCAACAATGCTATACATTAGCAAGAGCACAAGATAGATAAGGAAATTGGATTTTTTTTATTCATATAGAGAAAAAAAAAATGGGTTTCATGTCAGTTTAACATGAGCCAGTCCTGTTTTCTTGAACAAAATCCAAAATCTCAATACTTAAAGGGACAAGAAACATTAAAAAAAAAAAATGTATACAGCATATTTAATTTTTTTTAAATCTTCCAATTTAGACTTATCTAAATAATTATTTTATTGCTACATTTTAATTTTATGATTGTGCCTCTTCCTATGACTGCCAAATCACTAATAAATGTGTTTCCTAAGCCATTGGTTTTAAACAATGCACACTGCTGCAGTAGTTACTCAGACGAATCTCATTTGTGCATGCGCACTTGTTCTGTAATTAAAAAAATCTGTTTTGGTCAAGCACTTCACGATTTATTTCACATCTTGGTTTGACATTGGAGGTAGATTAGCACTTGTGAAATTGAATGAATCCCCTCAGATATCCTGAACATGCGCAAAACCAAAGAAAGGGGCGTGCCCAAAAATCACACAAGCAGACGAAACTAGCGCTGCATAAATCTTAAACAGCAGATGCAAGAACTTTATTAAATGATTAAGCGGTACGTTTACACTTCAATAAAAACATAATAAAATGTATATAACGTTTTTATTTAATAGAAAATATTACAATAAGAATTTTAAATAACAAAAGACAAAAATATAACATCTCTAATATAAATGTTTACTGTCCCTTTAATAACAAAATGTATGAGGCCATTTTTCACTTTTCAAATTCCACAGCTAAAGAAAACGTGATAAATCCCCAGACAACACATTCCACTTATTACAGAGTAGCCCCAAACGTTTTTGAATAAAACATTGGCTTGCGCATGCGCAAATCCCACTGGCGTTACCTCCGCCATATAGGATGACATTAGGAAGCAACATTAGCCGATACAAACACTTCCTGCATGATCAATGTAAAATACACATGTGATAATTAGCACTTTTACACTTTGCCAAAACCAATAACCCATCAAACACACATGCGCACTATATAGATAATGTCCCTGTTTACATCCCATATAAAAACAAACATACAGTATCTCTGTGGTTTTGGAACACAACAGGTTAATTGTAGACAATTTACCATTTATCTTCACAACATACTATTAAATGTGATCAATAAACATACAGGTTCATTAAATCCAGAAATTAAAATGTTTACTTTCATGATTTAGATAGAGCAAGCAATTTGAAACAACTTTCCAAAAAACTTCTATTATGTAATTTGCTTCCTTCTCTTGATATCATTTGTTGAAAAGCATACATAGATATGCTCAGGAACAGCAATGCATTACTGGAAGCTAGCACGCCTGCTCTCTCCTACATGCAGATGTTACAGTGCACTAGACTATCAATAAAGTGATACAAATAACTTTGGACTTACTGATTGCACTCGAGCGGTGTTAACGCACTATAACGCAAATACGTATGGACTTCACTTGTAATCTAGGGTAAGTAATGCAAACAAACTAAAACTTAAAATGTCCCTTTAATTTTATACTACAGCAAAAGCAGTGCACAGAGAGGAATACATTATTTGTGTACACAGTGACACAGTGTATTTGTCACAAGCAGGACTGAGGCTTATTGTCAAGAGCTGGTAAATACGCTGGTCTAACAAACTGTACCCCCATGAGCTATTAGCAAGACACCACCCCTTAGGCAAACTGCTTACAATCTGGTACACAGAGACCATTTATATAGTAGTTAATCTCACATACATGCGGCAGTTGTATACCCCCTGCTCTCACACACACAGCTATACACCCTGTGGGCATACACAAGCAGTTATAACGGTGCCTGCCCAAAGGGAACTATGACCTTATGTGGTAATAAGATAAGCAGAACATTAGCCTTGCATGTGGGTCATTTATTTTCCAGCTTAAAATTAAGCACTTGCTTCATATACAAATATCCCAGCACACTGTATTATAAAGTAATGGCTAGATTACAAATTCAGCACAAAATATTGTTTCCACAAAAGCGATATTTGCGCTCAACTTAGTAATACCAGTGCATGCAAATGTGCGCTGGTATTACAGGCTAGGTGCAATGCAAATGCAACCTCACGTTCGTATTACACGGTAGCAAAGCGCTCATGTGAGTGCGCTTCCTTAGGCACCAATGGGAGCCTCGCTCTTATGCCGTGACACACGGCATGAGAACTAGCACAACGATGGGCAGCAAATATAAATATATATTATATGAATAAATACCTATATAATTATGTGTTTATATGCGTATATACACATATTAACACATAAATATAGATGTTTATAGGCATATACATATATATTTACAGGGAACACACAGTTCCCATAGACTGGAATGTAAAGGCACTTTTCAGTACTGTTTTTTTTTTCTAACACCCCACACCCGCCAACTTTAACCCCTCATAATTTATTATTGCAGTTATTTTACTATAAAATAAAGATGCTACTATCTGTATTTTTTTTAACAAAGAACAGTATACTTACATTTCGGGCCAATTGGAGGACATTTAGAAAATTAATCAGAGATCTGATTTCTGGTTATTTTTCTGAGCACTAATTGCTCCGGCAAGCTCACGTTAGCATTAACCAACCACTTGTAATGGCTGGTTATTTATTGTGTGCCCTCAAACGGGCGAATTTGCCTGTTTACGGGCGCATAATAAATAAGCGTTCCACTTGTAATCTTGCCCTAAATATTTAAAGGGATATTAAAGTGTAAAATGTGTTCCCAGTGACTTGTATCAGCTTTAGAGTATTGAATGTATGGGAAGTAGCTCATTTAGATAACTTATTTGATACAGCTGGTTTTGCTCTTTGGAACCACCTCCCACTGTTCTTGAGAAAGTATCCATTCATATGGGCTTGGTTTACAGGAAGAGCAGAACTGCTTGTCGTATCCCTCAGTATATATATATCTCAATTGGAACAATAAATCTAAAGGAACAATTTCCACTACATTTAATACTATGCAGCTGCTATAGCAAATCATTGGGAACACGTTAAAGTGACCAAATCCCTTTAAATTAATTTAAACTGTAACTGTATCTTGCAGTTGTATGATTCTCTTTTTTCCAGTAGCCAATCACTATACTATGTATATAAAAGAGCCCCTGTGCAGCATGTTGCAAGGTCAGGATTCTGAATATTGCAGGATGTAATGTTGGTAAGAATAATGTACCTGCCTAAAAATACTTTGACATCAGCCCTGAGCCCTTGTTCTCCCACAATAATGGAGGTTAGTCCCTTTTCTTAACAATTTATGAGAATGAACAAGGGCGGCTGCGTTTTCAAGTGCGAAAAAATAGTTCCTGATTTGTATAGAGGGGGGGCAGTGTATTTACTGAACTTCTGATCCCTTTACCTTCAGCTCACTGCTCTTTACACTGTATATAAAATGCAATTGCATGAGGGAAAGGAAGGCACAAAATAAGAGGATAATCTGATATGTCAGAAGAGAGTATAGATTTCATTTCTATATATACAGTATATCACAAAAGTGAGTACACCCCTCACATTTTTGTAAATATTTTATTATATCTTTTCATGTGACAACACTGAAGAAATGACACTTTGCTACAATGTAAACTAATGCGTATACAGCCTGTATAACAGCGTAAATTTGGTGTCCCCTCAAAATACCTCAACACACACAGTCATTAATGTCTAAACCGTTGGCAACAAAAGTGAGTACACCCCTAAGTGGAAATGTCCAAATTGGGCACAAAGTGTTAATATTTTTTGTGACCACCATTATTTTCCAGCACTGCCTTAACCCTTTTGGGCATTGAGTTCACCAGAGCTTCAAAGGTTGCCACTGGAGTCCTCTTCCACTCCTCCATGACGACATCACAAAGCTGGTGGATGTTAGAGACCTTGAGCTCCCCCACCTTCCATTTGAGGATGCCCCACAGATGCTTAATAGGGTTTAGGTCTGGAGACATGCTTGGGCAGTCCATCACCTTTACCCTCAGCTTCTTTAGCAAGGCAGTGGTTGTCTTGGAGGTGTGTTTGGGGTCGTTATGTTGGAATACTGCCCTGCGGCCCAGTTTCCGAAGGAAGGGGATCATGCTCTGCTTCAGTATGTCACAGTAGATGTTGGCATTCATGGTTCCCTCAATGAACTGTAGCTCCCCAGTGCCGACAGCACTTATTCATGCCCAGACCATGACACTCCCACCACCATGCTTCACTGTAGGCAAGACACACTTGTCTTTGTACTCCTCATCTGGTTGCCACCACACACGCTTGACACAATCTGAACCAAATAAGTTTATCTTGGTCTCATCTGACCACAGGACATGGTTCCAGTAACTCATGTCTTTAGTCTGTTTGTCTTCAGCAAACTGTTTGCAGGCTTTCTTGTGCATCATCTTTAGAAGAGGCTTCCTTCTGGGACGACGGTCATGCAGACCAATTTGATGCAGTGTGCAGCGTATGGTCTGAGCACTGACAGGCTGACCCCCCCACCCCCACCCCTTCAACCTCTGCAGCAATGCTGGCAGCACTTATACATCTATTTCCCAAAGACAAACTCTGGATATGATACTGAGCACGTGCACATGCACTCAACTTCTTTGGTCGACCATGGCAAGGCCTGTTCTGAGTGGAACCTGTCATGTGAAACCGCTGTATGGTCTTGCCCACCGTGCTGCAGCACAATTTTAGGGCCTTGGCAATCTTCTTATAGCCTAGGCCATCTTTAGAGCAACAATTCTTTTTTTCAGAACCTCAGAGAGTTCTTTGCCATGAGGTGCCATGTTGAACTTCCAGTGACCAGTATGAGAGAGTGTGAGAGCGATAACAACAAATTTAACACACCTGCTCCCAATTGACACCTGAGACCTTGTAACACTAACGAATCACATGACACCAGGGAGGGGAAAATGGCTAATTGGGCCCAATTTAGACATTTCCACTTAGGGGTGTACTCACTGTTGTTGCCAACGGTTTAAACATTAATGGCTGTGTGTTGAGTTATTTTGAGGGGACAGCAAATTTACACTGTTATACAGGCTGTACACTCACTACTTTACATTGTAGCAAAGTGTCATTTCTTCAGTGTTGTCACATAAAAAGATATAATAAAATATTTACACTGTTATACAGGCTGTACACTCACTACTTTACATTGTAGCAAAGTGTCATTTCTTCAGTGTTGTCACATGAAAAGATATAATAAAATATTTACAAAAATGTGAGGGTGTACTCACTTTTGTGAGATACTGTATATGCAATATGATTTATGTATGGTGGTTTTGTATATGGGGAAGTGCAGGGGTGTAATCTAATACACAGAAAGATGCTACAGGAAGGAAGAGGTAACCTGATACAAACTCTGCATAGACACAGAGAGAGGATTGTATTGGCTTTACTGGCTTGTCCTTACACATGTAGAATATTTAGTTAATCTATAAGACAATAATGATGCAAGCACAGGTACCTGTGAGACAAGTACAGCAGGGGTTAATAAATGCACACTTATTAAGCATTAGGCACGTTTATTAACCCATAGACCACCAAAGAGGGCTACAACACATTGCCATGTAAATCATTACTGACTACTCCGGCATACATGGCAGTGGTGTATTTAGCTTGTCTGCTACCCACAACCAATTTGGAAATCCGCTGCCCACTAACCTTAACTGATTTAACCTCATATATTTGTCACAACCAAGAGGCCAGGAACATGAGGGGTCATTCACTGGACACACAGAGAGCATTTCTCTATAATTTCTATTACCCATTTCTCTATCATTCTTTGATTGGACAGCACCAATAAACAAGTGCTGTCCATGGTGCTGAACCACAAATTGGCTGGCTCCTTAGCTTAGATGCATTTTTTTTTTTCAAATAAAAAAAAGCAAGAGAACGAAGAAATATTGATAATAGGAGTAAATTAGAAAGTTGCTTAAAGTGACAGTCTAGGCCAAAATAAACTTTCATGATTCAGATAGGGCATGTAATTTTAAACAATTTTCCAATTTACTTTTATCACCAATTTTGCTTTGTTCTCTTGGTATTCTTAGTTGAAAGCTTAACCTAGGAGGTTCATATGCTAATGTCTTAGACCTTGAAGGCCACCTCTTTTCAGAATGCATTTTAACAGTTTTTCACCACTAGAGGGTGTTAGTTCATGTGTTTCATATAGATAACACTGTGCTCGTGCACGTGAAGTTATCTGGGAGCAGGCACTGATTGGCTAAACTGCAAGTCTGTCAAAAGAACTGAAATAAAGGGGCAGTTTGCAGAGGTTTAGATACAAGATAATCACAGAGGTTAAAAATATATTAATAAAACTGTGTTGGTTATGCAAAACTGGGGAATGGGTAATAACGGGATTATCTATCTTTTACAACAATAAAAATTCTGGTGCAGACTGTCCCTTTAAAATTGCTGCTTTATCTGAATCATGAAAGAAAAAATTGGGGTTTAGTGTCCCTTTAAGTAACAGACATCAAGCATGAAATATAAGTGGAGATGACAATATAAAAAGCCATTAGTTTGGAGTCATCCCTGCAGTCTAGAATCACATTTTTTTACTGGAATTTAAATTAGCAATAGACTAATGTCCCCTCTAAGCTAATGTATCTGTATATCTTTCCTGCTATGACCAGATACAAAGAAAAGCCTCACAGTGTATTGTGTTTTCATTTACATTTACACCATCTGTTTTCCTTTTATTAGCAGGTCATTAAGCACTTTTCATTGTAATATGAAATGTTTA
The DNA here is from genome assembly GCF_027579735.1 of Bombina bombina. Classification (NCBI taxonomy): domain Eukaryota; kingdom Metazoa; phylum Chordata; class Amphibia; order Anura; family Bombinatoridae; genus Bombina; species Bombina bombina. The sequence continues at coordinate 311,988,945 of NC_069506.1, forward strand.
AAGGGTTGCAAATCAACAAATGCATAACAAGTCAATGCAGCAGCATTTTAAAAGAGCAACAGATTTTTTCCTGAGAAATTTTAAAATTTCCTTCCATTTTGCTATCATGTGACAGCCATCAGCGAATTACAGACTCAGAAAGTTCCCCAGAAAGTGTGCTTATAAAAAGTAAGTCATTAAAAAAAATCCTGTTCTAAATCATGAAAGTTTAATTTTTACTTTTTTGAAGCATAGTAAATTATAGTTATTTATTTGCCCCCTTTTCCTGTAATTTAAAGGGGCAGTCTAGTCCAAAACAAACTTTTATTATTCAGATAGGGCATGTAATATTAAACAATTTTCCAATTTACTTTTATCACCAATTTTGCTTTGTTCTCTTGGTATTCTTAGTTGAAAGCTTAACCTAGGAGGTTCATATGCTAATTTCTTAGACTTTGAAGGCCACCTCTTAAGAAATCATTTTAACAGATTTTTCACCACTAGAGGGTGTTAGTTCATGTTTTTCATATAGATAACACTGTGCTCATGCACGTGAAGTTACCTGGGAGCTATCACTGATTGGCTAAACTGCAAGTCTGTAAAAATAACTGAAATAAATGGGCAGTTTTCAGAGGCTTGGATACAAGATAATCACAGAGGTAAAAAATGTATTAATATAACTGTGTTGGTTATGCAAAACTGGGGAATGAATGGTTAAAAAAGGGATTATCTATCTTTTAAAACAATAACAATTCTGGTGTAGACTGTCCCTTTAACTCTAAAAGAGTTTTCCAGTTTAAAAGATTGGAAGTGCACACTTGAGCCTAACCCTGTCACATATATGTACCTAACTAGCCTCAGCAGAGATTGTCAGCTAGGAAACTGCAAAATTTTTTAATTTGCTAACCAAATATCTACTCCAGTAACTAGTACAGATCGGAGTAGAATTTGACTAATGAAAACCAATTGCAGCAAACAAGGGGTTAATGCATTCACAGTTTTCTTTACACTAACCTAGTATGTTATTTTATTGCAGAACATCAGAAAAAAATAGCTACAACGTGTTAACTGTTTCTTAAAGTGAATGTAAATTTTGATTATAAAGTGCCCGGTTTTTAAACATTCAATTAAAAACAGGGGCACTTTAATTCATCAAAATTGACATTTCATTTGTGTTGTGAAAATACTTACCTTTTAATCTTGACAGCCGCTCCAGCTTCCCCCGGTCGGCGCAAGCCTCTTCCTACGTCAGAAATGACCGATCAGTCATCCTCCAATCGCGGCTTCCCACCGGTGAATCAGTGTGTGATTCAATGCCCTGATTTGAGGAAGCCAGATTCCAGGAAAGCCAGGAAGAAGCTTTGCGACGGGCGGAGGAAGCGATGCAGCGGCTGTCAAGTTTAAAAGGTATTTTCATAACACGAGTGAAATGTAAATTTTGATGAATTAAAGTGCCCCTGTTTTTATTCAAATTTTTAAAAACCGGGCACTTTATCATCAAAATTTACATTCACTTTAAAGATCAAACATTGTGAAGACTATCTTATAATTAAAGTGAATGCACATTTTCATGAATCAGTGCCCAGTTTTTAAAGCGGAAGAAGCGGACCGGGGATCGCAGATCCGACTTTGCTGAAGAAAAAGTTAAGTATTTGTAAAATATGCTGCAATAAAAACTTTCATGAATGAAAGTGCCCCTGTGTTTAATAGTATTTTTAAAAACTGGGCACTGATTCATGAAAATTTACATTCACTTGAAGCAACTGCAATCTCCCAAAACTGCACTCTCATTGGCAACACTGTAAAGCATTCCTGATGCTTGGCTTGCTGCTAATTGTTTTGTTACCTTCATAATCAAATACTTAACCCTTGTTATACTTTTTTGTCCAATAAAAAAAAAAGATATTTTTAGATCTGAGTGTGGTTGTTAAAGGGATATGAAACCTAAACATTTTCTTTTGTGATTCAGACAGAGCAGACCATTTTAAAAACATTTCCAATTTACTTCTATCAAATTTGCTTCGTTCCCATGATATTCTTTGTTGAAGAGATACCTATGTAGGTGTATAGAGCACTACATGCCAGGAAATAGTGCTGCGATCTAGTTCTCTTGCAAATGGAAAACATTCTTACAAAACTGCTGTCATATAGTGCTCCAGGCATGTGAACAAAAGATACCAAAAGAACAAAGAAAATCGATCATAGAAGTAAATTAAAAACTGGAAGGTTGTTTAAAATGGAATATTCTTTCTAAATCATGAAAGAGAAATGTTACAAAGCCCCCTAAACAAATGAATTCAGGCAGATATTTTTAGTGAGACTCACTTTCTTTTTTATACCAATACAAATGAACTCTTATAGGAATCAAACCTATTTGTTTCTTTAACACAGTTTAATTAAAAAACAATCTGTCATTTTTAACTTTAAAGGGACACTGAACCCAAATTTTTTCTTTCGTGATTCAGATAGAACATGAAATTTTAAGCAACTTTCTAATTTACTCCTATTATCAAGTTTTCTTCATTCTCTTGGTATCTTTATTTGAAATGCATGAATGTAAGTTTAGATGCTGACCCATTTTTGGTGAACAACCTGGGTTGACCTTGCTGATTGGTGGATAAATTCATCCACCAATAAAAAAGTGCTGTCCATAGTTCTGAATGAAAAAAAAGCTTAGATGCCTCCTTTTTCAAATAAAGATAGCAAGAGAATGAAGAAAAATCAATAATAGGAATAAATTTGAAAGTTGATTAAAATTGCATGCTCAATCTGAATCACAAAAGAAAAAAATTGGTTTCAGTGTCCCTTTAAGACTCTGCATTTGCCAAGTTCTTAAAATAACTTTATATTTACTACATGTAAAGTATCATTGACATTGGTTATGCAACAAACACAAATGCCAAGGTCACAAAGTCTCCTAAAGCAATCTCAACCCTTTGTAGACTTGGTTTGTAGAATGAAATAAAAAATGAGATTCTCCTTTAAATATCCTTAAAAAAAATCAACAGCATCAGCACAGGAGAGGTGAAATGAGGTGAAACTGCAGGGAACTGCTCTGCCAGGGAACATTTTAATGGTGTTTAAAAAGCAGCAGCTACGCTGTGATCGTATTAATAGGGAAAGCTGCGACATACAACTGGGATAGGCGGAGAGAGAATGAGATAGGCAGAGGGGAAAACGGAAGGGAAAGATTGGAGGAGAGAGAGAACAAATAGGGGGAGAGAGATAGAGAGAGAACAAATAGAGGGAGAGAGATAGAGAGAGAACAAATAGAGGGAGAGAGATAGAGAGAGAACAAATAGAGGGAGAGAGATAGAGAGAGAACAAATAGGGGGAGAGAGATAGAGAGAGAACAAATAGGGGGAGAGAGATATAGAGAGAACAAATAGGGGGAGAGAGATAGAGAGAGAACAAATAGGGGGAGACAGATAGAGATTGAACAAATAGAGGGAGAGAGATAGAGAGAGAACAAATAGAGGGAGAGAGATAGAGAGAGAACAAATAGAGGGAGAGAGATAGAGAGAGAACAAATAGGGGGAGAGAGATAGAGAGAGAACAAATAGGGGGAGAGAGATAGAGAGAGAACAAATAGGGGGAGAGAGATAGAGAGAGAACAAATAGGGAGAGAGAGATAGAGAGAGAACAAATAGGGAGAGAGATAGACAGAGAACAAATGGGGGAGAGAGATAGAGAGAGAACAAATAGGGGGAGAGAGATAGAGAGAGAACAAATAGGGAGAGATAGAGAGAGAACAAATAGGGGGAGAGAGATAGAGAGAGAACAAATAGGGGGAGAGAGATAGAGAGAGAACAAATAGGAGGAGAGAGATAGAGAGAGAACAAATAGGGGGAGAGTGATAGAGAGAGAACAAATAGGGAGAGAGAGATAGAGAGAGAACAAATAGAGGGAGAGAGATAGAGAGAGAACAAATAGAGGGAGAGAGATAGAGAGAGAACAAATAGGGGGAGAGAGATAGAGAGAGAACAAATAGGAGGAGAGAGATAGAGAGAGAACAAATAGGGGGAGAGAGATAGAGAGAGAACAAATAGGGGGAGAGAGATAGAGAGAGAACAAATAGGGGGAGAGAGATAGAGAGAGAACAAATAGGGGGAGAGAGATAGACAGAGAACAAATAGGGGGAGAGAGATAGAGAGAGAACAAATAGAGGGAGAGAGATAGAGAGAGAACAAATAGGGGGAGAGAGATAGAGAGAGAACAAATAGGGGGAGAGAGATAGAGAGAGAACAAATAGGAGGAGAGAGATAGAGAGAGAACAAATAGGGAGAGAGATAGACAGAGAACAAATGGGGGAGAGAGATAGAGAGAGAACAAATAGGGGGAGAGAGATAGAGAGAGAACAAATAGGGAGAGATAGAGAGAGAACAAATAGGGGGAGAGAGATAGAGAGAGAACAAATAGGGGGAGAGAGATAGAGAGAGAACAAATAGGAGGAGAGAGATAGAGAGAGAACAAATAGGGGGAGAGAGACAGAGAGAGAACGAATAGGGGGAGAGAGATAGAGAGAGAACAAATAGGGGGAGAGAGATAGAGAGAGAACAAATAGAGGGAGAGAGATAGAGAGAGAACAAATAGGGGGAGAGAGATAGAGAGAGAACAAATAGGAGGAGAGAGATAGAGAGAGAACAAATAGGGGGAGAGAGATAGAGAGAGAACAAATAGGAGGAGAGAGATAGAGAGAACAAATAGGGGGAGAGAGATAGAGAGAGAACAAATAGGGGGAGAGAGATAGAGAGAGAACAAATAGGGGGAGAGAGATAGAGAGAGAACAAATAGGGGGAGAGAGATAGAGAGAGAACAAATAGGGGGAGAGAGATAGAGAGAGAACAAATAGGGGGAGAGAGATAGAGAGAGAACAAATAGGAGGAGAGAGATAGAGAGAGAACAAATAGGGGGAGAGAGATAGAGAGAGAACCAATAGGGGGAGAGAGATAGAGAGAGAACAAATAGGGGGAGAGAGATAGAGAGAGAACAAATAGGGGAAGAGAGATAGAGAGAGAACAAATAGGGGGAGAGAGATAGAGAGAGAACAAATAGGGGGAGAGAGATAGAGAGAGAACAAATAGAGGGAGAGAGATAGAGAGAAAACAAATAGAGGGAGAGAGATAGAGAGAGAACAAATAGCGGGAGAGAGATAGAGAGAGAACAAATAGGGAGAGAGAGATAGAGAGAGAACAAATAGCGGGAGAGAGATAGAGAGAGAACAAATAGGGGGAGAGAGATAGAGAGAGAACAAATAGGGGAAGAGAGATAGAGAGAGAACAAATAGGGGGAGAGAGATAGAGAGAGAACAAATAGGGGGAGAGAGATAGAGAGAGAACAAATAGGGGGAGAGAGATAGAGAGAGAACAAATAGGGGAAGAGAGATAGAGAGAGAACAAATAGGGGGAGAGAGATAGAGAGAGAACAAATAGGGGGAGAGAGATAGAGAGAGAACAAATAGGGGGAGAGAGATAGAGAGAGAACAAATAGAGGGAGAGAGATAGAGAGAGAACAAATAGCGGGAGAGAGATAGAGAGAGAACAAATAGGGAGAGAGAGATAGAGAGAGAACAAATAGCGGGAGAGAGATAGAGAGAGAACAAATAGGGAGAGAGATAGAGAGTGAACAAATAGAGGGAGAGAGATAGAGAGAGAACAAATAGAGGGAGAGAGATAGAGAGAGAACAAATAGCGGGAGAGAGATAGAGAGAGAACAAATAGGGAGAGAGAGATAGAGAGAGAACAAATAGCGGGAGAGAGATAGAGAGAGAACAAATAGGGAGAGAGAGATAGAGAGAGAACAAATAGCGGGAGAGAGATAGAGAGAGAACAAATAGGGAGAGAGATAGAGAGAGAACAAATAGAGGGAGAGAGATAGAGAGAGAACAAATAGAGGGAGAGAGATAGAGAGAGAACAAATAGGGAGAGAGAGATAGAGAGAGAACAAATAGAGGGAGAGAGATAGAGAGAGAACAAATAGGGAGAGAGAGGCAGATTTTATAAGCTCCAGTTAGCAGCTGCTATGTGCCATGCAATGCACGTGTACCCTGATCGTTTGTATCTGATTGCACAGCTGTTCCGAGCATGATTTAAAGGGATATGAAACCCATTTTTTTCCTTTCATGATTCATATACAGCATGACATTTTAAACAACTTTCTAATTTACTTCTATTATCAAATGTTCTTCATTCTCTTGGTATCTTTTGTTGAAAAGCAGAGAGGTAAGCTCTGGAGCGTGCACATGTCTAACGCACTATATCGCAGCCGTTTTGCAAGAATGTTATCCATTTGCGGAAGCACTAGATGGCAGCACTACTTCCGGCCATGTAGCGCTCCAGACACCTACCTAGGTATCTCCAAAAATGTTATTGATTAAAAAGATAGATAATCCCTTTAATTTACCATTCCCCAGTCTTGCATAACCAACGCCTAAGCTTCTAAAGACTGCCCCCTTATATCAGATCTTTTGACAGACTTGCATTTCAGGCAATTAGTACTGACTCTTAAATAACTCTACGTGCATAAGCACAGTGTTATGTAATATGAAACACATGAACTAACGCCCTCTAGCTGTGAAAAACTGTCAAATGCATTCAGCTATGAGGGGCAGCCTTCAAGGGCTTAGAAATTAACATATGAGCCTACCTTTCTTTAGCTTTCAACTAAGAATAACAAGAGAACAAAGCAAATTTGATTATAAAAGTAAATGAGAAAGTTGTTTAAAATTACGTGCTCTATCTGAATCATGAACCTTTATTTTGGACTTTACTATCCCTTTAAATAAAAATAAAGAAATCACAGATTATTTCATGTTGGTGATATTGCTATTAGAGCAGTACAAATTTATTAAAGGGACATTCAACACTGCCCACAACATTAATCTATGTTTCAAAACTAAATAAAACGATCAAGCTGCAAGGTGCCCCCTTTCTCTTACTTACCGCCTTCACTGTTGAATCGTCATTGTTATCTTCCAAATTGGTGTCCTAATATGTCTTCCTAACTCCCCCCACCGTGACGTCTTCGCCTTCTTTCTCAAACTAGCAGCCAATGAGAGCCCATTCCCCGGACTGAAATCCAAGCGCGTTCACGGCCGTTAGTGCATGCGCAATATACTAGGAACACTAAAAGCGGAACCAAAATAATCGAAGTTGTTTCCGTTACGCTGATATTACTTACAGCACTCTATTACGTTGTGTTAGGTAATAACACTATCCGCATCAACAAATTAGTTTGCCGGAACGGAAACAACTTGGGTTATTATGGTTCCGCTTTTAATGTTCCTATTGTATCGCGCATGCGCTAATGCCTGTGAACGCGCTGGGATTGAAGTAGGAGAAATGAGATAGAAGTGCCGGCTAGTTTGAAGAAGACGAGCTGTACGTCACAGTGGGGGGAGTTAAGCAGCCATATTAGGAGACACATTTTGAAGTTATCAATGAGGATTGAACAGTGAAGGCAGTAAGTAAGAGAAAGGGGGAACGTTGAAGCTTGCTCTTTATACTTAGTTTAGAAACATAGGTTATTGTTGTGGGCAGTGTTGAATGTCCCTTTAAGAGAAATCAAATTAGCTTTCAGAAAAGGCCATTCAGAAAGCTGGGCTGTTGATTAGATTTACTACCTGGGTAAGGTGTATAAGTCTATCTCATCTTTCACCATCCTCAGCTGTGTTACAATCACATTGCTAATGTTGTTCCAGATTGGCACTTTATCCCCACTATAATTAACCTTAACCGTAGCTGGCCAGGCCCCTCAAGTCACAACTATTGCTAAAAAATTAACCCTTTAAGGACACAGCTTTCTGTTTGCTCAATTGTTTTATGACGGAAAAATTCCGTCATATGTCCTTAAGAGGTTAAAGGGAAAGTCTACTTGAACACATTTTACTCTGTACTTCTAGTAAGTGCATTTTATTTAGTTGTGTGTGATATTTGTGCTACTCTGAATCAGAGTTGAACTTTGTGTTCTTATTTCTATCGTTCTAATTCCTTATTTTATTAAACAATGAGGTGCAGTGGGTGAACCAGGGTCGGTTCCAAGGGGGGGCATATACGGGCAATGCCCGCCCAAATGGAATACTTAAAGGGAAACTAAACCCCCCAAAAAAATGTATGATTCAGATAGAGAATACAATTTTAAATAATATTCCAATTTACTTCTATTATCTAATTTGCTTCATTCTTTAGATATCCTTTTTAAAAGAAATAGCAATGCACATGGGTGAGCCAATCACACAAGATATCTATGTGCAGCCACCAATCAGCAGCTACTGAGCCTACTATCTAGATATGCTTTTCAGCAAAGGATATCAAGAGAATTAAGCAAATTGGACAATAGAAGTGAATTAGAAAGTTGTTTAAAATTAAATGCTCTTTCTAAATCATGAAAGACAAAATGTGGGTTTTATGACTTTAAATAAATACAGTTTTGAGACAGCTATAGCTTTTATTAGAAGCATTTTTACTAATACATGTATATTATAAAAATGCTTCTATTCAAAACTGAAATGCATCCATGTGGATTACAGTTTTTGCTGGAATGTCCCTTTAAAATGAAAATACCTATGCAGGAGCAGTTTCTGCTAATAGAAACAGGGTGAGGTTACGAAGTGTTTTTTTCTTCAGGTTTACGAACACGTTTTTAGGTGTTTCAGGTTAAGCAGCAGGTGGTGGCTTAAAGGGACCCTTGGGGGTTGAGGATAATTTGGAGCTCAATTTCACAAGTTCAACCAATAGCAATCACAGACTGCAACTTTAGATTTCCTTTTGGGACAAGATGCTGTATCCTATTTCCCCTTACAACTCAGTACTTCGGCTGTGAAATGTTAAACAACACTTTTACATGAATGACAGAAATAGATCTGAATACAAAACTGCATATTCATAAATATTTACTGAAAGTGGATTTAGATTTTTTGCAATCTTCTAACGTTATTCAAGGGGGCATATGTATCAAGGTCTGGCGGATCAGGTCCGCCAGACCTCGCTGAATACGGCGAGCAATATTCAGCAATGCTCAGAGCAGGCGGACAGGTTATGGAGCAGCGGTCTTTGTGACCGCTGCTTCATAATCCTGTTTCTGGCGAGCCTGCACGCTCGCCAGAAACACGGGGCATCTAGCTCCATTCGGAGCTTGATACATATGCCCCAAGGTCTCTTACTTGACAGAGGAAATGTGCATTTACCCTTAAAACCCTAAACACATCCCAACAGGGGAGTGTTTAGACTTTAGTAAACCGTACAAGGTCACTGGGAACGTATTGCTACAATGAGAACATAATGAGCATAGTATATATATATATATATATATATATATATATATATATATATATATATATATATATATATATATATATATATATATTATATATATATATATATGTGTGTATGTATGTATGGCCAGATTAAATGTGGATCACTATCGTTTGCACGTGAGTGATATCGGTTTTCACATTAGTTTGCTCATGAGTTAAAATTGCGCTCGTATTACAAGATGAAAGTAAATGCAAACGCATGAGCGCAATCAAGATTTACACTAGAATGATTACCGCGACCTCAGTGCTCTGGTTAAATGTTCCACAAAACTAAAAAGGGTAACAAAACACATCAGAAATACATTATGAAGCACAGTTACACTCATAACACCATCTAATAAAAAATATTTTAAAAAATATTGCACAAAAAAGTTATAAGGGCTCAACGATATGAGATAAAGATAAAAAGGTAGGCAAAGGGCTTTAACATAGAGATACATATACATGTCTAAAGAGATATATATATCCTATAATATAAAAGGCCAAGTGTGTTTGTCTGAAGCTGTCATGCACAGTAGAGACTGCGTGAGAACAAACACACCTGACCTTCAACAAACTGACCTGGCATCTGATCCGTGATGGGGGAGGGGCCGGTCAGGCGTGATGGGCACGGGGCCGGGTGTGGCCGTGGCCGACTGCCGTGAGAGCGCACAAGAGGGGAGACTGAGATTGAACAAAAGAGAGGGGGGAGGGAGAGCACAAAAGAGAGGGGGGAGAGAGAGCGAGCAAAAGAGAGGGGAAGAGAGAGCAAAAGAGAGGGGAAGAGAGAGCAAAAGAGAGGGGAAGAGAGAGCAAAAGAGAGGGGAGAGAGAGCAAAAGAGAGGGGAGAGAGAGCAAAAGAGAGGGGAGAGAGAGAGAGACAAAAGAGAGGGGAAGAGAGAGCAGAGATAGAGCAAGAGAGAGCAAGAGAGGAGGGGAGAGAGAGAGCAAAAGAGAGGGGAGAGATAAAGCAAAAGAGAGGGGGAGAGATAGAGCAAAAGAGAGGGGGAGAGATAGAGCAAAAGAGAGGGGGAGAGATAGAGCAAAAGAGAGGGGGAGAGAGAGCAAAAGTGAGGGGGAGAGAGAGCAAAAGAGAGGGAAAGAGAGAGCAAAAGAGAGGAGAGAGAGCAAGAGAGAGGGGAGAGAGAGAGCAAGAGAGAGGGGAGAGATAGAGCAAAAGAGGAGAGATAGAGCAAAAGAGAGGAGGGAGAGAGAGCAAAAGAGAGGGGGAGAGAGAGCAAAAGAGAGGGGGAGAGAGAACAAAATAGAGGGGGGAAAGAGAGGGTGGAGAGAGAGAGAGAGAGCAAAAGAGGGGGGAGAGAGCAAAAAAGAGAGGGGGAGAGAGAGAGAGTAAGGGGTGGGACTGCTGTACTGCAAATAATGGCCCGTGTACAAGGGCTTTAGGAGTGGTATGTATATATATATATATATATATATATATATATATATATATATATATATATATATATATATATATATATATATATATATAGGGAGTGCAGAATTATTAGGCAAGTTGTATTTTTGAGGATTAATTTTATTATTGAACAACAACCATGTTCTCAATGAACCCAAAAAACTCATTAATATCAAAGCTGAATAGTTTTGGGAGTAGTTTTTAGTTTGTTTTTAGTTATAGCTATTTTAGGGGGATATCTGTGTGTGCAGGTGACTATTACTGTGCATAATTATTAGGCAACTTAACAAAAAACAAATATATACCCATTTCAATTATTTATTTTTACCAGTGAAACCAATATAACATCTCAACATTCACAAATATACATTTCTGACATTCAAAAACAAAACAAAAACAAATCAGTGACCAATATAGCCACCTTTCTTTGTAAGGACACGCAAAAGCCTGCCATCCATGGATTCTGTCAGTGTTTTGATCTGTTCACCATCAACATTGCGTGCAGCAGCAACCACAGCCTCCCAGACACTGTTCAGAGAGGTGTACTGTTTTCCCTCCTTGTAAATCTCACATTTGATGATGGACCACAGGTTCTCAATGGGGTTCAGATCAGGTGAACAAGGAGGCCATGTCATTAGATTTTCTTCTTTTATACCCTTTCTTGCCAGCCACGCTGTGGAGTACTTGGACGCGTGTGATGGAGCATTGTCCTGCATGAAAATCATGTTTTTCTTGAAGGATGCAGACTTCTTCCTGTACCACTGCTTGAAGAAGGTGTCTTCCAGAAACTGGCAGTAGGACTGGAAGTTGAGCTTGACTCCATCCTCAACCCGAAAAGGCCCCACAAGCTCATCTTTGATGATACCAGCCCAAACCAGTACTCCACCTCCACCTTGCTGGCGTCTGAGTCGGACTGGAGCTCTCTGCCCTTTACCAATCCAGCCACGGGCCCATCCATCTGGCCCATCAAGACTCACTCTCATTTCATCAGTCCATAAAACCTTACAAAAATCAGTCTTGAGATATTTCTTGGCCCAGTCTTGACGTTTCAGCTTGTGTGTCTTGTTCAGTGGTGGTCGTCTTTCAGCCTTTCTTACCTTAGCCATGTCTCTGAGTATTGCACACCTTGTGCTTTTGGGCACTCCAGTGATGTTGCAGCTCTGAAATATGGCCAAACTGGTGGCAAGTGGCATCTTGGCAGCTGCACGCTTGACTTTTCTCAGTTCATGGGCAGTTATTTTGCGCCTTGGTTTTTCCACACGCTTCTTGCGACCCTGTTGACTATTTTGAATGAAACGCTTGATTGTTCGATGATCACGCTTCAGAAGCTTTGCAATTTTAAGAGTGCTGCATCCCTCTGCAAGATATCTCACTATTTTTGACTTTTCTGAGCCTGTCAAGTCCTTCTTTTGACCCATTTTGCCAAAGGAAAGGAAGTTGCCTAATAATTATGCACACCTGATATAGGGTGTTGATGTCATTAGACCACACCCCTTCTCATTACAGAGATGCACATCACCTAATATGCTTAATTGGTAGTAGGCTTTCGAGCCTATACAGCTTGGAGTAAAACAACATGCATAAAGAGGATGATGTGGTCAAAATATTAATTTGCCTAATAATTCTGCACTCCCTGTGTATATATATATATATATATATTCTATTTTATAAAGAGTCACCAGGGCTGTGAACACATATGGAGTGAGTGCGTGCTACTGGTGGAACAATATATATATATATATATATATATATATATATATATATAAGTACACCTTATGATTCAATAGCTTGTAGAACCACCTTTAGCAGCAAAAACTTGAAGTGATCGTTTTCTGTATGACTTTATCAGTCTCTCACATTGTTGGGGAGGAATTTGTGCCCACACTTCTTTACAACTTTGCATCAGTTCATTGAGGTTTGCAGCATTCATTTATGCACAGCTTTAAGGTCCTGCCATAGCATTTTAATTGAGGGTTGAGGTCTGGACTTTGACTGGGCCATTGCAACACCTTGATTTTCTTTTTCATCCATTCTGTTGTAGATTTGCTGGAGCCAATTTCGACCAATCTTTAGCTGTCAGACAGATGGCCTCACATAATACTTTGGTATACAGAGGAGTTCATGGTAGACTCAATGACTGCAAGGTGACCAGGTCCTGTCTCTGCAAAACAAGCCCAAATCATCACCCCTTCACCACCTTGCTTGACAGTTGGTATGAGATATTTGTGCTGATATGCTGTGTTTGGTTTTTGCCAAACGTGGCACTGTATATTATGGACAACATCTCCACTTTGGTCTCGACTGTCCAAAGGACATTGTTCCAGAAGCCTTGTAGTTTGTTCAGATGCAACTTTGCAAGCCTAAGCCGCGCTCCCATGTTCATTTTACGGAGAAGAGGCTTTCTCCTGGCAACCCTTCCATACAAACCATACTTGTTCAGTCTTTTTCTAATTGTACTGTCATGAACTTAAACGTTTAACATTCTAACTGAGGCCTGTAGAGTCTGAGATGCAACTCTTGGGTTTTTTGCAATTTCACTAAGCATATTACAGTCTGACCTTGGAGTGAAATTGCTGGGACATCCACTCCTCGGAAGATTGGCAACTGTCTTGAATGTTCTCCACTTGTGAATAATCTTTCTCACTGTAGAATGATGGACTTTAAATTATTTGAAATGGCCTTATATGCCTTCCTAGATTGATGAGCAGCAACAAGTGCTTCTCTAAGATCATTGCGGATGTCTTTCCTCCCTGGTATTGTGTTGAAACTCATCTGAATGCTCCAGAACAGCAAACTGCTAAAAATTTTATAGAGGTGATCACACTTGCTGATGATCAATTAATCAAGGGCATTTGATTAGCAGAACCTGGATGCTACTTACCCTCTTAATTTCTATGGAAGCAGTAAGGGTGTACTTAGTTTTTCACACATGGCTTCTCCATTGTGGCTTTATTTTGTTAAATAAATCATGACACAGTGTAATATGTCATGTGGTGATGTTCATCTGAGGTTGTATTTACCTAATTTAAATACCTGCTAAAGATCAGATGATTTTAATTATGCAATGATACGTAAAACCATAGAATTCAAAGAGGGTGTACTTTGTATTCCCCATGACTGTATTTATGTCTATATATGTGTACATATGTATTTATGTTTTTAGATGTGTATAAAAGCTTAAATATAACAACATTTAAATGATAAAATCTGAAGGAACATACCTTAATGAGATATAGTAAAATGTGCTCTTCTAGAATCTTCTCAGAGATCTCCCAGGAGGATCATTTTAGATAATCTCATTTGATCAGTGAACTTTAGAGAATTGAGCCCAGTGAGCTTCAGAGAATCTTTTAGTACTCTAAATTCAGTAGCTGTTCTTCTATACATTTGGTTCCTAATCAGCATGCATTGATGCTCCCATCACATTCTCAGCTATAACAGACTTAAAATGATACAGAATAATCACAGGGACTTACTAGGGCACAACATGCAGTGTGGCAAAACCATTGCACAGAGAGGTTTATACAGTTTTAAAGGGTCATAAACACTGACAGTATGCTGAAGCTGTGCATACTGCATACTATCATGAAGCAGCTGCTACATAACTGTGTTAATGCCAAGATCGGGACCAAACACAAATTTTATTTTTGCAAATTCTGTGGGTAAAGGGGTACGAAATGGTAAGTATACAAATATAACTGCTGCTGATGCAGAGGTGGTGAGAGTCCAGAATCCTCTCTGCCAAGGTGTGTGCAGTATGCATTGTGATTGGCTACACCACCTGGTTTGTCATTTGCTTCACAAATCATTAGAACAAAGGGTGGAGTGGGTTGACATGTGCAACAGGATCCACTTGATTCTGAAATATCACATTTCTACATTTTATTGTAATGTTTTAAAAAGCTTCTATTTGTAATATTTGTTGTCCCTTTAAAAAGCCTTAGGCTCCCTACAGTATGAATACATCCATTTTAGGGACCATATATACTAATTATATACTAGCTATTCCAATTTCTTATCTTGTGTGGTTGTTCAGTCAACCAATCAGTAGAGATGTGATTTTGGAGGCTTCATGAACCTCCGAATGCTGAAGAAGGCGGCCCTTTGTGCGTCTTGGCTACTTTCATTGCTGAATTTATTCTTGTGCAACAGCAACGCATTAAAATCTGTGCAAATCTAGATTTTTGCAAGAAGGAAAATTGCAGAGCGGCATGAAGGACCACCTTCTTCCGCTTTTGGAGGTTCACGAAACCTTCAAATGCGCACCTGTACCAATCATTTGTTCTATCTCTCTGGGTCAGTTTGAGTGAGACCAGCTTACAAAAATATACATATTAAATATAGTAAAATCTGATAGAAAATACAAGATCATGATCATTTCCAAAGTTGATAAAAACTCCAGTTCAACATAGCTCACAAGTTATTTAATCTGGTAATGAAACATACCGTATGCTCACATGATACATTTTATTGTATAAAGTCAGAAGCGCACGCCAAACAGATTTTCAGCATTTAAAGAACCAGAAAGTTGCAGTGACAAGGAAGAAGTCATTTAACAAAGTTTTTTGTGCAGCTGCATGAATAATTAGCATGGCTGGGTGCAAATTGGGAGAGGGACCATAGTTGGGGCAACAGTTACATGGTTAAATGATCAGTCTATTTCAAAATGTTTATTGTTAAAAGATAGATGATCCCTTTATTACCTATTCCCCAGTTCTACATAACCTACACTGTTATAGTAATACACTTTTTACCTCTGTGATTACCCTGTATCTAAGGCTCTGCAGACTGCCCCTTTATCTCAGTGCTTTTTTACATACTTGCATTTTAACCAATCGGTGCTGACTCATAAATAACTCCACAGGAGTGAGCACAATGTTACCTATATGGCACACATGAACTAGCTGTCTAGCTGTGAAAACTGTCAAAATGCACTGAGATAAGAGACGGCCTTCAAGGACTTCAAAATTAGCATTTAGCTATTAACAAAGAATAGCAAGAGACTAAAGTAAATTTGATGATAAAAGTAAATTGGAAAGTTGTTTACAATTGCATGCACTATCTGAATCATGAAAGTTTAATTCTGACTAGACTGTCCCTTTAAAAGATAAAACATTCCGAGGTAGCAGTAATCCAAGTACAAGTGCTTTATTGTTCAGATATATACAATTATCAGTACAGGGATGTTTAAAGGGACGCGAAACCCAACATTTCTTTTCTTTCATAATTCAGAGCATGACATTTTAAACAACTTTCAAATTTACTTCTATTATCAAATTTTCCTGTTCCCTTGGTATCTTTTGTTGAAAAGCAGGCATGTAACCTCAGAAGTGTGCACGGGTCTAGAACACTATATGGCAGTAGTTTTGCTAGAGCATTAGATGGCAGCACTATTTCCTGCCATGTAGTGCTATAAAAACCTAGCTAGGTATCTCCTCAACGAAGAATACCATACGAACAAAACAAATATGATAACAGAAGTAAATTTGAAAATTGTACGCTCTTTCTGAATAACAAAATAAAATTGTACGCTCTTTCTGAATAACAAAAAAAAATTGTACGCTCTTTCTGAATAACAAAATAAAATTGTACTCACTTTCTGAATTACAAAATAAAATTGTACGGTCTTTCTGAATTACAAAATAAAATTGTACGCTCTTTCTGAATAACAAAATAAAATTGTACGCTCTTTCTGAATAACAAAATAAAATTGTACACTCTTTCTGAATAACAAAATAAAATTGTACGCTCTTTCTGAATAACAAAATAAAATTGTACGCTCTTTCTGAATAACAAAATAAAATTGTACGCTCTTTCTGAATAACAAAATAAAATTGTACGCTCTTTCTGAATAACAAAATAAAATTGTACGCTCTTTCTGAATAACAAAATAAAATTGTACGCTCTTTCTGAATAACAAAATAAAATTGTACGCTCTTTCTGAATAACAAAATAAAATTGTACGCTCTTTCTGAATAACAAAATAAAATTGTACGCTCTTTCTGAATAACAAAATAAAATTGTACGCTCTTTCTGAATTACAAAATAAAATTGTACGCTCTTTCTGAATTACAAAATAAAATTGTACTCACTTTCTGAATAACAAAATAAAATTGTACGCACTTTCTGAATAACAAAATAAAATTGTACGCTCTTTCTGAATAACAAAATAAAATTGTACGCTCTTTCTGAATTACAAAATAAAATTGTACGCTCTTTCTGAATTACAAAATAAAATTGTACGCTCTTTCTGAATTACAAAATAAAATTGTACGCTCTTTCTGAATAACAAAATAAAATTGTACGGTCTTTATGAATAACAAAATAAAATTGTACGCTCTTTCTGAATTACAAAATAAAATTGTACAGTCTTTCTGAATAACAAAATAAAATTGTACGCTCTTTCTGAATAACAAAATAAAATTGTACGGTCTTTCTAAATAACAAAATAAAATTGTACTCACTTTCTGAATAAAAAAATAAAATTGTACTCACTTTCTGAATAACAAAATAAAATTGTACGCTCTTTCTGAATTACAAAATAAAATTATTGGGCTTCATTTCCCTTTAAGCCAGTTAAAAAGCTTGGAAGAGTCACATTGCTGCCCCCTAGGACACTTTTTGGACATTCTTGATCTTAGTGGTTTCTGGGTTTTAGTTAAAGAGCCTCTGTGTACAGGAGAGCGACAAACTGTGTCAATCGATGAAACAGTCCCGGATATTCACAACGAAAAAGGGAGCCAAATTTCCAGTGTTTGTTTTTCAAACTTCCTGAATTCAATTCAAATAGATCTTCAGTGTAATTGAAATTAAAAATAAGAGCTTTGGGATTCTTTCTTTCTCCTTTCCTAACCTTTCAGCTGGGTGTGTGTGGGCTTAAACACTTCTGAGCATTTTCATCATTTGAAGAGCTTTTCAAGAGTGCATTTGTTATGTGAAATATCAGCAGAGACTCAATGGAGATTCTCAGACAAATGCACAGATTTTTTGTTCTGCCTAAAAACAGTTCTGACCCAGATTTTTTAAATAGTGCACACACCGACTCATAAAAATGATCTGCCTATTTTTTTACTGCTTTATTACAATCTTGTTATCTTCCTACACACACACACAGAGACATAAACATAGACACCCACACAACTACATAAAGACACACACACACACACATATACACACACATATAAACATAGACACCCACACAACTACATAAAGACACACACACACACACATACACACACATATAAACATAGGCATCCACACAACTACATAAAGACACACACACACATATACAAACACATATAAACATAGACACCCACACAACTACATAAAGACACACACATATACACACACATATACACACACATATAAACATAGACACCCACACAACTACATAAAGACACACACACACATATACACACACATATAAACATAGACACCCACACAACTACATAAAGACACACACACACATATACACACACATATAAACATAGACACCCACACAACTACATAAAGACACACACACACACATACACACACATATAAACATAGGCATCCACACAACTACATAAAGACACACACACACATATACACACACATATAAACATAGACACCCACACAACTACATAAAGACACACACATATACACACACATATACACACACATATAAACATAGACACCCACACAACTACATAAAGACACACACACACATACACACACATATAAACATAGACACCCACACAACTACATAAAGACACACACGCACATATACACACACATATAAACATAGACACCCACACAACTACATAAAGACACACACACACATATAAACATAGACACCCACACAACTACATAAAGACACACACACACACACACACACACATATACACAAACAAAGATCCACAAACACATATATAGACACACACACACACATTCACATATACATACAGGCACATCCACATATACAAAATCACATATACCCACACACACACCTGCAAACATACACTCACATATACACAAACACACACACACACTCAGATAGATAGATAGATAGATAGATAGATAGATAGATAGATAGATAGATAGATAGATAGATAGAGATAGAAAAACATACACAGACACAGCTGTGCAGAATCATACACCAAGCTTGAAAAAAAGCAGAGCAAGTAAGACAGGACCAAGCAAGATGCTAAACTATACTTTTCCTATATATGTAATAGGAGGCAAGGGAACTTTTCCATCCAAATGTTGCGATGCTTTGAATGTATTGCAGTTATATCCCTTTAAAGGGACATGAAATCCATATTTAAACTCTTATGATTTAGATAGAGCATGCCCCTTTAAACAACTTTCCAATGTATTTTCTTGTTCCCTTGATATCCTTTGTTGTACAATATACCTAGGAAGGCTCTTGAGCAATATATCGCTACAATGTTTGTCAACAATGTTTATAACAATGTTATACACTGTTCCAAAACCAATGATTCTCTATAGTGCTCGAGACTCCATAACAGTGTTATAAATGTTGTTACAAACAATGATGCAATATAAAGCTCAGACCATGTGCATGTCCCTGAGGTTACCTAGGTGTGCACTTCAATAAAGCATACCAAGGGAACAAAGTCAATTAAATATTATAAGTAAATTGGAAAGTGTTTTTTAATTGCATGCTCTATCTGAATTATAAAACTTTATTGTTGACTTCCATGTCCACAATGCTCACTTTGAATGTCACCTGTGTCATGTGTGTCACTAATCACTGGTGGCATACTCGCAATCTTTAGTGTTAAGGTAAGAGATAGGGTTAGATTATTATACATAAGGATAAACCCTTAGCTAAAAAAAGAGGACACCAATGCAGTGCAGTCCTTTCTGGCGAGCTTCAGCATTGCTGGGGGTCTGGATGCTATTGTAAAACTCTTTTTATAAAGTCCTTTATCCAGCACCTCATACTAGTGGTCTACATGCAGAACAAATGTATTCTGAGCACAGCAACCCCAGTCTTGCCTGATAGTATCACAATCCTTCTCTACACAGTTAAAAGCAAATACATATTGTTTTTAAATGTGGAAATGAATAGCTTACATTGCAAAATATCTGCAGACATAATAAATGTTTAAAAAGCATTTAAAACTCTTTGTTTTTTTTTTTTAGAAAAACTTGTAATGTTTTGCAGTCCAGGTAGCTATCTCTTTTAAAGGACTAGTGAGTGTTATTTATCTTATCTTCTTTGCTGCATTACGGAGGGCCTGACTATAACTGTTTTCTCTGATTGTTGCATGTCAGCTCCTGACTACACACAAATTCTCATTTGCGGGTTTTCCAAGTGCAAGCAGTGAGGTGTCATGTGACATCAGCGGAATTCAGAGCATGTGCATGTTGAGAATGTTGCTCACCCTCATTATCAATACTGTGATTCATGCATGATAAGATTTAGTACTGGGTTTATATTGCAGTAGCAAACATGAATCGTCAGACTGCTAAATTCTTTCTGCTTTTAATTTGCTGACACGGCTCATTCCTGACTACAAGACTGCCAAGTCCTGTGCTGCCAGCTTCTGTTCCTGCCAGGGCTACTGCCAGAGGTCTATCTATACAAACCCTACCTGCCCATGCACCAGTATTAGGAAATTAATAAAACCTGGAAAATACTTGCTGGGTTGTGGGATTATTCCTCTCCCTCATATATGGTCACCAGGATCTTTGGACTGAATGTTTACAAGTAAACTTTATCACAATAACATTAATGTAAAAATTACACTTTCATGAATAAGATAGATAATGCAATTTTATCAACCTTTCAATTTCTAATATCTAATTTGCTTTGTTGTCTTGGTATCCTTGAAAACATACCTAAGTATGCTCAGCAGCAGGAATGAACTACTGAAAGCTAGCTGCTGATTGGTGGCTGTATATATTTTTATATATATATATATATATATATATATATATATATATATATATATATATATATATATATATATATACTGTATATATATATATATATATATATATATACATACACACACACACACACACACACACACATATACACACACATACATACATATACACACACACGTGTGTCTTTTGATAATGGCTCATCTGATGTGTTCAGCTAGTTCCCAGTAGTGCATTTCTGCTCCTTTAACTAAGGATACCAAAAGAATGAAGCAAATTTGATAGAAGCAAATTGGAAAGTTGTTTAAAATGATATGCTCTTTCTGAATTATAAAAGAAAAATGCATCATAATACACAATAACATTAGTGTAGACTGTCCCTATAAGAGCCGGGCTATTTTTGGTTCAGCTTGCTGATTGGCGGCTAAATGTAGCCACCAATCAGCAAGTGCTACCCAGGGTTTCATATCCCTTTAAGAGTGCTTTTTTTTCTCTGTGATGGTGTGTTTCTGATCATCATGTCCTTAGGGGACAATTTATCAAGCAGTCAATGCTGCTTATTCCGAGAGAGCCTTCTCCACTGAGGCGGCGGACTGCAATCAGGATGATTGACACCCCCTGCTAGCGGACGATTGGCCGCAAATGTGCAGGGGGCTGCATTGCACAAGCATTTCACTAGAAATGCTTGTGCAATGATAAATGCCGACAGCATATGTTGTCGGCATTTATCGATGTGGGGCGGACATAATACGCTACAGCAGATCATGTCCGCCCCCTCACATTGATAAATCAGCCCCCTAGTCTCCACTTTAATGAAGGCTGTACAAGTAGAAGAAACGCTTTAGTTTAATGGATTTTTCTTTATTGTGTACAGTGAACGTTCTACACATTTGTTTTGGAGTTTTAATGAACACCTAACACACTAGTAAAAGAATATAATTAATTTGGTATTATAAATTTGTATGTAACTGTCACCATAAAATTAAAGGGACAGTCTACTTGAAATGTTTTATTGTTTTTAAAAGACATATAATCCCTTTATTACCCATTCCCCAGTTTTGCATAACCAACACAGTTATACTAATATACTTTTTTTCTCTGCAGACTGACCCTCTTAACTCAATGCTTTTTACAAACTTGCATATTAGCCAATTAGTGCTGGTTCCTGCATAACTCCACAGGAGTGAGTGCAGTGGTATCTATATGGCACACATGAACTAGCACTGTCTGGCTGTGAAAAGCTAATAAAATGCACTGAAATAGGAGGCAGCCCGCAGGATCTTAGACATAGGCAGACATTTAGAGATTTAGAGGTTATATTAATATAACAATGTTGGTTATGCAAAGCTGAGGAATGGGTAGTAAAGATGTTATCAATCTTTTCGAACAATAAAAAAATTAAGTGGACTGTCCCTGTAAGCCTGATATTATACAAACTGGTGGTGTGAAGTGATTCCTGAACTGTCGCTTAACTCCTCTTGCAATGCCTTAAAGTCTGTAAATGTAATCAAATATAGATTTATTATTTAAAGGGATATAAAGGTCACATTTAAAATGTAATGAATTTCAAATTAAATTAGAAGCATTTTGCAATAAACCTGCTTTTGCTAAAAATTATTATGTTAAACTGTGATTTTATCATGGATGCAACCCACCACCAGGATACATATACTAGTGGTCTCTGCTTGTATGTGCTCTTTGTCATATGACATCACTGGAACTCAGCATGTGTGGCTTGTGAATGCATGTGCACGCAGCTTACTAATACATATTACAATGTATTTTTATCATGCAAGAAAAATGCTCCTATGAAACAAAATGAAACTTTAATGGTTCAGACAGAGCATAACATTTTGAGTGATTGTTCAATGCACTTAGATTATGAAATATACTTCATTACCGTGCTATATTTTGTTGAAGAGCATACCTAGATAGGCTTAGCAGCAGCAATGCACTCCTAGGAGCGAGCTAGTGATTTTTGGTTACACACATATGCTTCTTGTCATTGGCTCACCATCAACTAAATTACAAGCTAAACCCAGTGCATAAATAACGCTAAAAATTTAGCGGTATCGCACTTTCCATAGCGCTGCCATTACAAGTTACAAAAAAACCTTCTTGTGTCCTGACTTGATGTGCTTGTGCACATTTTCCCCTATAGACAGCAATGGAGAAAAAGTGTTAGAAAAAAAAACTAACACCTGCGATCGCGGAATGGCGAACGCTATAACGCAATCCCCATTGATGTCTATGGAGACAAGAAAGTTATGTAAAAACCTAACACCCTAACATAAGCCCCTAGTCAAAATACTCCTAATCCGCTGCCCTCCGACATCTAAATAAAGATTTTAACCCCTAAACCGCCTGCCCCCGACATAGCCAACACTAAATATAGATATTAACCCCTAATCCGGCACCCCCAATATCGCAGAAACTAAATAAACCTATTAACTTCTAAACCGCCGACCTCCACACATCGTCAACACTACAATAAACCTATTAACCCCTAATCCACCGCAAGGTACCCCTTTTATATTGGGGTACTTTGCATTCCTATTAAATTAAATTTTAAAATCAGCCAATAGGATGAGAGCTGCTTAAATCCTATTGGCTGATTTGAACAGCCAATAGGATTTAAGCAGATCTCATCCTATTGGCTGATTTCAAAATTTCAGCCAATAGGAATACAAGGTACCCCAATATAAAAGGGGTACCTTGCATTCAATCTTCAGTGTGCGGCCAAGATCGCATGAAGAGGAGGCTCCGTGGTGGATGTCTTCGCCGCCGGCAAATCTGCTCTGTGAGTACATTTTTTGGGGTTAGTGTTGAGTTTTTTGTTTTGGGGTTTTTTTTTGTTTTTAGATTAGGGCTTTTTTATTTTTTAATGGGCACTAAAGAGCTGATTGCCCTTTTAAGGGCAATGCCCATACAAATGCCCCTTTAGGTTTTTTTATAGGTTTTTTTATATTGGGGTGTGTTTTTTTTTTTATAGGGTATTAGATTATGTTTAATTTTTATTATTTTGGATAATTTCGTTTATTATTTTTAGTAATCTTAGATTTTTTTTTTATTTTTCGTAATTTTAGACTTTCGGCTAGATTTAGAGTTTTGTCGGTAACGACCAGCGTAGCTAACGCTGGCTTTTTTCTGGCCGCACCTTTAAAATAACTCTGGTATTAAAAGTCCACAGAATGGCTGCGTTAGGCTCCAAAAAAGGAGCGTACAGCATATTTAACGCCACTGCAACTCTCGATACCAGAGTTGCTTACGGAAGCGGCCAGCTTCAAAAACATGCTCGTGCACGATTCCCCCATAGGAAACAATGGGGCTGTTTGAGCTGAAAAAAAACCTAACACCTGCACACATTGTTTGCTATGGGGAAACACTTCCTACGTCTGCACCTAACACTCTAACATGTACCCCGAGTCTAAACACCCCTAACCTTACACTTATTAACCCCTATTCTGCCGCCCCCGCTATCGCTGACCCCTGCATATTATTATTAACCCCTAATCTGCCGCTCCGTAAACCGCCGCTACTTACATTATCCCTATGTACCCCTAATCTGCTGTCCCTAACACCGCCGACCCCTATATTATATTTATTAACCCCTAATCTGCCCCCCACAACGTCGCCTCCACCTGCCTACACTTATTAACCCCTAATCTGCCGACCGGACCGCACCGCTATTATTATAAAGTTATTAACCCCTAATCCGCATCACTAACCCTATAATAAATAGTATTAACCCCTAATCTGCCCTCCCTAACATCGCCGACACCTAACTTCAATTATTAACCCCTAATCTGCCGACTGGAGCTCACCGCTATTCTAATAAATGTATTAACCCCTAAAGCTAAGTCTAACACTAACACCCCCCTAAATTAAATATAATTTTAATCTAACGAAATTAATTAACTCTTCTTAAATAAATTATTCCTATTTAAAGCTAAATACTTACCTGTAAAATAAATCCTAATATAGCTACAATATAAATTATAATTATATTATAGCTATTTTAGGATTAATATTTATTTTACAGGTAACTTTGTATTTATTTTAACCAGGTACAATAGCTATTAAATAGTTAAGAACTATTTAATAGCTAAAATAATTACAAATTTACCTGTAAAATAAATCCTAACCTAAGTTACAATTAAACCTAACACTACACTATCAATAAATAAATTAAATAAAATACCTATAATTATCTACAATTAAACCTAACACTACACTATCAATAAATAAATTAAATGCAATTCCTACAAATAAATACAATGAAATAAACTAACTAAAGTACAAAAAATAAAAAAGAACTAAGTTACAAAAAATAAAAAAATATTTACAAACATTAGAAAAATATTACAACAATTTTAAACTAATTACACCTACTCTAAGCCCCCTAATAAAATAACAAAGCCCCCCAAAATAAAAAAAATGCCCTACCCTATTCTAAATTACTAAAGTTCAAAGCTCTTTTACCTTACCAGCCCTGAACAGGGCCCTTTGCGGGGCATGCCCCAAGAAGTTCAGCTCTTTTGCCTGTAAAAAAAAACATACAATACCCCCCCCCCCCCAACATTACAACCCACCACCCACATACCCCTAATCTAACCCAAACCCCCCTTAAATAAACCTAACACTAAGCCCCTGAAGATCTTCCTACCTTATCTTCACCATACCAGGTTCACCGATCGATCCAGAAGAGCTCCTCCGATGTCCTGATCCAAGCCCAAGCGGGGGGCTGAAGAGGTCCATGATCCGTCTGAAGTCATCATCCAAGCGGGAGCTGAAGAGGTCCATGATCCGGCTGAAGTCTTCATCCAAGCGGGAGCTGAAGAGGTCCATGATCCGGATGAAGTCTTCTATCAACGGCAACTTCAATCTTCTTTCTTCGGGAGCCATCATCTTCCATCCGACGCGGAACATCCTCTTCTCCCGACGCCTACTCGCCAAATGACGGTTCCTTTAAATGACGTCATCCAAGATGGCGTCCCTCGAATTCCGATTGGCTGATAGGATTCTATCAGCCAATCGGAATTAAGGTAGGAATATTCTGATTGGCTGATGGAATCAGCCAATCAGAATCAAGTTCAATCCGATTGGCTGATCCAATCAGCCAATCGGATTGAACTTGATTCTGATTGGCTGATTCCATCAGCCAATCAGAATATTCCTACCTTAATTCCGATTGGCTGATAGAATCCTATCAGCCAATCGGAATTCGAGGGACGTCATCTTGGATGACGTCCCTTAAAGGAACCGTCATTCGTCAGGAAGTCGTCGTCGGAAGAAGATGGGTCCGCGGTGGAGGTCTTCAAGATAGAGCCGGTCCTCATCGGATGAAGATAGAAGATGCCGCTTGGAAGAAGATGGTTGCCGGTCCGGATCTACTCTTCTTCCCGGATAGGATGAAGACTTTGGAGCCTCTTCTGGACTTCTTCAGCCGTCGGATGATGGATGTCTAGCCCCCGCTTGGGCTTAGATGATGATATCGGAGCCAGGATGGATCGGTGTGATACCCGGTGAGGTGAAGACAAGGTAGAAAGATCTTCAGGGGCTTAGTGTTTATTTAAGGGGGGTTTGGGTTAGATTAGGGGTATGTGGGTGGTGGGTTGTAATGTTGGGGGGGGTATTGTATGTGTTTTTTTACAGGAAAAAGAGCTGAATTTCTTGGGGCATGCCCCGCAAAGGGCCCTGTTCAGGGCTGGTAAGGTAAAAGAGCTTTGAACTTTTGTAATTTAGAATAGGGTAGGGCATTTTTTATTTTGGGGGGCTTTGTTATTTTATTAGGGGGCTTAGAGTAGGTGTAATTAGTTTAAAATTGTTGTAATATTTTTCTTATGTTTGTAAATATTTTTTTATTTTTTGAAACTTTAGTTAGTTTATTTCATTGTAGTTATTTGTAGGTATTGTATTTAATTAATTTATTGATAGTGTAGTGTTAGGTTTAATTGTAGGTATTTTATTTAATGTATTTATTGATAGTGTAGTGTTAGGGTTAATTGTAACTTAGGTTAGGATTTATTTTACAGGTAATTTTGTAATTATTTTAACTAGGTAGCTATTAAATAGTTCTTAACTATTTAATAGCTATTGTACCTGGTTAAAATAAATACAAAGTTACCTGTAAAATAAATATAAATCCTAAAATAGCTATAATATAATTATGATTTATATTGTAGCTATATTAGGGTTTATTTTACAGGTAAGTATTTAGTTTTAAATAGGAATAGTTTATTTAATAAGAGTTAATTTATTTCGTTAGATTTAAAACAGAATTTATGTTTACCTGATAAATTACTTTCTCCAACGGTGTGTCCGGTCCACGGCGTCATCCTTACTTGTGGGATATTCTCTTCCCCAACAGGAAATGGCAAAGAGCCCAGCAAAGCTGGTCACATGATCCCTCCTAGGCTCCGCCTTCCCCAGTCATTCGACCGACGTAAAGGAGGAATATTTGCATAGGAGAAACCATATGATACCGTGGTGACTGTAGTTAAAGAAAATAAATTATCAGACCTGATTAAAAAACCAGGGCGGGCCGTGGACCGGACACACCGTTGGAGAAAGTAATTTATCAGGTAAACATAAATTCTGTTTTCTCCAACATAGGTGTGTCCGGTCCACGGCGTCATCCTTACTTGTGGGAACCAATACCAAAGCTTTAGGACACGGATGAAGGGAGGGAGCAAATCAGGTCACCTAGATGGAAGGCACCACGGCTTGCAAAACCTTTCTCCCAAAAATAGCCTCAGAAGAAGCAAAAGTATCAAACTTGTAAAATTTAGTAAAAGTGTGCAGTGAAGACCAAGTCGCTGCCTTACATATCTGATCAACAGAAGCCTCGTTCTTGAAGGCCCATGTGGAAGCCACAGCCCTAGTGGAATGAGCTGTGATTCTGTCAGGAGGCTGCCGTCCGGCAGTCTCGTAAGCCAATCTGATGATGCTTTTAATCCAAAAAGAGAGAGAGGTAGAAGTTGCTTTTTGACCTCTCCTTTTACCAGAATAAACAACAAACAAGGAAGATGTTTGTCTAAAATCCTTTGTAGCATCTAAATAGAATTTTAGAGCACGAACAACATCCAAATTGTACAACAGACGTTCCTTCTTTGAAACTGGATTCGGACACAAAGAAGGCACGACTATCTCCTGGTTAATGTTTTTGTTAGAAACAACTTTCGGAAGAAAACCAGGTTTAGTACGTAAAACCACCTTATCTGCATGGAACACCAGATAAGGAGGAGAACACTGCAGAGCAGATAATTCTGAAACTCTTCTAGCAGAAGAGATTGCAACCAAAAACAAAACTTTCCAAGATAATAACTTAATATCAACGGAATGTAAGGGTTCAAACGGAACCCCCTGAAGAACTGAAAGAACTAAATTGAGACTCCAAGGAGGAGTCAAAGGTTTGTAAACAGGCTTGATTCTAACCAGAGCCTGAACAAAGGCTTGAACATCTGGCACAGCTGCCAGCTTTTTGTGAAGTAACACAGACAAGGCAGAAATCTGTCCCTTCAAGGAACTTGCAGATAATCCTTTCTCCAAACCTTCTTGAAGAAAGGATAGAATCTTAGGAATTTTTACCTTGTCCCAAGGGAATCCTTTAGATTCACACCAACAGATATATTTTTTCCATATATTGTGGTAAATTTTTCTAGTTACAGGCTTTCTGGCCTGAACAAGAGTATCAATGACAGAATCTGAGAATCCTCGCTTTGATAAGATCAAGCGTTCAATCTCCAAGCAGTCAGTTGGAGTGAGACCAGATTCGGATGTTCGAACGGACCTTGAACAAGAAGGTCTCGTCTCAAAGGTAGCTTCCATGGTGGAGCCGATGACATATTCACCAGGTCTGCATACCAAGTCCTGCGTGGCCACGCAGGAGCTATCAAGATCACCGATGCCCTCTCCTGATTGATCCTGGCTACCAGCCTGGGGATGAGAGGAAACGGCGGGAATACATAAGCTAGTTTGAAGGTCCAAGGTGCTACTAGTGCATCTACTAGAGTCGCCTTGGGATCCCTGGATCTGGACCCGTATCAAGGAACCTTGAAGTTCTGACGAGAGGCCATCAGATCCATGTCTGGAATGCCCCACAGTTGAGTAATTTGGGCAAAGATTTCCGGATGGAGTTCCCACTCCCCCGGATGAAATGTCTGACGACTCAGAAAATCCGCTTCCCAATTTTCCACTCCTGGGATGTGGATTGCAGACAAGTGGCAGGAGTGAGTCTCCGCCCATTGAATGATTTTGGTCACTTCTTCCATCGCCAGGGAACTCCTTGTTTCCCCCTGATGGTTGATGTACGCAACAGTTGTCATGTTGTCTGATTGAAACCGTATGAACTTGGCCTTTGCTAGCTGAGGCCAAGCCTTGAGAGCATTGAATATCGCTCTCAGTTCCAGAATATTTATCGGTAGAAGAGATTCTTCCCGAGACCAAAGACCCTGAGCTTTCAGGGGTCCCCAGACCGCGCCCCAGCCCACCAGACTGGCGTCGGTCGTGACAATGACCCACTCTGGTCTGCGGAAGCTCATCCCCTGTGACAGGTTGTCCAGGGACAGCCACCAACGGAGTGAGTCTCTGGTCCTCTGATTTACTTGTATCGTCGGAGACAAGTCTGTATAGTCCCCATTCCACTGACTGAGCATGCACAGTTGTAATGGTCTTAGATGAATGCGCGCAAAAGGAACTATGTCCATTGCCGCTACCATCAAACCTATTACTTCCATGCACTGCGCTATGGAAGGAAGAGGAACAGAATGAAGTATTTGACAAGAGTTCAGAAGTTTTGTTTTTCTGGCCTCTGTCAGAAAAATCCTCATTTCTAAGGAGTCTATTATTGTTCCCAAGAAGGGAACCCTTGTTGACGGAGATAGAGAACTCTTTTCTACGTTCACTTTCCATCCGTAAGATCTGAGAAAGGCCAGGACAATGTCCGTGTGAGCCTTTGCTTGAGGAAGGGACGACGCTTGAATCAGAATGTCGTCCAAGTAAGGTACTACCGCAATGCCCCTTGGTCTTAGCACCGCTAGAAGGGACCCTAGTACCTTTGTGAAAATCCTTGGAGCAGTGGCTAATCCGAACGGAAGTGCCACAAACTGGTAATGCTTGTCCAGGAATGCGAACCTTAGGAACCGATGATGTTCCTTGTGGATAGGAATATGTAGATACGCATCCTTTAAATCCACCGTGGTCATGAATTGACCTTCCTGGATGGAAGGAAGAATCGTTCGAATGGTTTCCATTTTGAACGATGGAACCTTGAGAAACTTGTTTAGGATCTTGAGATCTAAGATTGGTCTGAACGTTCCCTCTTTTTTGGGAACTACAAACAGATTGGAGTAGAACCCCATCCCTTGTTCTCCTAATGGAACAGGATGAATCACTCCCATTTTTAACAGGTCTTCTACACAATGCAAGAATGCCTGTTTTTTTATGTGGTCTGAAGACAATTGAGACCTGTGGAACCTCCCCCTTGGGGGAAGCCCCTTGAATTCCAGAAGATAACCTTGGGAGACTATTTCTAGCGCCCAAGGATCCAGAACATCTCTTGCCCAAGCCTGAGCGAAGAGAGAGAGTCTGCCCCCCACCAGATCCGGTCCCGGATCGGGGGCCAACATCTCATGCTGTCTTGGTAGCAGTGGCAGGTTTCTTGGCCTGCTTTCCTTTGTTCCAGCCTTGCATTGGTCTCCAGGCTGGTTTGGCTTGAGAAGTATTACCCTCCTGCTTAGAGGACGTAGCACTTGGGGCTGGTCCGTTTCTGCGAAAGGGACGAAAATTAGGTTTATTTTTGGCCTTGAAAGACCTATCCTGAGGAAGGGCGTGGCCCTTGCCCCCAGTGATATCAGAGATAATCTCTTTCAAGTCAGGGCCAAACAGCGTTTTCCCCTTGAAAGGAATGTTAAGCAATTTGTTCTTGGAAGACGCATCCGCTGACCAAGATTTTAACCAAAGCGCTCTGCGCGCCACAATAGCAAACCCAGAATTTTTCGCTGCTAACCTAGCCAATTGCAAAGTGGCGTCTAGGGTGAAAGAATTAGCCAATTTGAGAGCACGAATTCTGTCCATAATCTCCTCATAAGAAGAAGAATTATTATTGATCGCCTTTTCTAGCTCATCGAACCAGAAACACGCGGCTGTAGTGACAGGGACAATGCATGAAATTGGTTGTAGAAGGTAACCTTGCTGAACAAACATCTTTTTAAGCAAACCTTCTAATTTTTTATCCATAGGATCTTTGAAAGCACAACTATCTTCTATGGGTATAGTGGTGCGTTTGTTTAGAGTAGAAACCGCCCCCTCGACCTTGGGGACTGTCTGCCATAAGTCCTTTCTGGGGTCGACCATAGGAAACAATTTTTTAAATATGGGGGGAGGGACGAAAGGTATACCGGGCCTTTCCCATTCTTTATTTACAATGTCCGCCACCCGCTTGGGTATAGGAAAAGCTTCGGGGGGCCCCGGGACCTCTAGGAACTTGTCCATTTTACATAGTTTCTCTGGAATGACCAAATTCTCACAATCATCCAGAGTGGATAACACCTCCTTAAGCAGAGCGCGGAGATGTTCCAACTTAAATTTAAATGTAATCACATCAGGTTCAGCTTGTTGAGAAATTTTCCCTGAATCTGAAATTTCTCCCTCAGACAAAACCTCCCTGGCCCCCTCAGACTGGTGTAGGGGCCCTTCAGAACCAATATCATCAGCGTCCTCATGCTCTTCAGTATTTTCTAAAACAGAGCAGTCGCGCTTTCGCTGATAAGTGGGCATTTTGGCTAAAATGTTTTTGATAGAATTATCCATTACAGCCGTTAATTGTTGCATAGTAAGGAGTATTGGCGCGCTAGATGTACTAGGGGCCTCCTGTGTGGGCAAGACTGGTGTAGACGAAGGAGGGGATGATGTAGTACCATGCTTACTCCCCTCACTTGAGGAATCATCTTGGGCATCATTTTCTCTAAATTTTGTGTCACATAAATCACATCTATTTAAATGAGAAGGAACCTTGGCTTCCCCACATTCAGAACACAGTCTATCTGGTAGTTCAGACATGTTAAACAGGCATAAACTTGATAACAAAGTACAAAAAACGTTTTAAAATAAAACCGTTACTGTCACTTTAAATTTTAAACTGAACACACTTTATTACTGCAATTGCGAAAAAGTATGAAGGAATTGTCCAAAATTTCACCACAGTGTCTTAAAGCCTTAAAAGTATTGCACACCAAATTTGGAAGCTTTAACCCTTAAAATAACGGAACCGGAGCCGTTTTTATATTTAACCCCTTTACAGTCCCTGGTATCTGCTTTGCTGAGACCCAACCAAGCCCAAAGGGGAATACGATACCAAATGACGCCTTCAGAAAGTCTTTTCTATGTATCAGAGCTCCTCACACATGCATCTGCATGTCATGCTTCTCAAAAACAAGTGCGCAATACAGGCGCGAAAATGAGACTCTGCCTATGATTAGGGAAAGCCCCTAGAGAATAAGGTGTCCAATACAGTGCCTGCCGGTTATTTTACAAAATTCCCAAGATTAAAATAATTCCTCAAGGCTATGGAGTATAAAATATGTTTATATATAAATCGATTTAGCCCAGAAAATGTCTACAGTCTTAAAAAGCCCTTGTGAAGCCCTTTTTTTCTGTCTGTAATAAAAATGGCTTACCGGATCCCATAGGGAAAATGACAGCTTCCAGCATTACATCGTCTTGTTAGAATGTGTCATACCTCAAGCAGCAAAAGTCTGCTCACTGTTCCCCCAACTGAAGTTAATTCCTCTCAACAGTCCTGTGTGGAAACAGCCATCGATTTTAGTAACGGTTGCTAAAATCATTTTCCTCTTACAAACAGAAATCTTCATCTCTTTTCTGTTTCAGAGTAAATAGTACATACCAGCACTATTTTAAAAAAACAAACTCTTGATTGAATAATAAAAACTACAGTTAAACACTAAAAAACTCTAAGCCATCTCCGTGGAGATGTTGCCTGTACAACGGCAAAGAGAATGACTGGGGAAGGCGGAGCCTAGGAGGGATCATGTGACCAGCTTTGCTGGGCTCTTTGCCATTTCCTGTTGGGGAAGAGAATATCCCACAAGTAAGGATGACGCCGTGGACCGGACACACCTATGTTGGAGAAATTATATTTAACACTGCGGGGTGTTAGTGTTAGGGTTAGACTTAGCTTTAGGGGTTAATACTTTTATTAGAATAGCGGCGAGATTCGGTCGGCAGATTAGGGGTTAATAATTGAAGTTAGGTGTCGGCGATGTTAGGGAGGGCAGATTAGGGGTTAATAAATATAATATAGGGGTCGGCGGTGTTAGGGGCAGCAGATTAGGGGTACATAGCTATAATGTAGGTGGCGGCTCTTTGCGGACGGCAGATTAGGGGTTAATAAGTGTAGGCAGGTGGAGGCGACGTTGAGGGGGGCAGATTAGGGGTTAATAAATATAATATAGGGGTCGGCGATGTTAGGGGCAGCAGATTAGGGGTACATAGCTATAATGTAGCTGGCGGCGGCGTGCAGACGGCAGATTAGGGGTTAATAAGTGTAGGTAGCTGGCGGCGACGTTGTGGGGGGCAGATTAGGGGTTAATAAATATAAAATAGGGGTCGGCGGTGTTAGGGGCAGCAGATTAGGGGTACATAAGGATAACGTAGGTGGCGGTCGGCAGATTAGGGGTTAAAATAATTTAATTGAGTGGCGGCGATGTGGGGGGGGCCTCGGTTTAGGGGTACATAGGTAGTTTATTGGTGTTAGTGTACTTTAGAGCACAGTAGTTAAGAGCTTTATAAACCGGCGTTAGCCCAGAAAGCTCTTAACTACTGACTTTTTTCTGCGGCTGGAGTTTTGTCGTTAGAGTTCTAACGCTCACTTCAGCCACGACTCTAAATACTGGAGTTAGAAAGATCCCATTGAAAAGATAGGATACGCAATTG
The DNA here is from genome assembly GCF_027579735.1 of Bombina bombina. Taxonomy (NCBI): domain Eukaryota; kingdom Metazoa; phylum Chordata; class Amphibia; order Anura; family Bombinatoridae; genus Bombina; species Bombina bombina. The sequence goes on from NC_069506.1 coordinate 312,022,484, forward strand.
ACGTAAGGGGATCTGCGGTATGGAAAAGTCGCGGCTGGAAAGTGAGCGTTAGACCCTTTCCAGACTGACTCCAAATACCGGTGGTAGCCTAAAACCAGCGTTAGGAGCCTCTAATGCTGGTTTTCACGGCTACCGCCAAACTCCAAATCTAGGACTTAGTTTTTTTGTTTTTTCTTAGTGTTAGGATTTTGTAATTTTGTAATATAGGTTTTTTATTTTTAGTTAATTTTTGTTTTTTAAAATAGTAATGTTAGGTTTATTTATAGTTTAAGCTTAGGTTTTTTATTCCACAGGTAAGTTTTTATTTATTTTAAGGCAGTTATATTGTAACTTTAATTTAAAGTTAGGGGGCCTGCGGTTTAGGGGTTTATTATAGTATTTGCAATGCTGGGGAATGGAGGATTAGGGGTTAATAGATTTATTTAGTGTTGGCGATGTGGGTGGGCGGTGGATTAGGGGTTAATAAGTTTATTATAGTATTTGCGATGCGGGGGTGGCGGTTTAGGGGTTAATAAGTAGTTTATGGGTGTTAGTGTACTTTGCAACATTTTTGTTATGAATTTTGTGAAACATTTTTGTTTCACAAAATCCATAACTACTGGTTTTTGATAGCAAAATGGATTGTGGTGGTATTAACCATAATGCTAGCGTAATGGCCGGACCGCACAACCTGTAATACGGATGAGTTACATATTCCACACTCAAAAGCCATTTTTTGAGTGTGGAATGGAGAGTTGTGGTATAGGCTAAAACGCTAGCGGTATAGCCTTACCGCCGTGACTTGTAATACGGGTATAAAATATGAATATTTTGCTTGCAAAGGCCAATTTGTCAGCGGTATAGCCGTACCGCACAACTTGTAATCTAGGTGCACATGTGTTGAGCTAGCTCCCAGTAGTGCATTGCTACTCTGGAGTTTACTTTAAAGGGAAATGAAACCCCAATTTTTTCTTTCATGATTGAGATAGAACATACAATCTTAAACAACTTTCTAATTTACTTCTAGTATCAAATTTTTATTGTTTTCTTTGTACTTTTTGTTGAAAAAAAAATCTCAGGAGCGTGCACGTGCCTGGATCCCTATATGGCATGTTTTCTGAGAATGTTATTCATTTGCCAGAGCACTAGATGACAGCACTATTTCCTGATTTCAGGTTATATAATACGTCCTATAACATACCATCTAGGCTTTCTTTTACAAACTTCCAATAACAGCCACCTAATCCTGCTTAGTTTTCCTTTTTCTTTACAAAGCTCTGCCCACGTGGTCAGTTAGAGGCTAAGATAAACTTGCAATTATTTACAAAAAGTTTTTGATAAAAGATGATTTTACTTTTTCGTTCCCTGGCTGCTAAACTAAAAAGACTAAAAAAAAAAAGCCCCTCAGAACGTTACTAGCCATAACATCCACAAACGTTATGAAGCAGTCTGTTAAAGGTTTTAACTGATAAGTATTGCAAATGTTCCCAATATTGGGCTAGAATACATGTGGTGAGCTCATTTATCGCGCTCCCGCAAACGGGGAAGCAATAAATAACCTGCCATTACAAGTGTCTGGTTATTGCTACCGCCAGCTTGTGGTAGCAATTAGCGCTCATAAAATTAACCAGAGATCAGATCTCTAATTAATTTTATAAATTTGCCCCAAATACGGTGATGTGTATTTTATTAAAAAATAACAATTTTAGCATTTTTTTTTTATAAAATAACTGCACAAAGCAGTTTTCAATTCTGAAAAGTGGCGGGTGTGGGGTGTTGGAAAAAAAGCAGCAGTCTTTAGACCGACGCTTCATAACTTCTGTTTCCGGCGATAAATATTCCCCTATATATCAATAACAGGACACAATAATCTATACAGTACATATAATCTGCAATAGTATGCGATCCACTAATAATTGTGCAAACAGGTAATAGCGATATCAATTCAAATAATAACTCCCATCAATCTAGGGCTAGGTGTAAATAACAAGCTCGGCACTATATCATGCAAAGGATAGTCCCAAACCACCCAACTTAATATAAACAATCCTATTATTTCTGGGTTGCACATAAGCCAGGGTTAGTTGTAAACGTATACTGTCCTGAAAAAGTGAAAAGTAAACGTCTGTAGACGTCCTTTATACTAAAAGCATGACCATAAAATACAATACCATGTGCAGGAGCTCATTGGAGTGAAGCAGCTGGTGCTGTGCACAGAACAACTAATTGCAAACCAACTAAACGATTATGAGATTCGTTGACAACTATTTTCATAATCAATTATTATCAATTATATTGATCAGTTGTTGCAGCTCTATAAAAGACACAATTCTGCTATGAGTAAGTGTCAAAAATGATTCACAGTTTGCCTTATGGGTATTATTTATGTTATCTTAAAGGGACAATAAAATTTTAATTAAATGGACAGAAAGGTCAAAATTGAAATGTACATAGATGCATTTAAATTTTAAATAGAAACCGTTTTGCATTATACGTCGATTAGCAAAAATGTTTCTAGTAAAAGTTATTACTGGTTTCCAGTGGCATATGCACATATGCTGTGAGGGCGTGTGCATTAGAATTCAAGCTCTGAGAGCTGGTATTGGTGTATATTGTGTCTATAAAGACTGTTTCATACAAGCCAATCCTGCCTCTCTGAGAGAGAGTATTGTGTGAATACAGGTTCATAGGGGCAAAGTAAATTTGGTAACCGAAATTAAGTGGAAAGTTTTCTTTTTTTAAATGACATACTCTGTCTCACTCTCTTGGTACCCTGTGTTGATGAGTAAAGGCAGACTCATAGGAGTTTAGGAGCAAGCACACAACAAAAGATTGTGCAACAGTGTATATATTTTATCACACTTCACAGTTTTATAACGCCTCACACACTTGTTTGTAGCTGGAGTCTGACAGATGATTTATTTGTGAAAGAGCTGTGCAAATAAACAATTGTAAAAAGCTGTCCATTCTTGAAGGAGCATGCACTCTTTTTATACGCACACTTGCTGATGCACTAGCTGAGCATATATAAGATCTTTTATACATATATCGGTCTGTGATAGGCTGTCATGATATACAGGTATACCCCGCTCATACAGCGGGTTAGGGACCAGAGCCCAGCTGTAAAGTGAAAACCATCTTAAAGTGAAACAAGGCGGTTTTAGCTTTCTTTTTACTTGCCAGTGTGTTTAAAACTTAAAAACATGTTTGAACTAACATATATTAGGGGTGCAATAGTGCTACGTTTAGTTTAACACTAGCACAGCACAGTATTTAATTAGTTTTTAATAAATACTGTACCTGTAAAATAGTGACATTTGTATGATACATTGAAAAAAGAAACTAAAGGAAACTAAAATTTGACAGAAAAAAAATATCTACTGCTTGTTTGAAATGCAAAGTAAATGTTTTTGTACTATTTTTTTAATATGCATTTGTTGATTTGCAATATCTACTGTATTTACTGATCAGAGAGGAAACTGTAGCTCTCCATGGCTTCCAAGGGATGAATCAATATGCTTAAAGGGCTATAAAGGGCAAACCTTTAATTTGCAGCAATGTATACTTCAATATAGTATGAGAAATAGCTCAAATACCTTCCTGTATCGCTATCTCATCTGCTTCACACAAACTTATACTATAATTTGGCTCCTTTCCCAACCCACTCATTAGCATAGTCCAATCAAGGTGGGACACCTTAGTGCTCTCTTTCACGGCCCTTCTGGGCAGCTTCCTATGTATCACATGCAGATTTGTAATGCAGCTGTGACACACGTGTGCGTTTTTGCAGCCAAGTCATCATCTGCATCATTAAAATCCGATAACGTGACCAGAGCGGAGTTCAAGTGGCAACCACAGCAGGGAAGAAGAGTAGTGAGTGGAGCAGTGGGTAGATATAGTATCAGAGGTATGACAGGTTCATACCCCAGTATTCCTTACTGAAAGCCTTTAAGAGGCGTTTTCTACAGATGTGACTGCATTGGGGATAAAAATTGCAAAATTTCAATATGTAAATCCTTTTTAAGAGACATGAAACACATTTTTTTCCTTCATGACTCAGATACAACATGCATTTTTTTAAACAATTTATAATTTTACTTCTGTTATCTAATGTGCTGTGTTCTTTTTGTTGAAATGATGTGCTTGTTAAAAATAAAATAAAGACATAAAAGATTGTTGTAACCTCATTTACAAATAATTCTTCCATCAAATTCTGAATTACTATGAAATAGTATTTTTGAAAAAGAAAATGAGCAATTCTACATTTGGACTGATAAAACATTTCTGTCGTCCTTGAAAAACCCTAAGAAGCAAAGATAATCAGCAAGATTCCAAAAGATAATCAGCATGATTAAAAAAAGATAATCAGCAAGATTCCAAAAGATAATCAGCAAGATTCCAAAAGATAATCAGCAAGACTCCAAAAGATAATCAGCAAGACTCCAAAAGATAATCAGCAAGATTCCAAAAGATAATCAGCATGATTCAAAAAGATATACTGCAAGAGTGCACACGTGTCTATGGCCAACAAGCCATATGTGTATTATCAAAGAGAAATAAAACAATGCAACCCATGATTCATTTGTACAGTTAAAAACTGTGCCAAATCTTGAATATTTGCATTAAAGGGAAAGGAAAGTCAAAAATAAACTCAAATGTTTCCGATAGACCTTGTAATTTTAAGACACTTTTAATTTCACTTCTATTTTCAAATGTGTTCCCATCTCTTGCTATCCCTTGTGTAAAAAGAATATGCACATATCCTACACTAGTACCACACCAAGCATAGTACAACAATCTTGGTGCCAACCAGGGACACTGCCAAGTCCCTTGAACATCAAATTTCACAAGTAGCGTTCCACAGCACCTTATTCATATAAAATCTTTTATTCAAGACAGATTAAAACGGAATGTAACATTTTGGGGTTTCCCCCTTAATCATACATCATGTATGATTAAGGGGGAAACCCCGAAAAGTTACATTCTGTTTTAATCTGTCTTGAATAAAAGATTTTATATGAATAATATCCTACACAAGTGGGAGCTAGCTGGTGATTAGTGCCTGCACATATTTGTCTCTTCTGATTGGCTAACTAGATGTGTTCAGCTGCTGCCAGTAGGGCAATGCTGTTCCTTCAGCAAAGGATAACAAGATAATTAAGAACATTTGATAAAAGAAGTACATTGGAAAGTTGTTTAAAATTGTATGTTCTCTCTAAACAATGAAATAAAATTTTGGGGGTTCCTGTCCCTTTAAAACCATATAAAAACTTTATACCATTGAGTTACATTATCTAAAAGCATTTTTTTACTCACCAACGGCTAGATTACGAGTCTTGCGTTATGAGTAAAAAATCAGCGTTAAGCTTCATAACGCTGCTTTTTTACTACCGCTGCTATTATGAGTCTTGCAGATTTAGGAGCACCGTACACTTTTTTGGCCTTACCGCAAATCAATTTATGCAAATTGTGTATAGTCTTTTTTTCTATGGGACTTCCATAGCGCCGGTATTACAAGCTTGTCCTGGGAGGCCAAAAAGTGAGCGGCACACCCTATCCTGTCAAGATTCATACCGCAATTTAAAGTCAGTAGTTATGAGTTTTACACTACAACGCTGTAGCATAAAACTCATAACTAAAGTGCTAAAAAGTACACTAACACACATAATCTACCTATTAACCCCTAAACCGAGGCCCTCCCGCATCACAAACACTATAATAAAAATATTAACCCCTAATCTGCCGCTCCGGTCATCGCCCCCACTAGTATAAACATATTAACTCAAAAAGCATATACAGCAGCACTGAGGCAAAGGAGTAGCAGGGCAATCCAATAGTTAAAAAATATAACTTTTATTTAAACATGTGTTAAAAGAATACACAGCTCCAAACTCCCTTATATAAACATATTAACCCCTTAACCGCCATACTCCCGACTCGCAAACACTAAATATTATTAACTCCTAATCTGCTGTCCCTAACATTGCCACAACCTACCTACATTTATTAACCCCTAATCTGCCGCCCCCAACGTCGCCACCACTATATTATATTTATTAACCCCTAAACCTAAGTCTAACCCTATCCCTAACACCCCCTAACTTAAATATAATTAAAAGAAATATAAATAAAACCTACAATTATTACCTAAATTATTCCTATTTAAAACTAATTACTTACCTGTAAAAGAAACCATAAGATAACTACAATATAACTAATAGTTACATTGTAGCTAGCTTAGGGTTTATTTTTATTTTACAGGCAAGTTTGTATTTATTTTAACTAGGTAGAATAGTTACTAAATAGTTATTAACTATTTAATAACTACCTAGCTAAAATAAATACAAATTGACCTGTAAAATAAAACCTAACCTAAGTTACACTAACACCTAACCTAACCCTACAATTAAATAAATTCCCTAAATTAAATACAATTAAATAAATTTAATACAATTACCTAAATTACAAAAACAAACAAACACTAAATTACAGAAAATAAAAAACAAATTAAAAGATGTTTAAACTAATTACACCTAATCTAATAGCCCTATCAAAATAAAAAGCCCTCCCCAAAATAAAAAACACCCTAGCCTAAACTAAAATACCAATAGCCCTTAAAAGGGCCTTTTGCGGGGCATTGCCCCAAAGAAATCAGCTCTTTTACCTGAAGAAAAAAATACAAACAACCCCCCAACAGTAAAACCCACCACCCACACAACCAACCCCCCAAATAAAACCCTAACTAAAAAAACCTAAGATCCCCATTCCCCTGAAAAGGGCATTTGGATGGGCATTGCCCTTAAAAGGGCATTTAGCTATTGCAGCCCAAAACCCTAACCTAAAAATAAAACCCACCCAATACACCCTTAAAGAATCCTAATACTAACCCCTGAAGATCCACTTACAGTTTTGAAGATCCGACATCCATCCTCAACGAAGCCGGGAGAAGTCTTCATCCAAGCCAGGAGAAGGGGTCCTCCAGACGGACAGAAGTCTTCATCCATCCGGCGCAGAGCATCCTCTAGGGTGTTTTTTATTTTGGGGAGGGCTTTTTATTTTGATAGGGCTATTAGATTAGGTGTAATTAGTTTAAACATCTTTTAATTTGTTTTTTATTTTCTGTAATTTAGTGTTTGTTTGTTTTTGTAATTTAGGTAATTGTATTAAATTTATTTAATTGTATTTAATTTAGGGAATTTATTTAATTGTAGGGTTAGGTTAGGTGTTAGTGTAACTTAGGTTAGGTTTTATTTTACAGGTCAATTTGTATTTATTTTAGCTAGGTAGTTAGTAAATAGATAATAACTATTTAGTAACTATTCTACCTAGTTAAAATAAATACAAACTTGCCTGTAAAATAAAAATAAACCCTAAGCTAGCTACAATGTAACTATTAGTTATATTGTAGTTATCTTATGGTTTCTTTTACAGGTAAGTAATTAGTTTTAAATAGGAATAATTTAGGTAATAATTGTAGGTTTTATTTATATTTCTTTTAATTATATTTAAGTTAGGGGGTGTTAGGGATAGGGTTAGACTTAGGTTTAGGGATTAATAAATATAATATAGTGGTGGCGGTATTTTACAGGTCAATTTGAATTTATCTTAGCTAGGTAGTTAGTAAATAGTTAATAACTATTTAGTAACTATTCTACCTAGTTAAAATAAATACAAACTTGGCTGTAGAATAAAAATAAACCCTAAGCTAGCTACAATGTAACTATTAGTTATATTGTAGCTATCTTAGGGTTTATTTTACAGTTTTAGTTTTAAATAGGAATAATTTAGGTAATAATTGTAGTTTTTTTTTATATTTCTTTTAATTATATTTAAGTTAGGGGGTGTTAAGGTTAGGGTTGGACTTAGGTTTAGGAATTAATACATTTAGTATAGTGGCAGCGATGTTAGGGGCGGCAGATTAGGGGTTAATAATATTTAACTAGTGCTTGTGATGCGGGAGTACGGCAGTTTAGGGGTTAATATGTTTATTATAGAGGCGGCGGCGTTGGGGGCGGCAGATTAGGGCTTAATAACATTATGTAGGTGTCGGCGATGTTTGGGCAGCAGATTAGGGGTTAATAAATATAATGTAGGTGTTGGCGATGTTGGGGGCAGCAGATTAGGGGTTAATAAGTATAATGTAGGTGTCAGCGATGTCGGGGGCAGCAGATTAGGGGTTAATAAGTGTAAGATTAGGGGTGTTCACACTCGGGGTTCATGTTTGTGTGCTAGGTGTAAACATAAAATTTGTCTCCCCATAGTAATCAATGGGGCTACGTTACTAAGCTTTACGCTGCTTTTTGGCAGGTGTTAGGCTTTTTCTCAGCTGTCTCTCCCCATTGATGTCTATGGGGAAATTGTGCACAAGCAGGTACAACCAGCTCACTGCTGACTTAAGCAGCGCTGGTATTGGAGTGCGGTATGGAGCACAATTTTGCTCTACGCTCACTTCTTGCCTCTTAACGCCGGGTTTGTAAAAACCTGTAATACCAGCGATGTAGGTAAGTGAGAGGTGACAATAACATGCAAGTTAGTACCGTACCCCTCATAATGCAAAACTCATAATCTGGCCGCAAGTTTTACTGAAAAACAATTTTAAATATATGTATACAAATATATCCAACACTTCACTTTGTTTGACACAGTTCAATCCTATTGGCTGATCCAATCAGCCAATAGGATTGGGCTTGCATTCTATTGGTTGTTCCAATCAGCCAATAGAATGCAACCTCAATCCTATTAGCTGATTGCATCAGCCAATAGGATTTTTCCTACCTTAATTCTGATTGGCTGATAGAATCCTATCAGCCAATTGGAATTCAAGAGACGCCATCTTGGATGACGTCATTTAAAGGAAGCTTCATTCTTCGCTTGGACTTCGTTTGAAGAGGATGCTCCGTGTCGGCTGGATTGAGGATGGACCCGCTCTGCTCCGGATGGATGAAGATAGAAGATGCCGTCTGGATGAAGAATTCTGCCGCTTGGAGGACCTCTTCTGCCAGGATCGGATGAAGACTTCTGCCCCTCTGGAGGTCCACTTGTGCCCGGCTGGGTGAAGACGTTTCAAGGTAGGGTGATCTTCAAGGGGGAAGTGTTAGGTTTTTTTTAAGAGGGGATTGGGTGGGTTTTAGAGTAGGGTTGGGTGTGTGGTGGGTTTTAATGTTGGGGGGTATTGTATTTTTTTTTACAGGTAAAAGAGCTGATTACTTTGGGGGAATGCACCGCAAAAGGCCCTTTTAAGGGCTATTTATAATTTAGTATAGGGTAGGGAATTTTATTATTTTGGGGGGCTTTTTTATTTTATTAGGGGGGATTAGATTAGGTGTAATTAGTTTAAAACATTTGTAATTATTTTTTTATTTTCTGTAATTTAGTGTTTGTTGTTTTTCGTACTTTAGTTTATTTTATTTAATTGTAGTTAATTGTAGTTAGTTTATGTAATTAATTTAATGATAGTGTTAGGTGTAATTGTAATTTAAGTTAGGATTTATTTTACAGGTAAATTTGTACTTATTTTAACTAGGTAGCTATTAAATAGTTAATAACTATTTAATAACTATTCTACCTAGTTAAAATAAATACAAAGTTGCCTGTAAAATAAATATAAACCCTAAGCTAGATACAATGTAACTATTAGTTATATTGTAGCTATCTTATGGTTTATTTTACAGGTATTTCGTTTTAAATAGAAATAATTTATTTAATTGTAGTAATTTTATTTCGTTTTATTTAAATTATATTTAAGTTAGGGGGGTTAGACTTAGGGTTAGACTTAGGTTTAGGGGTTAATAAATTTAATATAGTAGCGGTGACGTTGGTGGTGGCAGATTAGGGTTTAATAAATGTAGATAGGTGTCGGCGATGTTAGGGACGGCAGATTAGGGGTTAATAAAATGTAACTAGTGTTTGCAAGGCGGGAGTGCTGCGGTTTAGGGGTTAATATATTTATTAAAGTGGTGGCGATGTCCGGTCGGCAGATTAGGGGTTAAAAACTTTATTAAAGTGTTTCCGATGTGGGGGGGGGGGGCTCGGTTTAGGAGTTAATAGGTAGTTTATGGGTGTTAGTGTACTTTGTAGCACTTTAGTTAAGAGTTTTATGTTAAGGCGTTAGCCCATAAAACTCTTAACTACTGACTTTTAAATGCGGTAGGAGTCTTGACAGGAGAGGGTCTACCGCTCACTTCTTCCAAGACTCGTAATACCGGCGTTAGGCAAGTCCCATTAAAAAAATAGGATACGCAATTTATGTAAGGGGATTTGCGATAAGCTCAAGTCGCGGAAGAAAAGTGAGCGGTACACCCTCTCCTGCCAGACTCGTAATACCAGCGGGCGTTAAAAAGCAGCGTTGGGACCTCTCAATGCTGCTTTTTAAGTCTAACACAAGACTCGTAATCTTATCTAAGAGCAAAGTAAATTTGATAGTAGAATTTTTTTTATTTTTTTTTCTAATTGCACAATCTATCTGCCATAAACAGTGCATAAAACTTGCCACTATTAGGTCTAGCTAATCCATTGGCTATTATGGAGTTCTCAAGCAAAAACAAAGAACTTTTATAGCATGATGAGATATGGATTTCAGCATGTTTTTTTAATAACAATTGAATAAATGACAAGCCCGTATTGTTTCCTGTAACAATTCACACCTGGGAAAGTGTTGCATACGTAACAACAAACAAATGCTGTTTCTGCCCAAAAGTTTTTAAATCTACCCATCCGCCCTGTGAATGAGAAAAAAAAACACTGTGACCTGTTTATAAAGGTTTCACCTCTTTGTTTTAAGTTATAGTACCATGGAAGCACAAACAAAATAACGTAATTTGTAAAATTTAAGCATAAGCAGCAAGTATCATTTGTAACCATAACAGTTTTTCAGGCTAAGCCTACATTCCTGAGCTCCTAAACTGCACATGTCCCTTCCATTGAAGGGGACAGTAAAGGGGCATGAAACCTACAGTTTTTTCTTTCATGATTCAGATAGAGCGTACAATTTTAAACAACTTTCTAATTTACTTCTATTATCTAATTTTCTTCATTCTCTATGTATCATTTGTTGAAAATCATGCCTCTGTAGGTTTAGGACCAGCAATGTATTACTGGGAACTAGCTGGTGATTAGTGGCTGCACATATAAGCCTCTTGCCACTGGCTCATCTTATGTGCTCATCTTGCTCCCAGTGGTGCATTGTTCCTACTTCAACAAAGGATACCAAGAGAATGAAGCAGATTTGATAACAGAAGTAAATTGGAAATGCTCTATATGAATCAATAAAGATTGTTGGGAGTTTCATGCCCCCTTTAAACACTTTGAGAATGTGATATACAATATTAAATTCTATGTAGTCAAAAAAATGTTGCAATATACTTTCATAATTATTTTTATCCCATTGTCCAGTAATCTAGTTCTGAGAACTGTTGGCTTTTCAATTCCTATTAAAAGTGAAAGTGCAGACTCCAAGGACCCATTTATCACTGTCCCTAATTGAGCTCAGCAGAGAAGGAAACCTAGGTTTCAACATGGCAATGCACATTACTTTATGGGCACTAAAACTTTTCACTTAATTTAAAGAAACAGTCTACACTAAAACTATTACTGTTTAAAAATATAGATAACACATTTACTACCCATTCCCCAGCTTTGCACAACCAACATTGTTAGATCAATATACTTTATAACATTTAGACCTCTAAATTTCTACCTGTTTCAAAGGCTCTATTGACAGCCTCTTAATCACATGCTTTTTTATTAGCTTGTCACAACAGGAGACTGCTGGTTCATGTGAGCCATATAGACATTGTGTTCACAACCGTGTAGTTATTTAAGATTTAGCACAACACAATACTAAATGCAAGTCAATAGATAATAAATAAAAAAGTCATGTGATCAGGGGGCTGTCAGAAGATGCTTAGATACAAGGTAATCACAGAGGTAAAACGTATATTATCTATCTTTTAAAACAATAAAAATGACATTGTAGATTGTCCCTTTAATAGTAAAACAACTATATATAATATACATCTGCATATTATTATTAGAATACTCATTACTTTGAATACAGTCTTCTGGGAAATAGAGGGGCATATGGGATAATCAAATGTACATTCAAATGTATAACTAAAACGTTTTATTTCATTTTAGAATTTTACTGTTTAAATCAAGAACAGAGATGCTTAACGGGACATGAAAGTCAAACAAACTTAAGTCTCAGAAATACATGCAATTATAAGAGACTATTCAATGTACTTATATTATCAAATGTTGAAAAGCATACTTAGGTATGCTTGGGAGCAGTAATGCACTACTAAGAGATAACTGGTGATTGGTGCCTACACGCATTTGTCTCTTTTCATTGGCTCACCAGATGTGTTCAGCTAGTTTCCAGTAATGCACTGATGTTCTGGAGCTGGCTTTAACTATGTGTTAAACACTTGGTTATATACAAGCAATAGCGCAATAATAAAATGTTCTAACACACTAGAGCAAGACTTCTTAAATAAATTAGGGCAGGATTTTTCAAAACACAAGTCGCAACCCATTATTAGGTCGCAACACCATGTTAACTGGGTTGCAAAGTGATATATATTAATGTGATGTGTATGTTGTATGAGAGTGTGGTGTGTTTGTGTTATTTGTTGTATGAGATTGTGTATGGTGTGTGTTGAATGAGAGTGTGAATGGTGCAGGTTGTATTAGAGTGTGTGTGTGGTGTATGAGTGTGTGTGTGGTGTGTGTTGTATGAGAGTGCATGTGGTATGTGTTGTATGAGAGTGTGTGTGTGGTGTGTGTGTGTTGTATGAGAGTGTTAATGGAGTAGGTTGTATGAGAGTGTGTGTGGTGTGTGTGGTATGAGAGTGTGTGTGAGTGTCTTGTAGGAGAGTGTGGTTTGTGTGTTGTATGAAAGTGTGTACGTGGTGTGTATTGTATGAGAGTGCGTGTGGTGTGTGTTGTATGAAAGTGTGTATGAGAGTGTGTGTTGTAGGAGAGTGTGTGTGGTGTGTATTGTATCAGAGTGTGTGTGGTGTGTGTGTTGTATGAGAGTGTGGTGTATGTTGTATAAGTGTGTGTTGTATAAATGTGTGGTGTGGTGTGCATGTTGTATGAGTGTATTGTGTGTCTGTGGTGTGTGTTGTATGAGTGTGAGTGGTATGTTTTATTAGCTTTTACAACACTTTAAAGTTTGACAACAATCAGGAATAAAGTATGCACATATTTTGTCACTTTGACAAAAAATTGCAGCTATCTTGTTGTATATTACTTCAGAAATGTTCAGACCAAGCATAAAAATAGGGTTGTGAAGTTATGCGGTATAATTTCATTGCACTTGGTTTTAGAAAAAAATAGTTTGAAGAACCCTGATAAAGTTGCTAATTAAACAGCTATAAACTAATGGGATAACCTAGAATCACTGCATATCCAAGACTTAATAAGGGACCCCACGTATTGGTGGTACCAGTTTACAGACAATGCATACATTGGTAAAGTCTTGAACACGTTATCTATTTTGTAGAAACTCTACACATCACTAATGTAAGTCTGTAAATACGTAGACATTTTTGCCAGCAAGATGCTTAAAAATGTATATTTGGGTTTTCCAAACACAAATACTATATAGTTCTTTACAATTGGTTTGTCTAAAATATAAATTGTGCAGATGATACTTTGTTTCCTACCTATAAATAAAACCATTACCTTATATTTCTCAATAGCATTACCTCAACCCACCCTAGAGATAGTACTAGGATTACTATACACTCACTAGTCTTCAAACATGACTCAAAACAGAGATAAATAGAAACTGTTATTTGAGCTAAGCTGAAAAGTACATTTGTTCCAAGATTACATAAAAATGCACGATCACTCCCAAATTTACTCTTTGTGAATGTGAATCCTACACTGTGCAGAATTTCTCAGAAACATTCAGCTCATTTCGGCAATTACTGATGGAAATTTCAAGCTGTCATTGATCAGCATTCTGCAAACCGCAGTCTGCAAATTAGTTTGTATGGCTTGTGCTTCATTTTATTAACCCTTCTGCTGCCATTACAGCAAAATAAAACACTACTTCAAACCCTTGGTTGCTAGAGAGGGGACTGATCATTGGCTCAAAATGTTCCCAACACAGATCTGAAGGTCCATCTAGATGTGACTGTGTTATAGACCTGTTCAAAGAGATCTTTTAAAACAAGTCATGTCGCTATCTGGCATTGGCAGGTGGCACACACAGTTTCTCATGACAACTTTCTCTGAGTAATAAGTGACACATGTCTGGGGGCTGCCAGCTCACAGGTTAGTAATTCTTACCAGGAACAGAGTAGACACAGCCTTCATTGAGTGGGTAGTGACAGTTAACTTATAAGTGACATCTACCACGCTAGAATAGAAACTGACATCTCTTAAAGTCAATGCACAATTTGCTTAGTCAATAGTGTAACCAGGGCAAGAAGGTGCCTTTGGAAGAATATTCTCTCAAGGGCAATTATGTACATTTTTTAAACTCTCAAGATCCAAATTTCTCTTTCTGCAATGCAAGGCCAGAACTGCCTAAGTTTGAAGAGTCAAATAAAAATAACAAATATTTCATTTAATATCTAGAAATATACCTGTAGACTAGCTCTCATTATCTCCCTGTTTTTGATGAAAAAATAAACCTCATGGTCACTGTGCACTATTCCTTATACTCGTGGAGAGTGACTTCTCCCTCCATCTGATGACTGTGGCAGGCAATTCTCATTTTCACAATCAATGTCCTTTCTCCAATGTTGATCAACAGTATTATTTCATTATCTCTTGGAGGGAGAGTGCAAAATGACTCTGATTAAGAAAATCCCCTCCCTCTCTATCTCACTCTGATCAAGACAGATGCTTCATTTCCGTAATCAGTTCTGTTTAGAAGACACTTTATATATGTGATACACTTAGATTCTATTTTTATAAACAACATTTCCCTATTATTTAAGAAACTCGTCCACCTCACTTTGATAAACCAACATCTCATTTTGATAAAAAGTAATTTTGCATTTAGTGACCTCCCTGTTACCATGACAAGCAGCGTTGTTACTATGTTTCCTCTAATAATTTAAGATATTCCCACAATCATGGTGACAGCATGTCACACACCGGTTAGTACCAGGACTATGACACTTATATGGCCAGACACACCTCTCAGATACATAAATCAGGGTTTAACAAAAGTAGTATAATGTACTATACACCCCAAGGGGTATTTAAAGTACTATATATGGTTAACAAAATATACATTTTAGAAACGTACAATTAGCCTAAACCAAATTAAACTAATAATAATATTACATAATTTGATATACTCTCACATAGCTTCACTTCCCCCCATTGTGTGTAACACCCAGACAGGAGCTGTGACATTCTAGTGCATTCATTTTCATTATGTTCTTTTTTCATTTTGGTGTTGGATTTTGTGAGTTTTCAGTTTTAAAACTAAAAGTGGAAAGTGATGCACAGAGAATGAGAGAGCGCCATAGTTCCACAATCTACTGCAAAAGTTTTATGGTGGTGAGAAGAGATAACGTGAAGGATAATGAGTTCCTCAGAAACCTTTCTGGACTTGTATGTTTTCCTGAACACTTTCTGAGCCCTAATATAATTCCATGGTCAAATAAATTTAAGAAACACAATCTTCAATGCATTATGTCTGACAATCAGATCAGAGATTCTAAGTCTAATTTTTTTTTGGGAAACACAACACGCTGTTTAAGGTGTCACAAAGAATAAAACATTGGTAACAATGAATGAGTTAATGGACACAAATAATAAAAAGGATTTTATACAGTTTATGCAAAACAATTAATATTTTTACAATCTTATACATTTTATGATTCTAAATGGGTAATATATATTAGCCCACCTTGGGGTGTTTATTGCATTTCATCTCTGTGGTGCTAAAAGGGTTGTTATGCACTAAGAACTCTCTGGCATCCATGAGGTTAAAATGATTTAGGGGTGTCACAAACCAAAAACATATTGAGAACCACTAAGTTAGATAAACTGCAATGTCATTTTATTTCTCACCTGCATCAAGCAAACAACATTGTGCTTCCTGACCTGAATTGCTCTCTCCCTCTCCAGGTAAGAGGCCTTCACCCTCCCATACACAGCAATAGGGAAGTTTAAAGCTTCTTAGGGCAACTGCAATCCCCCCTTACTATTGATGCAAGTACAAGAAAAAACTCTGCTTTTCCCAGGCATGAAAAACCCTGGATGCTGCACTTCAACTCACCTTGAGCTGCAAGTCCTTGGGTGCTGATTCCACTTGCTATGAAAGTGAGCACATACCAAATCATAGTACTGCAGAGCACCAGTCAGGAGCCTCATCATATCTCAAAGGTGGGCTTCTTGTTGCAGACTTGTCCTGGCCATGGGTGCAGATATGCCCAGAAGCCAATGCCCTTGTCATGCCTTGGTCCTCCTGCCCTGCAGCCTGCTCTCCCTTCTGCCCATCACAGCCCCTCTCCTGGCTCTACCAGCAAGAGCAAGAGGATGGTGAAGCCTAGCCCTGCTCTTTACATGCTCGTACCGCCTACGGACAAGCTTCATTGGTTGACCACCGAAGGAGTAGGCGGTGATTGGTTGGGGGAGGTGCCAGTTTGGAAGGATGCTAGGAAGAGCGTTTCAAGGTGGGTTGCGCGGAGCCGCAGTATCATGCGCACTGCTGGGATAAGGGGCTCGCGCCACCGCTGGCCCCCGGTCCGCGTTATTAGCCCCCTCGTTTTGTACGAGATGGGGAACTACCGATGACATCAGCTGCACTAATGCGCCCGAGGGGGGCTGGGGGAGGTATTGCTGCTTGGCTTTAGCTAGGAGATGCATCAGTAATGCGGAATCCCCGGGCAGGAACAGCCTGGGTACCGCACGGAGCAGTAAAAAGATGGTGTTAAACCTTCTATACACATTATGTGTCCTCAATGCTACATGTATTAGCTGTACCCAATGCTTACACTAGCAGGGCAGTATACTAGAAATATGTATCTATATAGCTGCAGGGCAGTGCACACAGGGCAGTATACTAGAAATATGTAACTATATAGCTGCAGGGCATTGCACAGTGCACACAGGGCAGTATACTAGAAATATGTATCTATATAGCTGCAGGGCAGTGCACACAGCCACAGGGGGGTAGTATTAGAAATATGTATCTATATAGCTGCAGGGCAGTGCACACAGCCACAGGGGGGTAGTATACTAGAAATATGTATCTATATAGCTGCAGGGCAGTGCATACAGCCACACAGGGCAGTATACTAGAAATATGTATCTATATAGCTGCAGGGCAGTGCACACAGCCACAGGGGGGTAGTATACTAGAAATATGTATCTATATAGCTGCAGGGCAGTGCATACAGCCACACAGGGCAGTATACTAGAAATATGTATCTATATAGCTGCAGGGCAGTGCACACAGCCACAGGGGGGTATACTAGAAATATGTATCTATATAGCTGCAGGGCAGTGCACACAGCCACACAGGGCAGTATACTAGAAATATGTATCTATATAGCTGCAGGGCAGTGCACACAGCCACAGGGGTATACTAGAAATATGTATCTATATAGCTGCAGGGCAGTGCACACAGCCACACAGGGCAGTATACTAGAAATATGTATCTATATAGCTGCAGGGCAGTGCACACAGCCACACAGGGCAGTATACTAGAAATATGTATCTATATAGCTGCAGGGCAGTGCACACAGCCACACAGGGCAGTATACTAGAAATATGTATCTATATAGCTGCAGGGCAGTGCACACAGCCACAGGGGGTATACTAGAAATATGTATCTATATAGCTGCAGGGCAGTGCACACAGCCACACAGGGCAGTATACTAGAAATATGTATCTATATAGCTGCAGGGCATTGCACAGTGCACACAGGGCAGTATACTAGAAATATGTATCTATATAGCTGCAGGGCAGTGCACACAGCCACACAGGGCAGTATACTAGAAATATGTATCTATATAGCTGCAGGGCAGTGCATACAGCCACACAGGGCAGTATACTAGAAATATGTATCTATATAGCTGCAGGGCATTGCACAGTGCACACAGGGCAGTATACTAGAAATATTTATCTATATAGCTGCAGGGCAGTGCACACAGCCACAGGGGTATACTAGAAATATGTATCTATATAGCTGCAGGGCAGTGCACACAACCACACAGGGCAGTATACTAGAAATATGTATCTATATAGCTGCAGGGCAGTGCACACAGCCACACAGGGCAGTATACTAGAAATATGTATCTATATAGCTGCAGGGCATTGCACAGTGCACACAGGGCAGTATACTAGAAATATGTATCTATATAGCTGCAGGGCAGTGCACACAGGGCAGTATACTAGAAATATGTATCTATATAGCTGCAGGGCAGTGCACACAGCCACAGGGGGTATACTAGAAATATGTATATAGCTGCAGGGCAGTGCACACAGCCACAGGGCAGTATACTAGGAATATGTATCTATATAACTGCAGGACAGTGCACACAGCCACACAGGGCAGTATACTAGAAATATGTATCTATATAGCTGCAGGGCAGTGCACACAGCCACACAGGGCAGTATACTAGAAATATGTATCTATATAGCTGCAGGGCAGTGCACACAGCCACACAGGGCAGTATACTAGAAATATGTATCTATATAGCTGCAGGGCAGTGCACACAGCCACACAGGGCAGTATACTAGAAATATGTATCTATATAGCTGCAGGGCAGTGCACACAGCCAAACAGGGCAGTATACTAGAAATATGTATCTATATAGCTGCAGGGCAGTGCACACAACCACACAGGGCAGTATACTAGAAATATGTATCTATATAGCTGCAGGGCAGTGCACACAGCCACACAGGGCAGTATACTAGAAATATGTATCTATATAGCTGCAGGGCAGTGCACACAGCCACAGTGGGGTAGTATACTAGAAATATGTATCTATATAGCTGCAGGGCATTGCACAGTGCACACAGGGCAGTATACTAGAAATATGTAACTATATAGCTGCAGGGCAGTGCACACAGGGCAGTATACTAGAAATATGTATCTATATAGCTGCAGGGTAGTGCACACAGCCACAGGGGGTATACTAGAAATATGTATCTATATAGCTGCAGGGCAGTGCACACAGCCACAGGGCAGTATACTAGGAATATGTATCTATATAACTGCAGGACAGTGCACACAGCCACAGGGGGGTATACTAGAAATATGTATCTATATAGCTGCAGGGCAGTGCACACAGCCACAAGGGGGTATACTAGAAATATGTATCTATATAGCTGCAGGGCAGTGCATACAGCCACACAGGGCAGTATACTAGAAATATGTATCTATATAGCTGCAGGGCAGTGCACACAGCCACAGGGGGGTAGTATACTAGAAATATGTATCTATATAGCTGCAGGGCAGTGCACACAGCCACACAGGGCAGTATACTAAAAATATGTATCTATATAGCTGCAGGGCAGTGCACACAGCCACAGGGGTATACTAGAAATATGTATCTATATAGCTGCAGGGCAGTGCACACACCCACACAGGGCAGTATACTAGAAATATGTATCTATATAGCTGGAGGGCAGTGCACACAGCCACAGGGGGGTATACTAGAAATATGTATCTATATAGCTGCAGGGCAGTGCACACAGCCACAGGGCAGTATACTAGAAATATGTATCTATATAGCTGCAGGGCAGTGCACACAGCCACACAGGGCAGTATACTAGAAATATGTATCTATATAGCTGCAGGGCAGTGCACACAGCCACAGGGGGTATACTAGAAATATGTATCTATATAGCTGCAGGGCAGAGCACACAGCCACACAGGGCAGTATACTAGAAATATGAGTCTATATAGCTGCAGGGCAGTGCACACAGCCATAGGGGGATATACTAGACTTATGTATCTATATAGCTGCAGGGCAGTGCACACAGCCACAGGGGGGTATACTAGACTTATGTATCTATATAGCTGCAGGGCAGTGCACACAGCCACAGGGGAGTATACTAGACTTATGTATCTATATAGCTATTATATCTATGTTATTTATCATCTATCTCATCTATTTATATAGCTATTATATCTATCATCTGTATCTATGTATCTATCTATTAATCTATCTAATCTATTTATATAGCTATATATATATATATATATATATATATATATATATATATATATATATATATATATCTATCATCTGTATCTAAGTATCTATCTATCATCTATCTAATCTATTTAGATAGATAGCTATTATATCTATCATCTGTATCTATGTATCTATCTAATCTATATAGCTATCTATTATATCTATCTATTTTATTTATCTATTTATCTAATCTATATAGCTTTTATATCTGTCATCTGTATGTATCTATCTATTTATATATCTAATCTATATAGCTATCTATTTTATCTATCTAATGTATTTATATAGCTAGCTATTATATATGTCATCTGTATCTATCTATTTATCTATCTAATCTCTTTATATAGCTATCTATTATATCTATTTTATTTATCTATCTGTCTAATCTATTTATATAGCTAGCTATTATATCTGTCATCTGTATCTCTGTATATGCACCTATCTATCCATCTACCTATCTAATCTATCTTTTTATATCTATTAAATCTATCTATCTTATTTATATATATATATATTATTTATCTCTATATATCATCTATCTTATCTATCTATCTCTCTATTTATCTATCATCTATCTATCTTATCTATCCAACTATCTATCTATCAACTATCTATCTATTTATACACACACGTACACATTGTAATATTCATGCTTTGCATACAGTACTGGGTCATGCTCTTATGTAAATACATGAATATGTAATGCACAGAACACAGAGTCTCTGCAATTATTTATATACATAAATATGATTATACCCTGTACAAAATTCATTCATCACAGTCACTGTGATTATTATATAACTGCATACTTGATGCATAAAATGCATACAGGATCATAGGCTTAAAGGGACATTAAACCCAAAATTTGTCTTTCATGATTCAGATAGAGGATACAATTTTAAACAACTTTCCAATTTACTTCTATTGTCTGATTTGCTTTATTCTTTTGATATCCTTTTTTTAAGAAATAGCAATGCACACAGATGAGCCAATCACACAAGGCATCTATGTGCAGCCACCAATCCGCAGCTACTTAGCCTAAGCTAAGATTAAAAACAAAAATGGAAGGGTTAGTTACTGCTTCTGGCCAAATGGGACAAGACCAGGTACCATGTCAAGGTCCCTTCCAAAACCTGGGTCCCTAAACCAGCCAAACAATGGAAGCTCTCAATCAATCAAACTGGGAACAAGTGAAGGGTGCACAGACTTATGTAATCACCCAATACATATGCAAAACATGGATGGGGACTGCACTTTCAGACTTGACCAGGTACACATCCCATGACCCTGCAACATGCTCAGCCCTGGGTGCTCAATTGCACTCAATTTTTGCTTTTAATCTTAGCTGAGAGCTTGTAAATGACTGCTGTGCTTTCTTTGTGTTGTATTCATTTGTTTTGTAATTTTCCCTATGGGTCTTGCACCCAGACCTGTCTGGGGTTAACTGCCTATGACTCTGGAAACAGCACAGCTTCCTGTGAGTGCCATTGAGCACCCAGGGCTGAGCATGTTGCAGGGTCGCAGGATGTGTACCCAGTCCAGTCTGAGAGTGCAGTCCCCTTCCGTGTTTTGTATATGTCTAGGGTGATTACCTAAGCCTGTGCACCCTTCACTTGTTCCCAGTTTGTTGGATTGAGAACTCGCATTGTTTGGCTGGTTTAGGGACCCATTGGAAGGGACCTTGATGTGGTACCTGGGCTTGTCCCATTTGGCCAGATGTGGTAACTAACTATTCCAGTTTTGCTTTTAATCTTAGCTGAGAGCTGAGATAACCCGCTGCTCTTTTTCTTCACAGAGCCCCGTCCACTCTAACAGAAGGCTTAGCAAGGTTGCCCCCAGGGCCTTTACTAAAGGACCTTCACTAAGCCTCTTGGTAACACGGCCAGGGCTCTGTAAAGAAGAAGATTGGGTTTTGCGCAGCTCTCCCGTGCTTAGGGCAGTATTTTTAACTATTTAAAGACAAGGGAAATGAAGACTACTGGATTCAGCATTATTTTTTTTTGTTTTCTTTTAATTTCAAGCTGCGTTCGTTCAGATATACTTTTCATTAAAACAAGACGAATATCCGTGTTTCGTTTACGAAAAACAAATGCACATCTACAAAAAATAGTTGTAGGAGCAGATTTATTTTATTGCATTGCATATGTGCCACCGAATGACAAACAACACTTGTTTAGGGCTGGTTTTATAATTGGACCAGGTGGGACCATGGGATATAGGTGGTATTTGACAGGGGAGGCGCATAGAGAGCTGGTTATTAAAGGGGCAGTCTACACCAGAATTGTTATTGTTTAGAAATATAGATAATTCCTTTATTACCTATTCCCCAGTTTTGTATAACCAACACTGTTATATTCATATACTTTTCACCTATGTGATTACCTTGTATCTAAGCCTCTGCAAACTGCCCCCTAATTTCAGTTCTTTTGACAGACTTGCATTTTAGCATATCAGTGCTGACTCCTAGTTAACTTCATGGGCGTAAGCATAATATTATCTATCTGATACACATGAACTAACGCCCTCTAGTTGTGAAAATAATGCATTCAGATAAGAGGCGGCCTTCAAGGGCTCCAAAATAAGCTTACGAGCCTACCTAGGTTTTACTTTCAACTAAGAATACCAAGAGAAAAAAGCACATTTGATGCTAAAGGTAAATTGGAAAGTTGTTTAAAATTACATGCCATATCTGAATCATGAAAGTTTAGTTTTTTAAAAGACAGTCCCTTTAATCTCTGAGATAACTGACTATGGTTGAATTTATATTGTAGTGGACAAGAGTTGATGGAGGGGGCGTCATTTCATTCTTGGACCCAGGTAGCATACAGTCTTAATTATAGAATAAAAAGAGCACTTTTAGCATATCTGTGTACTAGCGGCTCTTGCATGTGCCCTTCTGTAGCAACGACCTGTAGTTTTTAGAAAGTTGTGTGTTTAGGACAGTTTCTCTACACCAGTCCTCACGTAGCCCTAACAGGACAGGTTTTCATTCTATCACAACTAGAGCAGTACATTAATCAGCTAATGGGTGGCAGCAGGTTAGCAACCATGGTTACTGATATGCTGATTATTTCACTTGTGCTCTAGTTAAGATATCATACAAATCGGGATCTGTTAGGGGTATGTGACGACTGGAGTTTATAAACCCCGGTTTAGATTACATTAGGTGGCATTTGTTCTGAGCCTGATTTCCCCACAACACATTTAATTCACTTAGCCCCATTACATTGAACCCTTTCCCTATCCTAAAAATGCCTTTACCATTTCATATTAAAAGTAATAGCTTTTGATTTATTGCTGCGGATTTTGCCATTTTATTTTGCACAATTTTTAATACCACGCAGACCTATAATCAATAGTCTCTGGATTATTTCCTATGTAATGACCCTTTTCCTATCAGCCAAGGCTAATTTAAATCTATGAAATAGTTTGTTATGAAATAGAAGTGTTGGGGGCAAAATCCAGATTGCAATGGATCAAGGAGGGAGATTGATGTGAAGAAATGTGATATATGTGTATATATGAGCCTTTCCAGGAGTTCTGAGGCTAGGGGAAGTAGTGATATAGGGAGGTAGTTGGATTGGGATGTTGGATCGAGAGAAAGTTTTTTTGAGGATAGAGTAGACTAATGCATGCTTAAATGGACACTGAACCCAAATTTTTTCTTTCGTGATTCAGATAGAGCATGACATTTTAAGCAACTTTCTAATTTACTCATATTATCAAATTTTATTTATTCTCTTGGTATCTTTATTTGAAATGCAAGAATGTAAGTTTAGATGCCGGCCCATTTTTGGTGAACAACCTGGGTTGTCATTGCTGATTGGTGGATAAATTCATCCACCATTCAAAAAGTGCTGTCCAGAGTTCTGAACCGAGAAAAAAGTTTGGATGCCTTCTTTTTCAAATAAATATAGCAAGAGAACGAAGAAAAAATGATAATAGGAGTAAATTAGAAAGTTGCTTAAAATTGCATGCTCTATTTGAATCACAAAAGAAGAAATTTGGGTTCAGTGTCCCTTTAAGGGATCAGGGAAATATTCAGATTGAGAATATGTGTGGGAATAGGAGAGAGGGAGGGCACTAGTTGTGAGGGGATAGGATGAGGAGACAGGTAGTGAGGTGAGAGAAAGATATAAGGGCAGAAACTTCATTCTCAGTAACAGCTTTATTTTGTGGGTTTTGGACATTTGTAAATGGTGAAGGCAGTTGGAGAGTGACATGCGATGAGATACAGATTTGCAGTATTGAGAGTATCTTTGGGATGTGGTGTAGGGAGGAGAGATAGAGTTTAGGAATGTGTGGAGTGAGGTGAGGAGAAAAGAGATGGGCAAATGGATAATGTAGGTGCTGGTGAGGGGGGTGGAGTAAAAAATGACAAATATATTTTGTTATATAGACAAGAGGTAGGAAAAATGAATATGAAGATACAGAGCATTTTTACAAAAAGGGAATCATTAAAACAAATGAAACACAATATTACAAAGTTCTTGGCTTGTGTCTTGTCCTTTGTTTACTCCTTGTTGCATTCTTGTATAATTCTTGTGCCTGATTCTGATTGCCTCACTTCTAAAATGCTCACTTAAAGGGACATTAAACCCAATTGTTTTTCTTCCATGATAGAGAATACAATTTTTAAAAAGTTTTACATCTATTATCAAATTTGCTTTGTTCTCATGTTATTCTCTGTTGAAGCGATATCTAGATAGGTATCGGGCACATTTCTGGAGCACTACATGACAGGCAATAGTGCTGCCATCTAATGCTCTTGCTACTTAATAACATTGTTGCAAAACTGATGCCATATAGTGGTGCAGACATGTGCACACTCCTGAGCTTACTGTTCTGTTTTTCAACAAAGGATAAGAAGAAAACAAAGACAGTTTGATAATAAAAGTACATTAGAAAGTTGTTTAAAATTGTAGGTTCTATCTGAATCATGAAAGGAAAAAAAACGGTTTTATGTCCCTTTAAGGAATGAAAACATTTATTATTATGATAGTGCTAACTGCCCTTGCAATACAAACCCCCAAACTAGTGTTAAATTTATAGGGCAGAGTAGTCAGCTGGGTCCCCTAAATTAGTTAATGAATGGAAAAATAAGGGCAGCACTCACTAGGTGAGTGTGTCCAACAAAGAATGCTTCTATGCACCGATATAATCCTGATAGAATCCAATAGGTAAATAGATAAAAAAATAACTTTTATTTTTACAAATTAAAAAACAGCAAGTTTATTTTGTATCCTGCTGCCCACACTTTAAATTAAAAGCACACCGCCTGTATGTATACTTTTTTGTTTTAATTTGCTCTCCTAATGTGGTTGATAAAATAGATACTTACCTTTATATCTAACAGTGGATAATCTTTAACACCAGGCTATTAGCATCTTAATGGCGGTTTCGCCTGCATAATATATTACGCTCTTAGTACAGCAGCTTAGTTAATATACAGTAGCAACTCAATAACCTTACGTTCAAGTTGAATGAGTTAACGCTATTAATATATAGTGGTTCACTATTGGTGGCAAATAAGTTGGGGGCAACTAACGAGGATATATTTTCAATATATTTAGGCTACACTAGTAGCATAAAGGCATTATAACAAATTCTTCTAAACGTTGCATTGCATTTAAGTAATCAATTGACTGGGCTATGGTAAGCACTGGGAATATTTAAAGTGCAATCCAAATTATATCAGTGAACGCAGAAAAAGTAATTATTTATGGATTGCCTTAAAGGAATATTGCCAATTGGAATATACCTAGATTCTCTGTAACGTTAAAATCAGAACAATACTAGATACATTACCCCAAACCAATAGCAACGTAAGCTATGTTAAAATCACAAACTTGTAGATAACGCTCTATTTTATAAAGTACTAAGCGGAAATATAGAGCCATATATTAAGTGACTATTAGCTATTATGAGATCTATAAATTAGTCCAGATTGACTATAGCTACAATATAAGGTGGTTAGCTACCTATTTAAAGAGGGGATTGGATCAAGAGTATAATGATGAACAAGCCTAACATCAGGCCAAGTTAAAGAATTTCATTATACCGGGGATCATAATACAAACCCAACAACAGTAACAAGTCAACTATATTTAAACTAAAAGATCTATACATATCACTGTACTAAAATATTCAATATCTATGAAAGTATACATACAGGAGATGTGTTTTTAATTTAAAGCGTGGGCAGCAGGATACAAAATAAACTGGTTTTTTTTTCATTTGTAAAAATAAAAGTTATTTTTTTAACTATTTACCTATTGGATTCTATCAGGATTATATTGGTGCATAGAAGCATTCTTTGTTGGACACACTCACTCACCTAGTGAGTTCTGCCCTTATTTTTGCATTTATTGAATATGCTTAAGCACTGCTTCTTTAAGTGACCCATATATATATTTTCTGACAAGGCCCTTAAGGAGGTATATATTCTTCAAACCCTACTTTCATTTCCCGTTTTTGCTTTGTAATAGTTAAAAATGGATCGCAGACAGTCAAAAAGGCAAATTGGGACATTTGATTCAGGCCAGGTTATGGTGAGATAAGTTAAAATAAACAGACAATAGAATTTGGAAGAGATTGATGTCATGCCATTATCAACTATAAATTTAGTACTGACAAGGCTTAAGCATCACATAGTAATGACAAGACATTAGAAATAAGATATTGGAAATATCATACAGGACTTATTTAACAAGCACAACAGAGACACGGCAATCAAGTGAGCAGTAAAAATATTAAAAATAAAAAAGCACAAAATCAAACACATCTAACACGTTTCGCACCCTCTAGTGGCCGCGAAATGCGTTAGATGTGTTTGATTTTGTGGTCACCCTGCCACGTTGTGCATGTATTTTTTAAGTGCTTTCAATACATTTTGATTTTTAATATTGTTAGTGCTCACTTAAATGCCGTGTCTCTGTTGTGCTTGCAATTTTTGCGGTTTAATCCACCGCTTCCCTGGCACTCCAGGATGACTTTTGCCCTTCTTTGGTCGTTGACCTTTGAGCATTGCACCTTACACTTCCGGAGTCAGCATCCGGCCATCATCTGGAGCCGCGGCTTGTGGTACGTAGGACTTATTTAACAGCCTACAGTCATATACTCAATTGACACAGTTACACAGACTGGGATAGCATCAGTGAATGATAGTACAGAAAGAATTGAGATGACACAGTAGACATGAGTTGAAGTGGTATTTACATAGTCATCCACTTAGATTCTCAAAGGTTCATTTGTGCAGAGTGATTTTATCGGTGCATGATTGCAATGATTTCATCTAGTGTAATTCCCAAATAAAAAAAAGGCTGCCCCTCAAGTGTAAAGACAATATGTAAAGTGTTTCCCATTGTAAAGCATTGGTTTTACAAGATTAGAGATATCTCACTCTAGCAATGGACAGCAAATGTCAGCACACAGAAAGCATGCATACTTCTGATGTACTTTTCATTACTATTTAATGAGCATATTTGTAATTTGAAAGGGTTTATGAGTCACCATATGATACATAATGTATTGACATTTAAATTTATTTATCTTGTAATTTATTTTCAGAGGATAAACGTATCTCAATAATGAAAGAATGACGAGGCAGATGTGTGTGACAAAGTTCAAGGGGTTAATCACAGTCCTTTATAAAAACGTATCTAATGTTTTTCAACAGAAAACCACCATTGATGTCTAAGGGGATTTGTATAGATAATAATATGATACATTTTTCTAAAGGATTGGGATTAACCCCCAAATTTGCTGTTATACCTTGTTTAGAGAATACAATTATACTTATGTGACTCCCTCCTTTTAAAGGGACAAGAAACCCAAACATTTTCTTTCATGATTCAGAACAATTTTAAACAACGTTCCAATTTACTTCTGTTATCTAATTTTCTTTGTTCTTTTTGCATCCTTTGTTGAAAAGCATATCTAAGCAGGCACAGGAGCAGGGAACTAGCTGCTGATTGATGGCTGCACATATATACCCCTAATCATTGGCTTACCAATGCGTTCAGCTACCTCCCAGTAGCACAATGCTGCTTCTTCAATAAAGGATACAAAGAAAATAAAGCAGATTTTATAATAGATGTGAATTTGTTTGAAATTGTATGCTCTGATTCATGACTGAGCATTTTTGTGTTCTTTAATACCAGTTATGCTATTGTTTATAAAATAAATGTTAACTGTTACAATACAGCTAACAACCATACAAAGCATATGTTCATCTCTACATCAGGGTAACCAATTAATTTACTTGAAATAATACGTATACAAATAAACTGTTATAAATAATAAATAGATACACACAAATATTGTATTATCAAGAATCTTAAAGACACATGAAAAATTGTAAAATCGAGTGTAAAAATACTAAAAAAAAACCAAAAACTTTCCAATTGTTTTCTTCTATCAAATTTACTTAATTCTCTTGGTATCCTTGCTTGAAAAGCAGGTAGTTAGGCTCAGGAGCATGCAAATCTGGAGTAGTATAAGGCTATAATTTTGCAATATTGCTTTTAACAATGTTATACATTTGCAAGAACACCACATGGCATTTTTCACAAATTGCTGCCAAGCAGTGATCCATACTTGGGTACGCCGCCTACCTAGGTATACTTTTCAACAAACAATACAATGGTAATGAGTTTGATAAAAGAAACAAATTGTGGTCCTCTTCTTCCATCTTCTGTCTTCCTTCTTCCATCTTCCATCCTATCCTTTTCTTCTTACCTTCCTTTCTTTTTCCAGAGGTCCTCTTCATGTGGTCACCCCGACACACTGAAGCTTGAATGCAAGGTTCCTCTATATATAGGAGTGCCCTTGCATTTCTATTGGCTGATTTTTGAATTCCTAGAACAATCAACCAATAGGGGCAGATTTATTAACAATCGGACGAACATGATCTGCTGTAGCGGATCATGTCCACCCAACATTGCTAAATGCATTTAACATTGCACAAGGAGTTCTGGTGAACTGCTTGTGCAATGACGCCCCCTGCAGATTCGCAACCAATCGGCCACTAGCAGGGGGTGTCAATCAACCCGATCATATGAGATCATGCCGATTGATGTCTGCAGCCTCAGAGGAGGTGTACGAGTTAAGGAGCAGCGGTCTTAAGATCGCTGCCATTTAACTACTGTATCCGGCGATCCTGAAGGCTTGCATGGAAACAGGGGCATTCAGGGACATTCGGCCCTTAATAAATAGGCTCCATAGAATGAAAGCTTTGTCATCTTAGTGAGTACAAAGTTTGTGGTTTAACTTTAGGATTTTTTTTGTGGTGGGCTTTTTTATTTTTAAAAATAGCGGTTTTTTTTTCCTTTTAGTTTTTTCAATCTTAAAGGATCTGTTTCACTTTAGGGCAATGCCTAATCAAATGCCCTTTTCATGGTAATCTTTTTTTTAGGATAGGGATTTTTTTTTGTTTAGGGTTTTTTAATCCTAAAAGAGCTGTTTAACTTAGTTTAGGGCAATGCCGCAATGCCCCACCAAATGCCCTTTTCTTTGCAATCTTTTTTTAGGATAGGGTTTAACTTTACTTAGGTGTAAACCGTTCTGTGGGAGTTAGCTGGGTGTTCCAGGGGGAGTAACCTGTAATTTGATTGGGATACACCGCCAGCAGTGTGATATATTCCAATCTTGCGAATAGGGTGTCAGCCATGTTTGTCTCGCCACCTTTTCAGTGCAAGACTTTACAGTGTGAGGCAGTTAGTGTAGGTATAGGTACAGTAAGGTCACACAGGCATTATTTGAAGTGTTCTAACACCGAAACCGTGTTTGGTTTCCAGTGAGCACACTGCACTGTGTAGGAACACTTCAAATAAGCTCCACATTATATCCTATGGGAGACACATCGTCACTCACTGGCACTTCGCGGGTCCGCCCCTTTTTTTTAGAAAATATAGATAGACTGCAAGGCCGACTGCGAGGTCGTCGGTCTGTAAGTGCTTTGAATATTGTGGCCTCTATCTGATTTTCTTGTCCAGTCTGAAGTACCCAATTGTCCAAAGTGGGTTTCTTTGCAATACAGGGGTAACTTTAAAGGAGTTCAATGAGGGGAAATGATTTGTTCAATGACTGGCCTGGAACTAACCAATTCTTTTAACCAGGTATGCTCTGGTACTTAATGGATAAAGGGATCACATCTGCTGGATGGGCCTTGCCCTGAAGTCTTAGAATTGCCTTGAAGAGCATTGGAAATAACTGAAGCTGTGAAAATGTCCACTATATTTTTCCAAACACCAGTTTATATTCTCAAGTGTGCCAACCCGACATGAAAATATGAATATTTCACAACAATGTTCTTTACATAGAAGAATATGTTATATTTATTCTTAAATACACACATATATATATATATATATATATATATATATATATATATATATATATATATATATATATATATGTGTGTGTGTGTGTGTGTGTGTGTGTTTGTGTGTATATATATATGATAGTTTTTTGGTGCAATTTATATTTATACATGTATATATATAAATATATAAATATAGGAATATCTATTTATAAATACATTGAACATATTCTGCTATGTGCCGAACATTGGAATGTGAAATATTTACCGATACAAGGAATATTATATACATATATTTTTACATGTTTTCATCTACTTAACTGCAATGGGCTCCAATGCACACACACACACATGCGCATATATATATATATATATATATATATATATAGGCAACAAAAAGAACAAAGAATGCACAGACCCTTCCTGTATGGGTATATGGTTGCAATAGTATTGAAGGTAAGTACCGTCTATACGGAGAGAGATTGAGTCAATATCAGTCACTGTGTCAGAAAAGACAATGAAACAGTTCATCAGTACAACCCCCTATAGAGTGATGATGTGAAAGTTCAGAATAGGCACATACCTCTAAATATCCCAAGTTGGCCGAAGAATGCCGGGGAGGAGATTCAAACAGACAAACTGACCTTCAGTAGTCTGCGAGTTTGCACCTGTGGTGAAGAAGTATAGGTAACTCACCGCTCGCCGTCAAGTAAACCAGCTGGGTAGTGTGCGCGGGTGATGCCGCGTCTTGTTGGTCGGAGAGTGCCGGGAGGAGATTCTGGCAGGCAGCGTGACCATTCAGTGGTCTGCGAGTTTACACCTGTAGTGAGGAAGTTGAGTAACTCACCACTCGCCGTCTGGTAAATCGCTGGGTAGAGTGCACGGGTGATGCCGCGTCTAGCTCCTCCTTAGAGATGACGTGGGAACAGAGGTGGCCGGGTCATCGGTGACGCTCACTATGTAGAAGGGGGTTGTACTCAGGGTAAGAGACTCCGCTAGCAGCCTTATAGAGTGCCAAGTAACGATGAATGTTCCGGTCCTCAGGGCAAGCTCTGCCATAGATTTCAGAAAACAACAAAAGCAAGGACCATCAGGAACAGTAAACCAAGTGGGTTTATTCAAGCAATACAGGTGGAGCACTAGACAGTGTACAAGGCTCGGTAGTGCAGATCTGCACAACGGAGCCTTGGACACTGTCTAGTGCTCCACCTGTATTGCTTGAATAAACCCACTTGGTTTACTGTTCCTGATGGTCCTCGCTTTTTGTTGTTTTCTGTATATATATATATATATATATATATATCCTATATAATAAAAGGCCAAGTGTGTTTGTCCGAAGCTGTCATGCGCAGTAGAGACAGCAGGAGGACAAACACACCTGGCCTTTGAGAGTCCCTAGCTGATCTGCATTCGTGGCAGAAGTGGGCATGACCAGGCGTGAGCAGGGACGTGATCGACGTGAAGGGGGCGTGGCCATGTCTGCAAAAGGGGCGTGGTCAACGTGTAAGGGGCGTGGTCGGGTGTGGTCGCGCGATAGAGAGGGGAGAGAGATAGATAGATGGGAGAGGGAGGGAGAGAGACAGCAAAAGAGAGAAGGGGAGAGAGACAGCAAAAGAGGGGGTAGAGAGAGGGGGGAGAGAGACAGCAAAAGAGAGGGGGGAGAGAGACATCAAAAAAGAGGGGGGGAGATACAGCAAAAGAGAGAGGGGGAGAGAGACAGCAAAAGAGAGGGGGGAGAGAGACAGCAAAAGAGAGGGGGATAGAGACAGCAAAAGAGAGAGAGCGCAAAAGAGAGGGGGAGAGAGCGCAAAAGAGAGGGGGAGAGAGAGCACAAAAGAGAGGGGGGAGAGAGCGCAAAAGAGAGGGGGGAGAGAGAGCACAAAAGAGAGGGGGGAGAGAGAGCACAAAAGAGAGGGGGGAGAGAGAGCGCAAAAGAGAGGGGGGAGAGAGCACAAAAGAGAGGGGGAGAGAGAGAGCGCAAAAGAGAGAGGGGAGAGAGAGCACAAAAGAGAGGGGAGAGAGCGCAAAAGAGATGGGGGAGAGAGCGCAAAAGAGAGGGGGAGAGAGCGCAAAAGAGGGGGAGAGAGCGCAAAAGAGAATGGGGAGAGAGAGCACAAAAGAGAGGGGGAGAGAGAGAGCGCAAAAGAGAGGGGGAGAGAGAGAGCGCAAAAGAGAGGGGGAGAGAGAGCTCAAAAGAGAAGGGGGAGAGAGATAGCAAAAGAGAGGGGGAGAGAGAGTGCAAAAGAGGGGGAGGGAGAGCGCAAAAGAGAGGGGGAGAGAGAGAGCGCAAAAGAGAGGGGGGAAAGAGAGTGCAAAAGAGAGGGGGAGAGAGAGAGCGCAAAAGAGAGGGGGGAGAGAGAGAGCTCAAAAGAGAGGGGGGAGAGAGAGAGCTCAAAAGAGAGGGGGAGAGAGAGAGCTCAAAAGAGAGGGGGAGAGAGAGCAAAAGAGAGGGGAGAGAGAGAGCGCAAAAGAGAGGGGGAGAGAGAGAGCGCAAAAGAGAGGGGGGAGAGAGAGAGCGCAAAAGAGAGGGGGGAGAGAGCCCAAAAGAGAGGGGGGAGAGAGAGAGCCCAAAAGAGAGGGGGGAGAGAGAGAGCATAAAAGAGAGGGGGGAGAGAGAGAGTGCAAAAGAGAGGGGGGAGAGAGAGAGCTCAAAAGAGAGGTGGGAGAGAGAAAGATCAAAAGAGAGCGGGAGAGAGAGAGCAAAAGAGAGGGGGAGGGAGAGAGCGCAAGGGGTAGGACCGCTGTACTGCAAAAAATGGCCCGTGGGAACGGGCTTTAGGACTAGTATATATATATATATATATATATATATATATATATATATATGTCTTTTGTGTGTACATATGTGTTTATATGCTTATTTATGTAAATACATATAATGTATATATATATATATATATATATATATATATATATATATATATATATATATATATATATACCTATAAATACATGTGCACGCACACACACATTTATATATATATATATATATATATATATATATATATATATATATATATATATATATATATATATATATATATCCATATTTAGACATGTATATGTATGTATCTCTGCTAAAGCCCTTTGCCTGCCTTTTTTTCTAACACCTGAGCTCTCATATATTTGAGCCCTTATAACTTTTTTGGGCATGACATGCATATTCTAAGAATCTTAAGTGGAGTAAAACTTTTGTTTTCACTAACCTTCCATTTATCTGATAAAATGTATGAATGAGTTCCCTGTACATTCTGCTCCTTGTTAACAATATTAAAATGAGTTCCATTAAGGAACATTGATCATAAATTATGTATGTAGATAGTGTGCATTACAAAGAAGCACAATCATATTCTTCATTGTATTATCCAATTAATATTTAATAGCTGTATTTGTTGCATATCTAGCAGAAGAAGGGTTAACAGGATACATTTACATAGCTGGTTAAAGTTATTATTTTTGCCCTGGAGTATACAGCAGTATGTGTGTGATGTCAGTTTTACAGATTGTTGTCATCTATAAACAGAGCCTGTCACCCCAAAACCAGTGAGTGACTTCCTGTGTATTTACAAACATAGGCCACTATCCCAGTCCACTGGAGTGGTGGCTTCCATTTCTGTGCCATTCCAATCCATTAGAGATCCAAAGACACAAGTTTACTGCTGAGAGGCAATAGAACACTCTATACATATCGCAACACTGTGCTAAGAATAAAACAATCTGATATTATAAGTGAACGGTTAAAAAAATTAACTAGAGAATGTTTAGCATGGCCGACATCTATTTAGCACGCCCTTTACTTTCAATGGATAGTGCGGCTGTGTTAACATCGATCATATTACAAATTGTGAGTTATGAGTAGCGCACAAGCAGAACACATATTAGTACTGAAAAATTTAGCACCCCTAGAGACCTGATGTAAAGTTTTAGGGCTAAAAAAAGTATAACAAAATACATATATTTATTTATTATATACATATAATATATTAAAATAAGGTATTGCACACACATAAGAGATAAAAGGAAAATATGGAAATACACCAAATGTTCAGTCAAATTAGTTCATACAGTGCATCCAATTCCAGGGATCAATCAACCCTTTCCCTCCGATACATCCAAAATAGCTGTAAAGTTATATTACTTAGGCAAAGCAAATAGCTTGTCCTACCGTTGATCAGGGAGCTTCTTACAGGCCTTTTACCACGGCACTAGCGCAGGATGTGTCCCAGCAGTTGCTATAGCCCAGTTATGCACCGAACACCGCCGGACAAACTCTCTCACCTACTAGAAGATCGCAGCCTTTTGCTTGTCGCCCGTCTAAGACGTGGTTCCTACCGGAGGATTAAACGCCTTGTCCTTATCTGTTGCCTTGTCTTTATTGGATGATGGGGAAAACAGAGGTGATCCCAGCACAATCCACCGCTATATGTAGCGGGAAGCTGGTATATAGAGCAAAAAATGAACAAAGTCCAGCTCCATAGAATTAAGAAAGCCCTTTATTTATTCCAATTTAGAAAAATAGGGGTACAGCAGATTAAAAAAGAAAGCGTAATAATGGCTTACGTGTTTCGGCAGAAAAAAGCCGTAATCATAGCCTGCACTAAACACCTTGCTCTAGGTATTTAAACACACTCCTTCTACCTAATAGGTTAAAAAACAAAAGTACTAGTTACACCCTCAAATTACTTAACACATTCGGATATCAGTTTAGCAAAACTTTGAAGCCTTCACTTATATACAATCGGCTAGATTACGAATTCTGTCGGTAATGGTGTGCGGTGCTTACAAGCATTTTATGCTCACCGCTCACCTACTGACAACGCTTGTATTATTACAAACCCGGCGTTAGACAGAAAAGTGAGCGGAGAGCAAAATTTAGCTCCACATCTCACCTCAATACCAGCGCTGCTTATGGTAGCGGTGAGCTGGTAAAATGTGCTTGTGCATGATTTCCCCATAGGAATCAATGGGGGAGAGCCGGCTGAAAAAAAACCTAACACCTGCAAAAAAGCAGCGTAAAGCTCCTAACGCAGCCCCATTGATTCCTATGGGGAAATAAAATGTATGTCTCCACCTAACACCCTAACATGAACCCTGAGTCTAAACACCCCTAATCTTACACTTATTAACCCCTAATCTGCCGCCCCCGACATCGCCGACACCTACATTATATTATGAACCCCTAATCTGCCGCTCCGGACACCGCCGCCACCTACCTACACTTATTAACCCCTAATCTGCCGCCCCCAACGTCGCTGCCACTATATTAAAGTTCTTAACCCCTAAACCTAAGTCTAACCCTAACACCCCCTAACTTAAATATAATTTAAATAAATCTAAATAAAATTACTATCATTAACTAAATTATTCCTATTTAAAACTAAATACTTACCTATAAAATAAACCCTAAGATAGCTACAATACAGGGAGTGCAGAATTATTAGGCAAATGACTATTTTGACCACATCATCCTCTTTATGCATGTTGTCTTACTCCAAGCTGTATAGGCTCGAAAGCCTACTACCAATTAAGCATATTAGGTGATGTGCATCTCTGTAATGAGAAGGGGTGTGGTCTAATGACATCAATACCCTATATCAGGTGTGCATAATTATTAGGCAACTTCCTTTCCTTTGGCAAAATGGGTTAAAAGAAGGACTTGACAGGCTCAGAAAAGTCAAAAATAGTGAGATATCTTGCAGAGGGATGCAGCACTCTTAAAATTGCAAAGCTTCTGAAGCGTGATCATCGAACAATCAAGCGTTTCATTCAAAATATTCAACAGGGTCGCAAGAAGCGTGTGGAAAAACCAAGGCGCAAAATAACTGCCCATGAACTGAGAAAAGTCAAGCGTGCAGCTGCCAAGATGCCACTTGCCACCAGTTTGGCCATATTTCAGAGCTGCAACATCACTGGAGTGCCCAAAAGCACAAGGTGTGCAATACTCAGAGACATGGCCAAGGTAAGAAAGGCTGAAAGACGACCACCACTGAACAAGACACACAAGCTGAAACGTCAAGACTGGGCCAAGAAATATCTCAAGACTGATTTTTCTAAGGTTTTATGGACTGATGAAATGAGAGTGAGTCTTGATGGGCCAGATGGATGGGCCCATGGCTGGATTGGTAAAGGGCAGAGAGCTCCAGTCCGACTCAGACGCCAGCAAGGTGGAGGTGGAGTACTGGTTTGGGCTGGTATCATCAAAGATGAGCTTGTGGGGCCTTTTCGGGTTGAGGATGGAGTCAAGCTCAACTCCCAGTCCTACTGCCAGTTTCTGGAAGACACCTTCTTCAAGCAGTGGTACAGGAAGAAGTCTGCATCCTTCAAGAAAAACATGATTTTCATGCAGGACAATGCTCCATCACACGCGTCCAAGTACTCCACAGCGTGGCTGGCAAGAAAGGGTATAAAAGAAGAAAATCTAATGACATGGCCTCCTTGTTCACCTGATCTGAACCCCATTGAGAACCTGTGGTCCATCATCAAATGTGAGATTTACAAGGAGGGAAAACAGTACACCTTTCTGAACAGTGTCTGGGAGGCTGTGGTTGCTGCTGCACGCAATGTTGATGGTGAACAGATCAAAACACTGACAGAATCCATGGATGGCAGGCTTTTGAGTGTCCTTGCAAAGAAAGGTGGCTATATTGGTCACTGATTTGTTTTTGTTTTGTTTTTGAATGTCAGAAATGTATATTTGTGAATGTTGAGATGTTATATTGGTTTCACTGGTAAAAATAAATAATTGAAATGGGTATATATTTGTTTTTTGTTAAGTTGCCTAATAATTATGCACAGTAATAGTCACCTGCACACACAGATATCCCCCTAAAATAGCTATAACTAAAAACAAACTAAAAACTACTTCCAAAACTATTCAGCTTTGATATTAATGAGTTTTTTGGGTTCATTGAGAACATGGTTGTTGTTCAATAATAAAATTAATCCTCAAAAATACAACTTGCCTAATAATTCTGCACTCCCTGTATAACTAATAGTTACATTGTATCTAGCTTAGGGTTTATTTTTATTTAACAGGCAAGTTTGTATTTATTTTAACTAGGTACAATAGTTATTAAATAGTTATTAACTACCTAGCTAAAATAAAGACAAAAGTA
This sequence comes from Bombina bombina, assembly GCF_027579735.1. Classification (NCBI taxonomy): domain Eukaryota; kingdom Metazoa; phylum Chordata; class Amphibia; order Anura; family Bombinatoridae; genus Bombina; species Bombina bombina. Next base: position 312,060,079 of record NC_069506.1, read on the forward strand.
CCTGTAAAATAAAACCTAACCTAAGTTACAATTACACCTAACACTACCACTATAATTAAATTAATTCCCTAAATTAAATAAAATTATCTAAAGTACAAAAAACAAAAACACTAAATTACAGAAAATAATAGGGATTGTGAGCAACAGAGCTTCTTAAATTCTGACTCTAGCGATGGTGAGTTCTTGGGGTACACAGAAAACTAGAAGAGTACTCGAACCTTAAAGTCTCTCTTCATTTGTTAATGACACTGATGATGGTTCTTTATTCCACTGTTGACAGCTGTTCTATTATTCTGTTATAGTTTATTAAATAGTTTACTACACCATTTGATTCAGAATATTTTTTTCTTGTTTTCCTCCTCTAAAAACTAGGTGCGTCTTATGGTTAGACGCTTCTTATGGAGCGAAAAATATGGTAATAAACTTTTAGTCATATACAGATCTGAATAGCCCACTTGTATATTTAGGTTGTATATATGGATTGATATATAATTTGGCATAATACACTTGCCCATTCTAATATGTGTGTGTTTCTTCATTAAGTCCTCAAATTAATCTAGATATTGATATCATATTAATATCCTATGTCCCGCTTATATTTTAGGCATACGTAACCTATCATTGGTTAATCTATGATATGCTGTTTCTAAGTTAAGACACTTACCTCATTACCATTTTTAAAGTTTATTCTAATATGAATTTTATACATTGTATATTGCAATATGAAATTCTGTATATACCTTATGCATATCTGTTTTCTTGCTGTATCAGATGTATCGAATATGTATATAATATGTATCGTTGAATCACCTATTACAATTTATTGTATATAAGTGAAGGATTCAAAGTTTTGCTAAGCTGATATCCAAATGGGTTAAGTAATTTGAGGGCGTAACTAGTACTTTAGTTTTTAACCTATTCGGTAGAAGGAGTGTGTTTAAATACCTAGAGCAAGGTGTTTAGTAGAGGCTATGATTACGGCTTTTTTCTGCCGAAACGCGAAAAGCCATTATTACGCTCTCTTTTTTAATCTGCTGTACTCCTGTTTTTTTAAATTGGATTAAATCAATTACTTTCTTTTATTCTATGGAGCTGGACTTTGTTTGTTTATTGCGCAAACATACACACACACACATTCATACATACACACATAAACACACATACACTCATTCATACACACATAAACACACACACATACATACACACATAAACACACACCCATACATAGTATACATACACACACATATACATACACACACACATACATACATATACACGCACATATACACACACACATATACATACACATACATACACACACCCATATAAATACACACACATATATGCACACATACACACACACATACATACACACATATACGTACACACACACACACACACATATGCACACACATATACGTACACACACACATATATACACACATACATACATACATACATATAAACACACACACATACATACACACACATATGCACACACACAAACATATGTACACACATATACATGCACACACATATACGCACATACATATACACACATACACACAAACATACATACACACACATATACACTCACACAAACACACACATATATATTAAATGTATTTCTATGTTTTTATTAATAAAAGTGTTCTTATGTTAATTTTAAGGGATATGGTATATTAAGAAGTAAAGGACTGGGAAGGGCTCAACGTGTGTGTCTGTTTGTGTGTGTGTGTGTATGTTCATGTGTGTGTATGTACATGTGTGTGTGAATGTATTTGTGTATGTATTTTTGTGTATGTAAGCATATACATATGTACACACACATAAACATATATACATGCACACATACAAATACACACACACACACACACATATATATATATATATATATATATATATATATATATATATATATATATATATATACAACTTTGAGCCATTCCCAGCACATCATTTGTTTTATTTCAGAAATTACCCTACAACATGTTACAATGATTGTTCGATCAGTGCAGGAGATTATTTATAAGTGACCCTAATTGGCTACACCAAAGGACATATGAAAAACAACATTGGATAGGGATGTTCAAGGGATGTCATGTGTCCCTGGATTGAAAAACAATGCAAATTTTGCTATCTAAATAAAAGGACCAGATTGGAGCAGTATTTGATGCTCCCGCTCGCACGCTAACTCCGCTCGAAGTAAGTGGATAGTACTCGTAGTACAAGTTGAAAGTAAAAAGTTATTGCTTGCACGCTAACCCGATATTCGCAAAAAGCTGAAGTTACAGTTAATGTATCCCCCATGAAAGTCAAGGAAGCAAAAAAGTGTGAAAAATCCTAACACCCTACTCACTCGCAAACCAATCAGATATTCTCAAGTGCACTAACCCAACATGAAAATATTAACCCCATTCACTACCGGTACTTTTAAAGAAAAACTTGCCCAAAATACCGGAGAATTTTTAGCATTTTTGCTATCACTCCATTAAAACAGAAATAGAGCCTTGTTTTTTTTTATTAACCTATCAAAACTATCGCCTAGTTTACGAGTTTTGTCGTTAATGCTGTGCGGTACTAACGAGCAGTTTTCCCTCACCACTCACCTACAGACAACGCTGGTATTACAGGTTTTTACAAACCAGGCGTTAGCTGCAAAAAAGTGAGCGTAGAGCAAAATTTAGCTCCACATCTCACCTCAATACCAGCGCTGCTTACGGTAGCGGTGAGCTGGCAAAACGTGCTCGTGCATGATTTCCCCATAGGAATCAATGGGGGAGAGCCGGATAAAAAAAAACTAACACCTGCAAAAAATCAGTGTAAAGCTCCTAACGCAGCCCCATTTATTCATATGGGGAAATACTTTTTATGTCTACACCTAACACCCTAACATGAACCCCGAGTCTAAACACCCCTAATCTTACACTTATTAACCCCTAATCTGCCGCCCCCAACATCGCCGACACCTACATTATAATATTAACCCCTAATCTGCCGCTCCGGACACCGCCGCCACCTATATTATAGTTATGAACCCCTAATCTGCTGCCCCCAACATCGCCGCCACTATAATAAAGTTATTAACCCCTAAATCTAAGTCTAACCCTAACACCCCCTAACTTAAATATAATTTAAATAAATCTAAATAAAATAACTATCATTAACTAAATTATTCCTATTTAAAACTAAATACTAATAGTTACATTGTAGCTAGCTTAGGGTTTATTTTTATTTTACAGGCATTTTTATATTTATTTTAACTAGGTACAATAGTCATTAAATAGTTATTAACTATTTAATAGCTACCTAGTTAAAATAAAGACAAATTTACCTGTAAAATAAAACCTAACCTATGTTACAATTACACCTAACACTACACTATAATTAAATAAATTCCCTAAACTAAATACAATTAAATACAATTATCTAAAGTACGAAAAAAACACTAAATTACAGAAAATTATAAAATAATTACAAGTTTTTAAAACTAATTACACCTAATCTAATCCCCCTAATAAAATAAAAAAGCCCCCCAAAATAATAAAAATCCCTACCCTATACTAAATTACAAATAGCCCTTAAAAGGGCCTTTTGGGGGGTATTGCCCCAAAGTAATCAGTTCTTTTACCTGGAAAAAAAATACAATACCCCCCAACATTAAAACTCACCACCCACACACCCAACCCTACTCTAAAACCCACCCAATACCCCCTTAATAAAACCTAACACTAACCCCTTGAAGATCATCCTACCTTGAGAAGTCTTCACCCAGCCGGGCCGAAGTCCTCAACGAAGCCGGGCGAAGTGGTCCTCCAGACGGGCAGAAGTCTTCATCCAAGCCGGCCAGAAGAGGTCCTCTAGACAGGCAGAAGTCTTCATCCAAGTGGCATCTTCTATCTTCATCCATCCGGCTCGGAGAGGCTCCATTTTCAAGACATCCGATGCGGAGCATCCTCTTCAAACGAAGTCCAACTGAAGAATGAAGGTTCCTTTAAATGACGTCATCCAAGATGGCGTCCCTTGAATTCCGATTGGCTGATGATAAAATTCAGCCAATCGGAATTAAGGTAGAAAAAATCCTATTGGCTGATGCAATAGATGCCAGCTCAATCCTATTGGCTGATTGGATCAGCCAATAGGATTGAACTTCAATCCTTTTGACTGATTGCATCAGCCAATAGGATTTTTTCTACCTTAATTCCGATTGGCTGATAGAATTCTATCAGCCAATTGGAATTCAAGGGACGCCATCTTGGATGACGTCATTTAAAGGAACCTTCATTCTTCAGTTGGACTTTGTTTGAAGAGGTTGCTCTGCGTTGTATGTCTTGAAGATGGACCCGCTCCGCGCCGGATGGATGAAGATAGAAGATGCCATCTGGATGAAGACTTCTGCCCGTCTGGAGGACCTTTTCTTCCCGGCTTTGATGAAGACTACTGCCCGTCTGGAGGACCACTTCTGCCGGCTTCGTTGAGGACTTCGGCCCGGTTGGGTGAAGACTTCTCAAGGTAGGGTGATCTTCAAGAGGTTAGTGTTAGGTTTTATTAAGGGGGGATTGGGTGGGTTTTAGAGTCGGGTTGGGTGTGTGGGTGTTGGGTTTTAATGTTGGGGGGTATTGTACTTTTTTTCCAGGTAAAAGAGCTGATTACTTTGGGGCAATGCCCAGCAAAAGGCCCTTTTAAGGGCTATTTGTAATTTAGTATAGGGTAGGGCTTTTTATTATTTTGGGGGGGCTTTTTTATTTTATTAGGGGGATTTGATTAGGTGTAATTAGTTTAAAAAACTTGCAATTATTTTATTATTTTCTGTAATTTAGTATTTGTTTTTTTTTCGTAATTAAGATAATTTTTTTAAATTGTATTTAATTGTATTTAGTTTAGGTAATTAATTTAATTATAGTGTAGTGTTAGGTGTAATTGTAACTTAGGTTAGAATTTATTTTACAGGAAATTTTGAATTTATTTTAACTAGGTAGCTATTAAATAGTTAATAACTATTTAATAACTATTGTACCTAGTTAAAATAAATACAAAGTTGCCTGTAAAATAAAAATAACCCTAAGCTAGCTACAATGTAACTATTAGTTATATTGTAGCTATCTTAGGGTTTATTTTATAGGTAAGTATTTAGTTTTAAATAGGAATAATTTATTTAATGCTAGGAATATTTATTTATATGTATTTAAATTATATTTAAGTTAGGGGGTGTTAGGGTTAGGGTTAGACTTAGATTTAGGGGTTAATACATTTAATATAGTTGCGACGACGTTGGGGGCGGCAGATTAGGGGTTAATAAATGTAGGTAGGTGACGGCCATGTTAGGGACGGCAGATTAGGGGTTAATAAAATGTAACTAGTGTTTGCGATGCGGGAGAGCGGCGTTTAGGGGTTAATATATTTTTTATAGTGGCGGCAATGTCCGGTTTGGCAGATTAGGGGTTAAAATTTTTTTTTTTTAGTATTTGTGATGTGGGGGGGGGCGCCTCGGTTTAGGGGTAGGTAGTTTATGGGTGTTAGTGTACATTTTAGCATTTAGTTAAGAGTTTTATACTACGGCGTTAGCCCATAAAACTCTTAACTACTGACTTTTAAATGCGGTAGCAGTCTTGACAGGAGAGGCTGTACCGCTCACTTTTTGGAAGACTCGTAATACCGGCGTTATGCAAGTCCATTGAAAATATAGGATACGCAATTGCCGTAAGTGGATTTGCGGTATTTTCGAGTCTGCCCAAAAAAGTGAGCGGTACACCTGTCATTTCAAGACTCGTAATAACAGCGGGCGTTAAAAAGCAGCATTGGGACCTCTCAACGCTGCTTTTTAAGGCTAACTCAAGACTCATAATCTAGCAGTATATTTTTTAAGTAGACAACCTAAGTTATTGATCTAGGCCCATTTTGGTATATTTCATGCCACCATTTCACCTCCAAATGTGATCAAATACAAAAAAATTGTTAACTTATAAAAAAAACTGTGTTTCTCATTTAAATTATTAGCTTCTCTGGGATCGATTTTGTTCAGAAATAGTAGACATATATGGCTTTGCCATTGTTTTTTGGTAATTAAAAGGCCGTTAATTGCAGCTGTGCACTACACTTTTATTATTCCCAGCAGTGAAAGGGTTAATCAGGTAGCTTGTAAGGTTAATTCTAGCTTTAGTGTAGAGATTACCCTTCCACCTGACACTTCCCACCCCCTGATCCCTCCCAAACAGCTTTCTTCCCTCCCTCACCCCCCACTGGTCAACACCATCTTAGGAACTGTCAGATTGTCTGCCAATATGAAAATGCAAGGCATTTTGTATATATACAGTATATATATATATATATATATATATATATATATATATATATATATATATATATATATATATATATATATATATATATATATTCTGCAGTGTAGGATCCCCCCTTACCCTCTAACCTTCCTGATCCCCCCAAAACAGCTTTCTAATCCTCCTCCCCCCAGTATCTACAAAACACTTTTTTTGTCATTTTTTTATTTGTTTCTATTTTCTGTAGTGTAGTGTTCCCCCCACCTCCCCCACTCACACAATCATTAGTTAAGGACCCCCTACACCACCATCCCACCTTTTGTTCTGTAGTGTAGCTCTCCAAGTCCCCATCCCTCCCTCTCCCTTTATTTATTTACTTCTTTTTTATGTTCTGCCATCCCACACCATCCTCCCTCCCCCTGCACTGCTGGGCCGCCCACCTGGATTTCCTCCCACACCTCCCACCAGCACCAGCAGAGGATCATTACAGACAGTGACACAGACGGTGACACATACAGTGTCACCGTCTGTAACGATCTGGCATCTGCCCCCACATGGAACCGGAGCATCGATCGTGCTCCGGTTCCATATGCGGGCAGATGCCTGGAGCTCAGGAACTCCAGCTCTCGGCTGTAACTTAACAGTCAAGGCTGCTGGAGCTTCCTAAAGTTCCGAAGTATATATATCTTGTGCGATACGATAGGCAAAGTACCAAATAGCCACTCATGTTAATTTTCAAAAGGAAAACATTTTCAAAAGAAGTGATTCCAAGAGGAGGAGTTGTACATGTTCATGAGAAAGGATGGATGGACGAAAATGGAATGAGAGTATGGCTTGAAAAAGTGTAGTCCAAATGTCCTGGAGGGATTCTGAAAAAACCTGCCTTATTAGTGCTTGACCAGTTTAGAGCACAGTTTAGCGAAACTACAAAAAAGTGCTTTAAAGAAGTAAAGACTCATCTAGTTGTAATTCCGGGAGGTCTTACCAGCCAGTTGCAACCTCTTGACATTTCCATCAACAAATCATTTAAGGTCTTTATGTGAGAAGAGTGGAACAAATGGATGGCTACTGGTAATCATGATCTGACACCTACTGAATGAATGAAGAGGCCCTCTATCACTCAAGTTTGTGAATGGGTGAAAACATCATGGCACTCAGTGAAGGAGGAAATCGTTGTACAGTCATTCAAAAAATGTGGCATTAGCAATGCTTTGGATGGAACCGAAAATGGTTTCTTATCTGAAGATAGCGACTAAAAGTGATGTCAGGGATTGTGAGCAACTGAGCTTCTTAAATTCTGGCTCTAGTGATGGTCAGTTCTTGGGGTACACAGAAAACTAGAAGAGTACTCGAACCTTAAAGTCTCTCTTCATTTGTTAATGACATTAATGATGGCTCTTTATTCCACTGTTGACTGCTGTTCTATTATTCTGTTATAGTTTATTAAATATTTTAATACACCATTTGATTCAGAATAATTTTTTTTTATTTCCTCCTCTAAAAACTAGGTGCGTCTTATGGTAAGGTGCGTCTTATGGAGCGAAAAATACGGTAATAAACTTTTGTTCATATACAGATCATTTTGAGTCTGAATAGCCCACTTGTATATTTAGGTTGTATATATGGATTGATATATAATGTGGCATAATAAACTTGTCCATTTTAATATGTGTGTGTTTTTTCGTTAAGTCCTCAAATTAATCTAGATATTGATATCATATTAATATCCTATGTCCCGCTTATATTTTAGGCTTTCGTAACCTATCATTGGTTAATCTATGACATGCTGTTTCTAAGTTAAGACACTTACCTCATTACCATTGAGATAGTATGAGTCTTTTTAAAGTTTACACCAAAGGACATATGAAAAACAACATTGGATAGGGATGTTCAAGCGATGTCATGTGTCCCTTGATTGAAAAACAATGCAACTTTTGCTATCAAAATAAAAGGATTAAGGACCAGTTTGGAGCGGTATTTGATGCTCCCGCTCGCACGCTTACTCCGCTCGAAGTAAGTGGATAGTACTCGTAGTACAAGTAAAAATTGATCGTGCGCTAACCCGATATTCGCAAAAAGCTGAAGTTACAAAATCACACGCGTTAATGTATCCCCCCATGAAAGTCAAGGAAGCAAAAAAGTGTGAAAAATCCTAACACCCTACTCACTCGCAAACCCGATCAGATATTCTCAAGTGCGCTAACCCAACATGAAAATATTAATCCCATTCACTACCGGGACTTTTAAAGAAAAACTTGCCCAAAATACCAGAGAATTTTTAGCATTTTTGCTATCACTCCATTTAAACAGAAATAGAGTCTTGTTTTTTTTTTATTAACCTATCAAAACTATATTTTTTAAGTAGACAACCTAAGGTATTGATCTAGGCCCATTTTGGTATATTTCATGCCACCATTTCACCTCCAAATGTGATCAAATACAAAAAAATTGTTAACTTATAAAAAAAACTTTGTGTTTCTCACTTAAATTATTTACATACTGTTTGTGCAGTCATGGCACAAAAGCTTCTCTGGGATCGATTTTGTTCATAAATAGTAGACATATATGTATTTGCCTTTGTTTTTGGTAATTAGAAGGCCGCTAATTGCAGCTGCGCACCACACTTTTATTATTCCCAGCAGTGAAGGACTTAATCAGGTAACTTGTAAGGTTAATTTTAGCTTTAGTGTAGAGATTACCCTCCCACCTGACACTTCCCACCCCCTGATCCCTCCCAAACAGCTCTCTTCCCTCCCTCACCCCCCACTGGTCAACACCATCTTAGGAACTGGCAGATTGCCAATATGAAAATGTAAGGCATTTTATATATATACAGTGTATATATATATATATATATATATATATATATATATATATATATATATATATATATATATATATATATATTATATATTATATATATACAGTCATATGCAAAAGTTTAGGCACCCCTGACAATTTCCATGATTTTCATTTATAAATAATTGGGTGTTTGGATCAGCAATTTCATTTTGATCTATCAAATAACTGAAGGACACAGTAATATTTCAGTAGTGAAATGAGGTTTATTGGATTAACAGAAAATGTGCAATATGCATCAAAACAAAATTAGACAGGTGCATAAATTTAGGCACCCTTGTCATTTTGTTGATTTGAATACCTGTAACTACCTAGCACTGATTAATTGGAACACACAATTGGTTTGGTGAGCTCATTAAGCCTTGAACTTCATAGACAGGTGCATCCAATCATGAGAAAATGTATTTAAGGTGGCCAATTGCAAGTTGTTCTCTTTGACTTTCCTCTGAAGAGTGGCAACATGGGGGCCTCAAAACAAGTCTCAAATGACCTGAAAACAAAGATTGTTCAACATTATGGTTTAGGGGAAGGCTACAAAAAGCTATCGCAGAGATTTAAGCTGTCAGTGTCCACTGTGAGGAACATAGTAAGGAAATGGAAGACCACAGGCACAGTTCTTGTTAAGGCCAGCCAGAAGTGGCAGGCCAAGTAAAATATTGGAAAGGCAAAGGATGCTGAGAACGGTCAAAAACAGATCACCTACAAAGACCCACAACATCATCTTGCTGCAGATGGTGTCACTGTGCATTGTTCAACAATTCGGCGCACTTTGCACAAAGAGAAGCTGTATGGGAAAGTGATGCGGAAGAAGCCTTTTCTGCACACACGCCACAAACAGAGTCGCTTGAGGTATGCAAACACACATTTGGACAAGCCATCTTCATTTTGGAATAAGGTGCTGTGGACTGATGAAACAAAGATTGATTTATTTGGTCATAACAAGGGGCGTTATGAATGGCGGAAAAAGTATACAGTGTTCCAAGACAAACATTTGCTACCCACAGTAAAATTTGGTGGATGTTCCATCATGCTGTGGTGCTGTGTGGCCAGTGCCGGTACTGGGAATCTTGTTAAAGTTGAGGGTTGCATGGATTTTAATCAATATCAGCAGATACTTGAGAATAATGTTGAGGAATCAGTCACAAAGTTGAAGTTACGCCACTGCTGGATATTTCAACAAGACAATGACCCAAAACACTGCTCAAAATCTACTCTGGCATTTATGCAGAGGAACAAGTACAATGTTCTGGAATGGCCATCCCAGTCCCCAGACCTGAATATCATTGAAAATCTGTGGGGTGATTTGAAGCGGGCTGTCCATGCTCGGCAACCATCAAACCTAACTGAACTGGAGATGTTTTGCAAGGAGGAATGGTCCAAAATACCTTCATCCAGAATCCAGACACTCATTACAGGCTATAGGAAGCTTCTAGAGGCTGTTATTTCTGCTAAAGGAGGCTCTACTAAATATTGATGCAATAGCTTTTCATGTCACTCCAACTGGCTTACCATAGACGTGTCATCCTTGTACTCTTGTATCCCACATGAATTTGTTATCAAGGCTGTGGAATATTATCTATTCTGAAAGAGTAACTTTGGTCAGACCTAATTGAATTAATTTTGGAGGTACTAAGGTTCCTTCTCACTCACAACTTTTTCTATTTGATTCAGTTTACTATTTGAAAATTTGTGGCACAGCGATGGGGGCAAAATTTTCCCCCTCCTATGCAAATTTATTCTGGGATGGTTTGAATCGATTTTCATCTATGAGAATTTGAATCCTTTCTGTGCATACATACAAGTCTATGCTAGATACATAGATGACCTAATAATAACACAAACCTTGTCACCAGTAGTGGCGAAATAACCAGTTGTCAAAATAGCCAAAATGGTAAAAAGTAAAAATTAACTTTTATTTAATAACATAAGTAAAAACGATTTGCCAAGAAATCGGACATAGAACTATATCACAGCCAGTGAAGCAGCCAGCAACTATTCTTCCAGAATATTTAAATTCTAATTACATGAATCTGAGGTTTACATATCAGATTGACTCTAACAAAACACAATATCTAGATATCCAACTGACTGGTAGGGGGAGCCAAATACATACTGAGCTTCATAGAAAAGAAATAGCTGTTAATACCATTCTTAGAGCTGACTCTTGCCACCCTCAACATCTAAAGAGAGGTATCCCAAAAGGCCAGTTCATTAGAATTAGGAGAGTATGCACAGACCTTCCGAGCTACAAAAAACATTCAATGGAACTAGTAGAGAGACTAGTACTTAGAGATTATAATAGAACAAGCCTCATGAATATGAGAACAAAAATTGCTAAACTAAATTGGGAATTTCTCCTAAAACGGACAACAAAAAATAGCAATGTTCATAAATCACCATTTATCCAGTAAGTACATCATAAGTACAGACGGATATATTTATAATACAATATTCACTAGTTCTATGTGCATTTTTCCAAACCAAGTTCACGAACAAGTATGTACACAGTAAGTACACTACATAAGAACAAAAAAGATACATTGTTATATATAAAAAAGTATCAGACTATATATCCATATGTATTGTATATTAGACCATATTTGACTGAATTTATCAATCACAGCATAGCCTAGTGGAAATAACCACACTAAGCAAATAACTTGGATACATTGATGTAAGTATATACTCCTGTCACAATCGTTTATTCATGCTTATATTTTGTTTTCTAATTGTTTTTAATAATTTACGATTCCTCTGAATGTTTTTGCTCGTTAACACAGTTGCTGCACACATTGGAAATCCAAGAGTTATTTGTAACAGCATTTGTTCTTGTGTATATTTATGTTTATATTGCCCTACGTGTACAGCCGGTTATATACGTCATGGTTGGAGGCAGGACATTACAGGTATTTAGGTTAGAACACACCTGTCCCAACCTATCTTTGAGAAAGCGCAAGACTTGCGCAAAATGCGTCAGTTGACATCATTACCAGCTGACTGCAACTCTGTGAGTTCTATGTTTTAAAGCATATCAATAAATGTTGCTATTTTTATTTTATCCCTAAGGCTGTGCATGGTATACTTTCACTTACCTTTTTACCTGTTACCTTATTTTGAAGTTAATTTTTTCTTTGTATTTGTGAACCACTATCTTCACATAATTGCGTTAGCTGAAGACTCCACTTGGTTTGATAGTGGCTACGGCATGGAGGGACGAGACGCCTACTCCTAGTATAATAAGGCACTGTTTCAATTTACACTCTCCCTGCTTTGTGAGTCCTGCGCCGACAGGCACATACCTCTGCACTATATATATATATATATATATATATATATATATATATATATATATATATATACTGTATATATATAAAAAAATTATAATAAAATAAAGGAGCACACTATTTATCTAATATTTCCTGAAGTGATAGCAGTCCCAAGAAAAAGCGAAAAGGTGTCTGTTTTAGCGCATGTAGGATGTAGCGCTCGTATTAAGTTGAAAGTAAACATGAACGCTTGAGCGCAATTTAAGTTAACGCACATCAGGATAGTGCGTCCTCAAGCTCTCGTTAACTGTTTTGTGAAACATGAAAAAAAAATCAGGCAGGGGGCTTTAGCACTGAGATACATACATATACATGAATGAGTGTATATATATATATATATATATATATATATACATATAATAGTAGTAAAGAAAGGACTGAGACCCAATTAGTATCAGACAAAGTAGGACCAAAGGCTGCACAGAGGTATAACAACGCTTTATTACTACAACAAATGTAGTCGGCTTTAAACAAGTAGGACATCTATCCTCCACCCATTTTTCATCAGGTAAACACACTTACATAAAAAATAGAAAAGCATAAAAAACAAAGCTGTGTGAATACGCTCAGATCATATGCACAAATCCTAACAATGATGCCATGCATATTGACAGTGATTATATTGAAACACTATATGAAACAACAATAATGATAAAATGCGCTATACCTAGAAAAAATGTTGAATTAAATATATATATATATTTGCAAGTATGTCCTTTTTGTTGATATAACAGTTGCAATACTGCAGTTTGATCAAATGATAGAAAGGAACAGTACCTTTACTGGAAGAAAATAAGTCCAATAAGGCTTCCTGTGCTCAGGGATGTTTATCAGTGTTTTCCAGAATTGTTCCAAATAATTGGTTTCTAAAATCCCTTAAGTTCCAGGGAAGTCACTGTGCCCAAGCCTTGCTGCCTTTAATCCAGCCTGGTATTCCCAAACCAGGGCTTCGTATGCAGGAACAAGTATGTATGGAAAGAGAAGAAATGGCGCAAAAGGCAGGACTCAAGTGAAAGCGTTTAATGACACAGTATAATACACAAATATATATGCACTTACAAGATTAAAATAAGTGTACTGCAATTAGGAGGATCATGGGTGGTACAGTTCTTGTTGCTTCCCACAGCCGGCTTGTTGTAATTGCCGAGCGCTGCTGCACTGGATATGACTGGCAGGTGAATCCGGATACCTTGTCAGCAAGTCCTGTGGCTGTTGTGAGTGCAGGATACCAGGACCCTTTTTCCAGCCTAGATTGTCAGTTCAATACCCTGACGCGTTTCCCCCGGTCAGCGGCCGGGCTTCTTCAAGAGGGATTTAAAAGTGAATGTGTTGGAATGAGCGCTCTTCCTTTTTGAGTCCAAATCATCCAATTAGAGCTCAGAGGTGTGTATAGGAGCTCCTATCATGTCGCTCAAAACATCAAGCGAAATCTGTCCAATCAGGGCTCAGAGGTGTGAGCCAGAGCTCCTGTAAGATTGCTCCTTAGATAGATTCAAGCAAATGTTGATGCCCGTATGTTTCTAAAATAGCAATACTCAAAGGCTAAAACATTGTGGCTGCCTCATTTATGCAGTTATGTCAATAGTGTTACAACAAGATAAAAACAATAAATATACTTACATTTCTATACTATAACAATTGATAAAACATATGTGATAAATTGCATTTCTATATTTAACAAATAATAATCTTCAAAATTTATAAAAACCTTTCAATGAACGTTGCCAGTGAAAGCAAAAGTTCACTTGCAGTATACGAGTTTTATCCAGACATAATTAGACCTATCATATATAATATGAATGTTCAAAGTAACTGAGCATATTGCTCCTATATATCTTTTATTAAAATCATTTGTTTATTTATAAACGAAGTATTGATACTCTAGTAAGGAATGGTTATATGGGGTAACATGCTATAGAGGAAGTTTTTATTTTATTATCTATATTCTTGATATTCATTTTTACAGATATTGATTATTGGTAAATGCTTGTTAAAAAAGTAATAATGGTAAGTTAAAATACTGGTAACAACAAGATCCATAACCTGGTGCAATGAGGACCTATATTGACTCAATGTTAAAAACTATTTAAATTAATTTAGTTTAAACTATTTAGACTTTAAAAATTATATAAAATATATTGATATATATATATCCCTTAAAATTCTAAGAACATTATGTAGAATTAAAATGAATTAATGTGTGTTCTAGGAAAAGGATCTAAAAATGAATTGTTTGATTGATACTATTTTACATTGTTTTAACTACTAAAAATACAATTTAAATAAAAGCTGCTACATCAATATCTATATTCATACCGAGTGGTTGGAGTGTTTTAAGTTTATAAATCCACTTGGTTTCAAGTCTCCTTAGCTCGAGTAGCCTATTTGGTTTTGAAGGGGGTACCCAATCTATAACTTGTATTTTAAGTGAACTAGGGTTACTACCGTGGCACTCAGAAAAATGCCTAGGTACACTGTGTTTGAGCAATTTTTCTTTTATATTATAGATGTGTTCGTTAGTTCTTCTTCTTATTTTACGTTTCGTGCGGCCTACATATAATAGGCCGCACCCACATTCTAACAGGTATACCACATATGTTGAATCGCAATTGCTTTTAAATGTGATGTTATATGTGTTGGTCAGTTCACTGTTCGAGAAGGTTGGTGTTTTATTAATATGTTTGCACATATTGCATCTTGGTTTATTGCATCTCATAGTTCCCTTCCATTCTTTCAGCCAATTACCTGCCGCTGATTTTGTTTCTGCCTTTTCTAAATTTAGATTTTTTACAGGTTTAAGTTTACTGGGTGCCAGTATATTTTTCAGGCTCTTTCCTTTTTTATATGTAAAAGTAGGTTTATTTTCCAGGTGTGGCCCAAGGATAGGATCTGACTTTAATAATGGCCAATGTTTCTTGAAAATATTTTCCATTTTCCTGGTGCCCTCATTATAGGTTGTAATAAATCTAGGTTGGTTCATTGTAACTGCTTGTGATTTAATAACTGTATTATGTATTTTGGTCCCCAGTTTTTCGGTAAATTCCTCATTACTGGTTTTGTTACTGATAATTGATACTCTATCCTTATTTGATGCTTTATCCTTAGCTTGCTGTATGATTTCATAATTATACCCTTTCTCTAAGAATTTATTCTCCAATATAAGGGCTTCTGATTCGAAGTCAGCTGAATGTGTACAATTTCTTTTAATGCGTAGAAATTGGCTGTATGGGACATTATTAATCCAGCTTTTCTTATGGGCACTCTTTGCTTGTATAAAGCTGTTACGATCAGTTGTCTTACGATAATTTTTCACTGCAATCTTGCCTACACTATCTTTAAACAATACTAGGTCCAAAAATTCTATTTGGATTTTTGAGTATGACTTGGTGAATATTAAATTATAATTGTTTTGATTAATAAAACTCATAAAATGTTCTATTTGATCTACCTCTCCCTTCCAAAGGATGATAATATCATCTATATACCTTCCATAACATAATATGTTATTGATGAAGGGGTTGTTTTCCCAGATAAATTCATTTTCAAATGCATTGACGTATAGGTTAGCATATGATGGGGCAAATGTGGTCCCCATCGCTGTGCCCCTGGTTTGAAGGTAAAATTGTTTTTCAAAAATAAAATAATTATGATATAAAATGAAATTGATACTATCTACAAGGAATTCTATATGTTTATGTGGAATCTGCCATTTCATCAATTCTTCCTGGACTTTCTGGACCCCTAATTTGTGTGGGATACATGTGTAGAGGGCTGATATATCACATGTTAGCCATACCATGTTATCTTCCCATGGAATGCCCTCAAATCTTTTAATTACCTCCGTCGTGTCTTTTAAATAAGCTCTCGTGTTTTTTACTACTGGTTGTAAGTAGAAATCGACATATTTAGATAAGCTATCACAGATAGATCCAATACCGGATACTATAAATTTGTATTCTTCACTATTCAATATGCCATCTGGGAGGTATATATACAGGAGGCATATAACCTTCTGAATGATACAGAAACATATAAAGTTCTCTCCAGTGACCCAACAGAAAGGTATAACAAAGAACTTAATAAAATGCTAAATAAAGCTAAATCAGATGGCATATTGAATAGTGAAGAATACAAATTTATCTTCACGCCACAACCTAATGTATCTATCATATACCATCTACCCAAAGTTCACAAAGACCCTCTAAATCCACCGGGAAGGCCGATAGTATCTGGTATTGGATCTATCTGTGATAGCTTATCTAAATATGTCGATTTCTACTTACAACCAGTAGTAAAAAACACGAGAGCTTATTTAAAAGACACGACGGAGGTAATTAAAAGATTTGAGGGCATTCCATGGGAAGATAACATGGTATGGCTAACATGTGATATATCAGCCCTCTACACATGTATCCCACACAAATTAGGGGTCCAGAAAGTCCAGGAAGAATTGATGAAATGGCAGATTCCACATAAACATATAGAATTCCTTGTAGATAGTATCAATTTCATTTTATATCATAATTATTTTATTTTTGAAAAACAATTTTACCTTCAAACCAGGGGCACAGCGATGGGGACCACATTTGCCCCATCATATGCTAACCTATACGTCAATGCATTTGAAAATGAATTTATCTGGGAAAACAACCCCTTCATCAATAACATATTATGTTATGGAAGGTATATAGATGATATTATCATCCTTTGGAAGGGAGAGGTAGATCAAATAGAACATTTTATGAGTTTTATTAATCAAAACAATTATAATTTAATATTCACCAAGTCATACTCAAAAATCCAAATAGAATTTTTGGACCTAGTATTGTTTAAAGATAGTGTAGGCAAGATTGCAGTGAAAAATTATCGTAAGACAACTGATCGTAACAGCTTTATACAAGCAAAGAGTGCCCATAAGAAAAGCTGGATTAATAATGTCCCATACAGCCAATTTCTACGCATTAAAAGAAATTGTACACATTCAGCTGACTTCGAATCAGAAGCCCTTATATTGGAGAATAAATTCTTAGAGAAAGGGTATAATTATGAAATCATACAGCAAGCTAAGGATAAAGCATCAAATAAGGATAGAGTATCAATTATCAGTAACAAAACCAGTAATGAGGAATTTACCGAAAAACTGGGGACCAAAATACATAATACAGTTATTAAATCACAAGCAGTTACAATGAACCAACCTAGATTTATTACAACCTATAATGAGGGCACCAGGAAAATGGAAAATATTTTCAAGAAACATTGGCCATTATTAAAGTCAGATCCTATCCTTGGGCCACACCTGGAAAATAAACCTACTTTTACATATAAAAAAGGAAAGAGCCTGAAAAATATACTGGCACCCAGTAAACTTAAACCTGTAAAAAATCTAAATTTAGAAAAGGCAGAAACAAAATCAGCGGCAGGTAATTGGCTGAAAGAATGGAAGGGAACTATGAGATGCAATAAACCAAGATGCAATATGTGCAAACATATTAATAAAACACCAACCTTCTCGAACAGTGAACTGACCAACACATATAACATCACATTTAAAAGCAATTGCGATTCAACATATGTGGTATACCTGTTAGAATGTGGGTGCGGCCTATTATATGTAGGCCGCACGAAACGTAAAATAAGAAGAAGAACTAACGAACACATCTATAATATAAAAGAAAAATTGCTCAAACACAGTGTACCTAGGCATTTTTCTGAGTGCCACGGTAGTAACCCTAGTTCACTCAAAATACAAGTTATAGATTGGGTACCCCCTTCAAAACCAAATAGGCTACTCGAGCTAAGGAGACTTGAAACCAAGTGGATTTATAAACTTAAAACACTCCAACCACTCGGTATGAATATAGACATTGATGTAGCAGCTTTTATTTAAATTGTATTTTTAGTAGTTAAAACAATGTAAAATAGTATCAATCAAACAATTCATTTTTAGATCCTTTCCCTAGAACACACATTAATTCATTTTAATTCTACATAATGTTCTTAGAATTTTAAGGGATATATATATATCAATATATTTTATATAATTTTTAAAGTCTAAATAGTTCAAACTAAATTAATTTAAATAGTTTTTAACATTGAGTCAATATAGGTCCTCATTGCACCAGGTTATGGATCTTGTTGTTACCAGTATTTTAACTTACCATTATTACTTTTTTAACAAGCATTTACCAATAATCAATATCTGTAAAAATAAATATCAAGAATATAGATAATAAAATAAAAACTTCCTCTATAGCATGTTACCCCATATAACCATTCCTTACTAGAGTATCAATACTTCGTTTATAAATAAACAAATGATTTTAATAAAAGATATATAGGAGCAATATGCTCAGTTACTTTGAACATTCATATTATATATGATAGGTCTAATTATGTCTGGATAAAACTCGTATACTGCAAGTGAACTTTTGCTTTCACTGGCAACGTTCATTGAAAGGTTTTTATAAATTTTGAAGATTATTATTTGTTAAATATAGAAATGCAATTTATCACATATGTTTTATCAATTGTTATAGTATAGAAATGTAAGTATATTTATTGTTTTTATCTTGTTGTAACACTATTGACATAACTGCATAAATGAGGCAACCACGATGTTTTAGCCTTAGAGTATTGCTATTTTAGAAACATACGGGCATCAACATTTGCTTGAATCTATCTAAGGAGCAATCTTACAGGAGCTCTGGCTCACACCTCTGAGCCCTGATTGGACAGATTTCGCTTGATGTTTTGAGCGACATGATAGGAGGTCCTATACACACCTCTGAGCTCTAATTGGATGATTTGGACTCAAAAAGGAAGAGCGCTCATTCCAACACATTCACTTTTAAATCCCTCTTGAAGAAGCCCGGCCGCTGACCGGGGGAAACGCGTCAGGGTATTGAACTGACAATCTAGGCTGGAAGAAGGGTCCTGGTATCCTGCACTCACAACAGCCACAGGACTTGCTGACAAGGTATCCGGATTCACCTGCCAGTCATATCCAGTGCAGCAGCGCTCGGCAATTACAACAAGCCGGCTGTGGGAAGCAACAAGAACTGTACCACCCATGATCCTCCTAATTGCAGTACACTTATTTTAATCTTGTAAGTGCATATATATTTGTGTATTATACTGTGTCATTAAACGCTTTCACTTGAGTCCTGCCTTTTGCGCCATTTCTTCTCTTTCCATACATACTTATATTGAAACACTGATACTTATACTTTATGCAAAGAAATAGCCAACTGGCTGATATTACGTGCTGTGATAAGTGTATCAAGTCCAATACTGCAAATATATATACATAAGCAAGGGTAGCTGTGGGGCCCCAATGATGAAGAAAACGACTTGGTGTATTAGAGAGTCTGTGATGTTACTTCAAAACCAGGCACTCAAGTTTTAAAAAACATGCTCTGGTGGGTAAAAAATTAACTATTTAGTGATACAGTCAGAGTGATAGTTTGATTTCAAAAAACCCCCACACATCACTTGAAACAACTTCACTGGGTGTCCACTTTGTGCTTCTTGTTAAGCATCAATTGTATTTGCGCAGGTAAATACAGTCCTGTATCTAACTTTTATTCGGACTTGTGCGGGGTTGCAAGACTTTAAAGCAGCCATACCTCACCTCTACTCCAAAGTGCTTGATTCACCGCTATGGAGGGACATCCAGTACCTTATTTTTCTGCGGTCTCTCAGCATAGGTAGGTTGATTGGTCTGCATCTTCACTTGCCAATACAGGTAACCCCTGTTAGTCCTATCTGGCGTGATTACACACACAGTTGTGTTAGCGTAGCAATTATGTCATCAGTACACAGGCATGACGCGTTTTGCCCCTCCCACAAAGGGCTGGAATAGGGGCCTCATCAGATGTGATCTCCTTTGACTTGCTTGCTATTTATTCGTTCTTTTAACAGAAATCTCCGCCTTCTTTTACTGAAACATCAGAAATATACGTGACAGCTACCCAAGCTTTTGCTACAATTACAATGTAAACAAGTACCAAAATGAAACTGATTGCTAGAACATTTCAAGTATTTTCGAATTCATAAAATATTACAGTATCAAACAGTTTTACTAAAAACCAAAGGAAACAAATTATAGTTAGTGTTGCGATTGTAAAATTATATTTACGCCCCTGACTCAACTTTTTCGTTGTAGTTTTATTTTCAAAGAGACACTTTATAGGGCACTTTATAGGACAGATATACACTGTACCTCTCAATAGTTATTCAGGCATATTTAGGTAGTCACTGTTATGTTAACTATTCCTCTTAGGTATTGTTCAGATAAATATAGGCTATTACCCTCAGAAATTGCTCTGACATAATTGGATAGCCATTATAAATACCTGAAATAGTACACATTAAAAAAGCAGGAATATTCAATTTTCTCATTTAAACCAGTAGGACTTAGAGTATTTAGTCTATAGATCCATCTTGACTCGTGTTGTAAAATTATTCTGTCAAGATTGCCACCACGTCTACTTGATCTCAGCTGCTCAATGCCCATAATCTGCAGTTTACTATAGTCTGAGTTATGGCAGGACTTGAAATGTCTCACTACTGGACTATCCTTGTCTTCATTTTTTATGTCATCCCTATGCTCACATACTCTGTTTTTTAACTCCCTTGTTTTACCAGCATAATATTTGGGGCACGGGCAGTTTAAAAGATAGATGACATTGTTTCATAATTACATAATGAGTCCTGCTTCTAGTAGTATGAAAGGTGGTAGATCTTTTGATATAGACACAGTAAACTCAGTGTCCACAAGGTACACTGCCTACTTGACTAAGTGCCACAGATAGCCAATTTGTCCCTTGTTCCCTTTTTAACTCACTGTGTTCTATTTTGTCTTTAATACTTGGGGCTCTCTTGGCTGTGAGTAGTGGGTATTCTGATATGCATCCAAACAGAGATGTATCACTAGACAGTATATACCAGTGGGTATTAAGTATACCTTGTAGCTTCTTCCAATGCGAGTTATATCTCGTAATTAACCTGGCATTATTCTCGTCCTTTGAGTCATCTCTCTTTTGTTATACAAAAGATCATTCCTAGGTGTATAACGGGCTCTAACCCAGGCTTTTTTTACCTGCTTTTTGGAGTAACCCCTTAAGAGAAATCTCTCTGCCATTTGTTTTGCTTGTTCTTCAAATTACTTTACTGAGGAACAACATCTTTATAATCTCAGAAATTGTCCTATAGGGACACCATTTTTCTGAGAATCAGGGTGGTGGCTTTTCGCATGTAACAAACCATTTGTTGCAGTTTTTTTGCGTTGAACAGTGGTATGGATTTCATTTCCTTCTTTAAAAATATTCAGGTCTAAGAAGGTAGCTTCATTTTTGCTTACATTGTACGTAAGAAATACATTTAAATTGTTTTTGTTCAAAATGTTTACAAAGTCAGATACTGATTTTTCATCACCTCTCCATAGTATCAGCAAATCGTCCACAAACCTTAGCTATAGGGCGACATGTCTATCCACCCATTCAGAGAGTTTGTTAAATACAATCTTATTCTCCCAATAACCTAAATGTAGACATGCATATGCTGGTGCAAATGTCGCTCCCATGGCTGTGCCGCAGACTTGCCTGTATAATTTGCCATCAAAACAAAAAATATTGTTTTTTTAATACAAATTCCAGAAGTTTTTATACCAGGGATTTGTTTTCACTGTACTCCTGTCCTCTCAATTCCAAAAAATATTTTGCTGCTTGTAATCCAGCATGGTGAGGGATTGAGAAGTAGAGTGACTCCACATCCAAGGTCACCAAGAGCATATCTGAGTTGACTGCTATTCTATCTAGCTTTTTTTTCTTTAGGAATAAGCATTCTATTTAAATTTTGTATTTTGCTTTGAAAATAAAACTACAATGAAAAAGTTGAGTCAGGGGAGTAAATATAATTTTACAATCGCAGCACTAAGTATAATTTGTTTCATTTGGTTTTTAGTAAAACTGTTTGATACTGTAATACTTTATGAATTCGAAAATACTTGAAATGTTCTAGCAATCAGTTTCATTTTGGTACTTGTTTACATTGTAATTGTAGCAAAAGCTTGGGTAGCTGTCACGTATATTTCTGATGTTTCAGTAAAAGAAGGCGGAGATTTCTGTCAAAAGAACGAATAAATAGCAAGCATGCCAAAGGAGATCACATCTGAAGAGGCCCCTATTCCAGCCCTCTGTGGGAGGGGCAAAACGCGTCATGCCTGTGTACTGATGACGACGTAATTGCTACGCTAACACAAGCTGTGTGTGTAATCACGCCGGATAGGACTAACGGGGGTTACCTGTAACGGCAAGAGAAGATGCAGACCGATCAACCTACCTATGCTGAGAGACCGCAGAAAAATAAGGTACTGGATGTCCCTCCATAGCGGTGAATCAAGCACTTTGGAGTAGAGGTGAGGTATGGCTGCTTTAAAGTCTTGCAACCCTGCACAAGTCCGAATAAAAGTTAGATACAGGACTGTATTTACCTGCGCAAATACAATTGATGCTTAACAAGAAGCACAAAGTGGACACCCAGTGAAGTTGTTTCAAGTGATGTGTGGGGTTTTTTTGAAATCAAACTATCACTATGACTGTATCACTAAATAGTTAATTTTTTACCCACCAGAGCATGTTTTTTAACACTTGAGTGCCTGGTTTTGAAGTAACATCACAGACTCTCTAATACACCAAGTCGTTTTCTTCATCATTGGGGCCCCACAGCTACCCTTGCTTATGTATATATATTTGCAGTATTGGACTTGATACACTTATCACAGCACGTAATATCAGCCAGTTGGCTGTTTCTTTGCATAAAGTATAAGTATCAGTGTTTCAATATAATCACTGTCAATATGCATGGCATCCTTGTTAGGATTTGTGCATATGATCTGAGCGTATTCACACAGCTTTGTTTTTTTATGCTTTTCTATTTTTTATGTAAGTGTGTTTACCTGATGAAAAATGGGTGGAGGATAGATGTCCTACTTGTTTAAAGCCGACTACATTTGTTGTAGTAATAAAGCGTTGTTATACCTCTGTGCAGCCTTTGGTCCTACTTTGTCTGATACTAATTGTGTCTCAGTCCTTTCTTTACTACTATTATATGTATATATATATATATATATATATATATATATATATATATATATATATATATATATATATATATATATATATATACAGGGAGTGCAGAATTATTAGGCAAATTAGTATTTTGACCACATCATCCTCTTTATGCATGTTGTCTTACTCCAAGCTGTATAGGCTTGAAAGCCTACTACCAATTAAGCATATTAGGTGATGTGCATCTCTGTAATGAGAAGGGGTGTGGTCTAATGACATCAATACCCTATATCAGGTGTGCATAATTATTAGGCAACTTCCTTTCCTTTGGCAAAATGGGTCAAAAGAAGGACTTGACAGGCTCAGAAAAGTAAAAAATAGTGATATATCTTGAAGAGGGATGCAGCACTCTTAAAATTGCAAAGCTTCTGAAGAGTGATCATCGAACAATCAAGCGTTTCATTCAAAATAGTCAACAGGGTCGCAAGAAGCGTGTGGAAAAACCAAGGCGCAAAATAACTGCCCATGAACTGAGAAAAGTCAAGCGTGCAGCTGCCAAGATGCCACTTGCCACCAGTTTGGCCATATTTCAGAGCTGCAACATCACTGGAGTGCCCAAAAGCACAAGGTGTGCAATACTCAGAGACATGGCCAAGGTAAGAAAGGCTGAAAGACGACCACCACTGAACAAGACACACAAGCTGAAACGTCAAGACTGGGCCAAGAAATATCTCAAGACTGATTTTTCTAAGGTTTTATGGACTGATGAAATGAGAGTGAGTCTTGATGGGCCAGATGGATGGGCCCGTGGCTGGATTGGTAAAGGGCAGAGAGCTCCAGTCCGACTCAGACGCCAGCAAGGTGGAGGTGGAGTACTGGTTAGGGCTGGTATCATCAAAGATGAGCTTGTGGGGCCTTTTCGGGTTGAGGATGGAGTCAAGCTCAACTCCCAGTCCTACTGCCAGTTTCTGGAAGACACCTTCTTCAAGCAGTGGTACAGGAAGAAGTCTGCATCCTTCAAGAAAAACATGATTTTCATGCAGGACAATGCTCCATCACACGCGTCCAAGTACTCCACAGCGTGGCTGGCAAGAAAGGGTATAAAAGAAGAAAATCTAATGACATGGCCTCCTTGTTCACCTGATCTGAACCCCATTGAGAACCTGTGGTCCATCATCAAATGTGAGATTTACAAGGAGGGAAAACAGTACACCTCTCTGAACAGTGTCTGGGAGGCTGTGGTTGCTGCTGCACGCAATGTTGATGGTGAACAGATCAAAACACTGACAGAATCCATGGATGGCAGGCTTTTGAGTGTCCTTGCAAAGAAAGGTGGCTATATTGGTCACTGATTTGTTTTTGTTTTATTTTTGAATGTAAGAAATGTATATTTGTGAATGTTGAGATGTTATATTGGTTTCACTGGTAAAAGTAAATAATTGAAATGGGTATATATTTGTTTTTTGTTAAGTTGCCTAATAATTATGCACAGTAATAGTCACCTGCACACACAGATATCCCCCTAAAACAGCTATAACTAAAAACAAACTAAAAACTACTTCCAAAACTATTCAGCTTTGATATTAATGAGTTTTTTGGGTTCATTGAGAACATGGTTGTTGTTCAATAATAAAATTAATCCTCAAAAATACAACTTGCCTAATAATTCTGCACTCCCTGTATATACACTCATTCATGTATATGTATGTATCTCAGTGCTAAAGCCCCCTGCCTGATTTTTTTTCCCTGTTTCACAAAACAGTTAACGAGAGCTTGAGGACGCACTATCCTGATGCGCGTTAACTTAAATTGCACTCAAGCGTCCATGTTTACTTTCAACTTATAATACGAGCGCTACATCCTACATGCGCTAAAACAGACACATTTTCGCTTGCGTATAACTGTTAATTCGCCACTCATAATCTGGCCCTTAATGTTTTACAACATTTAATGTGTTTGCAAATGTTTGCAATGCTGGGATTCATTCATTTCTGATGCATGTGTAACAATAACTTTCTTTAAAAGCCATGTGTACACTGTCTGGATTAAAAGAACATGAAACCCAAAATGTTTCTTTAGCAAATCAGATAGAAAATACATTTTTAAACAACTTTCTAATTTACTTCTATGATCAGTTTTGCTTCAGTCTACTGGTGTCCTTTCTTGAAGATGCAGCAATGCACTACTGGGAACTAGCTGAACACACTGGTAAACCAATAACAAGAGGCATATCTGTGCAGCCACCAATCAGCATCTAGTTCTTTCAAATGCACAAAACTACATAAAATATGGTATTTTAAATGAATAGCAAAATCAAAATGAAACTTTCATGATTTACATCTATTATCAAATTTGCTTCATTCTTTTGGTGTCCTTTGTTGGAAAGTCAGTTCCAGAGCAGCAATATACTACTGAGAGCTAGATAAGCACATGGAGTGAACCAACGACAAGAGGCATATAAGCACAGACACAAAATCACCAGCTAGCTCCTCAGCATACCTAGGTATACTCTTCAACAAAGGATACCAAGATAACAAAGTATGTTTATTTATATTAGTAAATTGGATAGTTGTTAAAATTGCATGTGCTATCTGAATCCTAAACATTTAAAATTGAATTTACTGTCCCTTTAATGTGTGATGGAAGGATGCAGGTTTTTACTGTATATTTATTATGTGAGCCCATCTTACTGGAAGTCTTGGTTTCATTATATCCTTAGCAAGATCTCTAGTAGCACTGCCTTTTACATAATGGTAAAACGAGTTTTATTTTTTGCTACATTTGGCATATAACCCATACTTTTGGAATCCAATGCTCATGCTGTGATAATCTGACCTGAACAACACATAACAGTGAGAGCTGCTTGTCACAGCCTGTGAATAAACCACTGAATAAATGGGGTCTTTTTCAGGTCAGTTCATTTACAAAATCACTAGCATGAAGAAAAATTATGATCTTTCTCCAAGGATACAGTGAGCTGGAGGTTTTCCTATGTACATCCCCAGCACTAAATGCTTCTATTCCACACTTTTTATCTGTCATCTCCATCCCTGACTTATCTAATGTTTTTATCTGAAGTTCTGAACTATAGAAGCATTCTGCAGTATTTTCACTGCATGTCACCACATCACATGTCTGTGTGCTGTTATGGTCTATTTTAAGGAAGAATTCTCAATATACCTTAAAGTCAGTCAACCAGAATAAATGGAGACATTTATAACCTATTCAGCTAAGTATTTTATTCCAAATAATATAGGTTTTGCATATAGTTTGAAAGGGACATTAGAGAGATTGTAAATGCAGAGATGTCCATTCTAATACCATTATAAGCTTTTTGCAGTTCACTTCCTACAGAATGCTTCTGTGAAATATTTTCTATGCCACCGTATTTCTATTTAGCACGTGCATGAACCCCTACTGAGGGTATTCTGTGCATGTGTGATGTGCAAATGCAGGTATACGTGTATCTAATGCATTTTCAATGGTTTAGTTTTGAGTTATATTTGAAACTAATTGTAGTGCATTACAGATACAACCTATATGTCCCTGTAGAAGGGTATAACATGGAAGCTCAGATAAATTGTGTCTTAATGTTCTGAATCATCCCAGTCCATTTGACTAGCAACCAAGCTCTGCATCCATATCCCATGTTACCTGTGGAAAGCGGAACATGGCATTAGAAGTGCTATATCTTATAGATAGCATGTAGCATTATGGCAAATTAAACATTTTAAAAATACATTAATAACTATTTTCATCATAATGTGAATGCTCATAGCTTTTATACTATATATATAGGATTTTTTAAAGGGACATGAAACCCAACATTTTTCTTTCATGACTCAGAGCATACAATTTTAAACACCTTTCCAATTTTTTTCTATTATCTAATTTGCTTTATTCACTCTGTATCCTTTGTTGAAGAAGCTGCAATGCACTACTGTGAGCAAGCTGAACACATTTGGTGACCCAAGGACATGAGGCAAATAGTGTATGTGCAGCCACTAATCAGCAGCTCCTGAGCCTACCTAGGTATCCTTTTCAACAGAGGATATCAAGAGAAGAAAGTAAAAAATCCTTTTGCAAGAAAATAACAAAAGTGATGTACGGGGGATAGCGTTAATAGCTAACTAATAGACTGGATACAGTTGCAAGCTCTCAGGACCCTGAGGTCCATGCCTGACAAAGGGATCTTGATGTCCTGAAGGCTTGCAACTGTATCCACTATTAGGTAGCTATTATCCGTATCCCCTGTACATCACCTTTGTTATTTGATATTTACTTTCCTTGATACTCTGGCTAACAGGGTACTGACATTTTTCTGCAAGAGAACAAAACAAATTAGTTAATAGAAGTAAATTGGAAAGTTGTTTAAAATCACCTGCTCTATCTGAATAATGAAAAATATGTGAGTCTCATGTCCCTTTAATTCTGTAAATTTATAATTTAGCAGATGAAGTGTAAACTTTTAAAAATGACTATAAAATAAGAAATCAAGTTCATGCAAAAGATAAACAAACGGCTAGATTACGAGTTTTGCGTTAGGAGCTGTGCGGTGCTAATGTGCAGTTTTTTCTCACCGCTCACTTACCTGCAGCGCTGGTATTACAGGTTTTTACAAACCCACCGTTAAAAGGGAAGAAGTGAGCGTAGAGCAAAATTGAACTCCATACCGCACTTCAATACCAGCGCTGCTTAAGTCAGCGGTGAGCTGGTTGTACGTGCTCGTGCACGATTTCCCCATAGACATCAATGGGGAGAGCCGGCTGAGAAAAAGTCTAACACCTGCCAAAAAGCAGCGTAAAGCTCAGTAACACAGCCCCATTGATTCCTATGGGGAAACTAAAGTTATGTTTACACCTAACACCCTAACATGAACTCCGAGTCTAAACACCCCTAATCTTACACTTATTAACCCCTAATATGCTGCCCCCGACATCACCGACACCTACATTATACTTATTAACCCCTAATCTGCCGCCCCCAATGTCGCCGCAACCTACCTACACTTATTAACCCTTAATCTGCCACCCCAACATCCCAGCCACTATTCTAAATTTATTAACCCCTAAACCTGTCTAACCCTAACCCTAACACACCCTAACTTAAATATAATTTAAATAAATCTAAATAAAAATTACTATTATTACCTAAATAAATCCTATTTAAAATTAAATACTTACCTATAAAATAAACCCTAAGCTAGATACAATATAACTAATAGTTACATTGTATCTAGCTTAGGGTTTATTTTTATTTTACAGGCAAGTTTGTATTTATTTTAACTAGGTAGAATAGTTACTAAATAGTTATTAACTATTTAATAACTACCTAGCTAAAATAAATACAAATTTACCTGCAAAAATAAAACCTAACCTAAGTTACACTAACACCTAATACTACACTACAATTAAATAAATTACCTAAATTAAATACAATTAAATACATTAAATTAAATGAGCTAATCACAAAAAACCCACTAAATTACAGAAAATAAAAAACAAATTACAAGATATTTAAACTAATTACACCTAATCTCAAAGCCCTATCAAAATAAAAAAATAAAACCAAAATAAAAAAAAACCCTAGCCTAAACTAAACTATCAATAGCCCTTAAAAGGGCCTTTTGCGGGGCATTGACCCAAAGAAATCAGCTCTTTTACCTGTAAAAAAAAATACAAACAACCCCCCCTTCATCCAGACGGCATCTTCTATCTTCATCCTTCCGGCGTGGAACGGGTCCATCTTCAAGACATCCGACACGGAGCATCCTTTTCATCCGATGGACTAACGATGAATGAAGGTACCTTTAAATAGGTCATCTAAGATGGCGTCCCTTAGATTCTGATTGGCTGATAGAATTCTATCAGCCAATCGGAATTAAGGTAGAAAAAATCCTATTGGCTGATGCAATCAGCCAATAGGATTGAGCTTCAATCCTATTGGCTGATTGGATCAGCCAATATGATTGAGGTTGCATTCTATTGACTGTTCCAATCGGCCAATGGAATGCAAGCTCAATCCTATTTTAGCACTTTAGTTATGAGTTTTATGCTACAGCTTTGTAGCGTAAAACTCATAACTACTGACTTTAAAATGCGTTAGGAATCTTGACAGGATAGGGTGTACCGCTCAATTTTTGGCCTCCCAGGACAAACTCGTAGTACCAGCGCTATGGAAGTCCCATAGAAAAAAGGGTTTACAAACTTTACTTAATGCGGTTTGCGGTAAGGCCAAAAAAGTGTGCGGTGCCCCTAAACCTGCAAGACTCGTAATAGCAGCGGTAGTGAAAAAGCAGCGTTAGGACCTGTTAACGCTGCTTTTTCAGCTTACCCCAAAACTCGTAATCTAGCCATATGTTAGTTGCATTTTATATGAGTAAACTAAATCTTATAACTTTACATATTCAACTTCTAACAAATATTTTGCTCCAGAATGCAAAAACACACTGTCCCCTCTCATTTCATTATCTTGCATTAGATAGGGACATTGCACACTAGATTTTTCTTTGCATACATATTTGGTAGATGATCAATTTATATAGCCCCTATGGGAGTGTTTTTGTAACAATGTATAGTTGTGCTTATTTTTTTAATAACAATGTGCAAACCACGCCCCACAGTGTCACATGTATACTGATGTCTACAGAATCCTGCTAGCTCCTATTTATGTTATCTGTCTTTTCATATGCAGGGAAGGGGTAGTGGCTGCTCCATTTGTTTTTTTCCAGCCCCTTTCACTGGGTGTCCCAGACTAACCTCATCAACAGTGCTAAACTGGGAACTTCTAAGTCAGTTTTTAAAAGGTTTTATACTGGATTTTTATTAACTATCCAGAGATATTGAAATGCAAATGTGTAGTACAAAACATAATGCATTTATCATAATCTATGATATTTTAATTCCATTGTTGTTTCTAATCACTTTGCACATCCTTAACATATGTACCCAAGCAACTAATCTAAATGATTGATTATGTAGACATATTATACAATTGTTATTATAGCTTTTATATATATGAGCATTATAATGTGCAAAACTAAAATAACACAGACGTAAGAGGGGTTTAAAGCCCATTTAACCAATGCATTCATTTTAACTAAGGTTTAATGGGAAAATATCATATGAGGATGAGTTACAAATATTTCACAGCATTGCTAGAAAAAGAAACAGACCATAAACTATTTTTTTTTTTTTTTTTTTTTTTTTTTATAACAAGATTTATTAAAGAAAAAGAAAAAGATACAGAGCATAGGTGTAAGCACACATTGCCACAATCCTTGCAAGTTCAAATACAGAAGCATAATGTCGCTTTACATTGAAAATATAGTTATTCAAGAATAAGAGATATATGCCTCCTTAGGCTGAGGGCCCTTTCCAAGGTCCTTTTTGTATTTGTAGTCAAAGAAAGTGTCGATCACTAGATCTGTAATTTTGTCAGTTCTTCGTATTCAAATAAACAAAGTGTAATGTCCTTCTTTGCAGGATAAAGTGCAATAACCAAATAAATACGAAGGTGAACAGTAAATGAGAATATCTTGATGATGATAACAATAATAAAAAAAAAAAAGAAAATAATAACAGTGACATTCGTAATAGTAACCATGCTATCTCTAACAATATTATTAATAACGTTGTACCAATATCAGTGATATTGATATTAATATTGCACCAGGATACCAGCCGTCATATAGAAGTAGTTGCTTTAAAGTCTCAAGATCAAGCATTCCTGTCGAGTCTCAAAAATCCATATAACTACTAAGTAGGAAAATCAAGTGGGCCCTGTGACCTGAGCTAAAGTCAGAGCTGGCTACCACCCTTCCCCCAAGTCATGTCTGGATTCTACATCGTTTGGGAGTCGGTCAATCCAGCGTTTAAGTATTCCTCCCATATAAAACCAATAGAGGAGTAGTCATCTAATCGGTTTGTTTGTCCATAGTGGTATCTCTCTAGGTGTAGGTTATGTGTTACTGTATCTTTCCACATTTTGATTGTTGGGAGCTCCTTTTTTTTCCAATTTAGGGGTATTAGCTTTTTAGCTGAGTTTATCATTAATGTTAATAACGCGAGTCTAAGTTTGCACTTGATTTTGGGGAAATGGTTAAAAAGGAAGATCCAAATATTATGAGCCAGGGGGATTTTTAACACTTTTTCAATTTCTTTCCTTATGGATTCCCAATAATCCCTCGCTATTGAGCAGTGCCACCATATATGGAATGGTGTCCCTATGTCTTGGCAGCCTCTCCAACATAGTGCTGGGGTGGTAGGGAAGAGTTGGTGCAAACGCACTGGAGTATAATACCACCTACACATTAATTTCAAGTTCATTTCCAGTGTGGATATAGATGAGGAGGATTTACTCATGTGGGAGAATATAGATAACCATGTTTGTGTAGGTAATGTTTCTCTTGTCTCTTTTTCCCATTTAGTCACATAAGTGGGCATGGAATTAGAGTAAGATGTTACTATTTGTTTATGTGCGAGAGAAAGGATACCCCTGCTAGGGAGCGGTACCGTACATAAGTTTTCAAAAGGGGATAAAGCACGTGTCAGTTGTGTTTTGAAAGGGTGTGTAGATAGAAAATGATGGATCTGGGAATGCGTTAGCCAGTTTTGGAAAATATCTCCACAATCAGAGATAATCTCGGTCTGTGTTTTAACTTTCTCACCTTGAAAAAATTTATATGCTGGTAATGCGTCGCTAATCCCTACAGTATCTTGGCCATAAGTCTTAAGTTGTATTGGACATGCGGGGTTCCCTAACATCGGGGTTAAGGGTGAGTGTATTGTAGAAATATGTTTGTGTTTCTTTATGGTTGTATCCCAAACTTTGTAGGTTTCTCTTGTGATTGTTGGGGTCGTACTTAATATTATTCTATGGTTGGAAGGAAGCCAGCATTGGCCACTTAAGGTGGTAGTGGTAGTTAAATAATGTTCCAGCTGGACCCATTCTTTACTGGCTGCATGTTTGCACCAGTCCACTATTCTAGCTAGGAAAGTCGCAAACCTATAGTGTAATATGTTTGGGGCTCCCAATCCTCCTAACTCTTTGGGGCGGTATATAGTGGCTGTAGCGATGCGTGGTCGTTGATGCGACCATATGAAGGAATTTAACATCTTCTGAAGACAATATATCATACGGTCTGGGAGGGGTATCGGCAGGGTCTGTAGAAGGTACAATATTTTGGGTAAAATTATCATTTTAATTGCATTGAGTCTACCGAGCCAAGACAAAAATTTATCACTCCATGTTCTAAACATGGAGGTAATGTGTATTGTAAGGGCTTCATAATTCAATGTTAACGTTTCCTGCAGGGCTGGGGACAGGTAGACGCCGAGATATTTTATTGCTTTCTCTTGAATTCTAAAGTGGAACTGTTTTTGAATATTTTGTATTGTCGCAGGTTCTAAATGAACACTCAGCAATTCCGATTTTGCGACATTAATTCGCAGGTTAGAATAATGACCGTATGTCCTTAATAGTTGCATGAGAGCAGGGATAGATGAGTTAGGGTTCGTGAGAGTGACGAATACGTCATCCGCATATAATGTTATTTTATATTCGGTGTTTCCTATAGTGTGTCCTGTAATGTCTGCATTGTTTCTCACATAAGAAGCTAGTATCTCCATTGAAAGTACAAAAAGTAGCGGTGAAAGTGGGCAACCCTGCCTGGTTCCGTTTGAAATCTGTAATGTATCAGAGGTAGTGTCGTTCAACTTAATTCTAGCTTGTGGTTTATTATAAAGGGCAAAAATCTTTCCTACCATTTCTTGATCAAATCCAAACCCAAATAGGGTTTGTTTTAGAAAAAGCCAATCCAGCCTATCAAAGGCCTTCTCCGCATCCATAGATATGAACGCGGAGGGGGCCTGTTGTTTGTATGCATATTCCATTAAAGTCAGAATTTTGGAAGTGTTGTCTCTAGTTTCGCGCGTTGGTATGAAACCAGCTTGGTTTATATGGATTATGGAAGGTAGAAGGGTGTTTATTCGGGTCGCAATAATTTTAGCATACAATTTGATGTCTACGTTCAGTAGAGAAATCGGCCTGAAGTTTGCCGGTATGGTCGGGGGTTTACCTGGCTTGGGGAGTATAGAGATTTGGGCTTCCAACATTGAGGGAGGAAAAGGATTGTTCTCAGAGACTTCATTAAAGAGGGAAGTGAGAACTGGGACTAGGATTGGAGAGAAGGTTTTATAATATTTAGAAGAGAAACCATCAGGGCCCGGGCTCTTCCCTTTGGGTAGTGAGGTAATCGCGCTTTTTAACTCTTGTAATGAAATTGGTAGATTTAAATCTTTTAATTGGTCTTGAGTGATTTTAGGGATCTGGCTGTGCGCAATATAGGAAGTAAGGTTTGATAAGTGTTCCTCAGAAGGATATGTGTCAGTTATGTTGTAAAGATTGGCATAATACCCCTGAAAGGTCTGTAGAATGTCTTTAGTGGTAACTACTGTAGTTTTATGTTGGGGGTCCTGGATTTCATAAATAAATGACTTAAATCGTTTTTTTTTTAATGCGCGAGCTAAAAGTTTACCTGTTCTGTTGCTCTCGTAATGGAATAGGCTATTTGTTTTCCTACGGAGTGTTTGATGCTCTATATCTAAAAATGTATCTAGAGCTAATCGCGCCAAGTTATATTCTTGTGTTATTATGGGGTCAGTTGGATTTAATTTGAATGAATGATCAAGTCTTAAAAAGGTCTCAGATAATTCCTTATACAATAAACGAGCTTTTTGCCTTGCCTGTGCTTTCAATTTTATTAATTCTCCACGAACAACACATTTATGTGCCTCCCAAATTTTAAAGTTGTCTGCTATAGAGTTAGTATTGAATTTAAAATATTCCGATATGAGTGTGGTAAGGATATCTACATGTTTCGGGTCGTGTAAAAGGGTTTCATCTAATTTCCACATGTATGGTTCAGATGGTGTCTCAGGCCATGAGAATTGTAATTTAACTGCTGAGTGGTCAGACCATGAGGTAGGGGAAAGCTCACACTTGTGAACATAGGGGAGACCTTTTTGGTTAGTGAATATATAATCTAGCCTACTATGCGTTTTGTTTGGATGGGAAAAAAAAGTGTAGTCTCTTTTGTCGTTATGGATTAGGCGCCAGACATCGTACAGATTAAGTTCTCTTAAATTTTTCCACAAGTATGTGGAAGTCTTTTTGGACACTGTTATGTTGGGGTTAGAGCTGTCTTTTGTAGGTTGTAAAGGGAAGTTGAAATCTCCTGCCAAATATATTGGACCAACTGCTAAATCAAGTATTCTCCTGAACGCACTACGGAAAAAAGGGGTCTGATTGTTATTTGGGGCATATACGTTCACTAAGGTTATAGGACGGCCATATAGTAGCCCTGTAATGCCTAGGAATCTACCTTCTCTATCTCTTTCCGTCTGAGTCAATGAGAAAGGAAGGTCCTTTCTAATTAGTATGCTAACTCCTGCTTTTTTACTAGGACCAGAGCTATGAAAATGTGTAGTATATAATTTCCCATAGAATTTGGGTTCCCTTTTATGTCTAAAATGTGTCTCCTGCAGAAACACAATATCTGCATGTCGTTTTGCAAGATCCAGCATTGCTTTAGAGCGTTTGGCTGGTGAATTTAAGCCCTTGGCATTTTGTGTCACTAGGGTCAAATGATGTGTGTAACTACGTTTGGACTGTGTCATTTTACCTACTTGAGTACCAGTTGGTTGAGGAATGCGGTCTGGTTCCTGGTGCAAGATCCTGAGTTGGTCATGTTGCAAGTTTCATGTCCTGTAAAACTGAATTTTAACATTACAAACAGTGCGAACAAAAACAGATTATAACTAAAAAAATAAGATAGAATAACTATTGTTAAACAAACATAAACATAAACATAAGAGCCTCTCGTCCTAATGTAGGGCATATCGAGAGTAGACTAATGGGGATGTTAGTTACTAGCCCGAAAAATTTTCTTTTAGAAAGTTATCGACTTCGGTAAATAGAATTAATAAAAAAAAAAAAAAAAAAAAAAAAAAAAAAACAGCTTACTGGTATCAACCGTACTATAAGGGATTAATATAAAGACGGTAATGAAAGGTGCTAATCAAAAATCGTGAAAATCCCAGGTTGACAGGGTGGCTTACAGTTTGACTGAGGATTCTATGTCAGCGGAATCACCCTTCAAAAAGTAAGGGCTTCAGTGGGCCAAATTTGCTGCTGATGCATAAAATAAATCTTAAACCACATGTATTACAGATATAAATGAGCAAGAGGAAAGAAAAAAAAAAAAAAAAAACTGGTATTAAACTTGCATTAAAACTTGTATTAAAGCTTCAAATCTCAAACCTAAATTGGAGTCCTACAACTCAGGTAACACTGGTAGAACTAAGCTGATCAGCAACCTTCAGGCCTGTTGGTGAGACATTAGCTTTCCCTTTTTTGGAGGAAACTGTGTGCCAGGCCGATGTCTGTCTGTTTGGTCTCTTTGTGGGAGGCTGCTTGGTGATGGTTGCCTCTTCTGGTTCTATAGGATCGAGTCCTAGTGTTGAGCAGAAGTCAGGGATGTCCTCTGGAGTTCTGCAGATCAGTCTAGAATTATTTCTTAGGACCCAAATTTGCGCTGGGAAGCCCCATCTGTAGGGGATCTTTTTGTTCCTGAGTGTAGTGGTCAGCGGTGAAAATTCCTTTCGCCTTTGGAGAGTTTCATATGATAGATCCTGGTAAAATTGAAGAACCGTCCCTCTGAATCTGATCGGTTGATTCTTACGAGATTGATTCAGAATCATTTCCTTCTCTAGAAAGTTCTTGAATCTAATGATGATATCCCTAGGTGGGGCATTATCCGGGGGCCTTGGGCGAAGAGCTCTGTGCGCCCTTACCCACTGTATATCTGTTGTATGTGACGTTTCTTTCACATGCTGGAACAGAGCAGGTAGGTAGACTGGGAAATCACGTGGCAGGACATCCTCAGGGACTCCTCTGATTCTCAGGTTCTTCCGCCTACTGCGGTTCTCCAAGTCCTCAAGTTTCTCTTGGAGGCCATTAATGACCTCTTGTTGTGATGTTACTTGCTCTGTCAGAGTAGAAACCTCTTCTTTAAGTTGTTCGTGGTTATTCTCTAGCGATTCTACCTGGAATCCCAGTGCGTGAATGTCTTGTGACATTGCTGCCAGTTCTTCTCTTATACAGGTGCGGACTATGTCTGCAATATCCTGTTTTGAGGGTAGATTACTGAGTAAGGAAGCAGGGAGTTGTGATTCTGGGGTTTGGGGCGTCTTGCTAAGTTGTGTAACTTGATTTGGAGATTGTTCCCCCTGATTGATATCTGTGTGAGAGATCTCCCTTGAGTCAGCATTTTGCAGGAAAGAAGTCATAGGCAGTGTTTTAATGGGTGCTAGTTTAGTTGACTTCTCAGCTCTAATCACACGTCTAGCAGCCATATTGAGCGCCAGCGGATGTCAGCAATTTGGACAGTAGTTAAGGGGATTAACCCTGCTTGTGCTGTATGTTTCTTTTGGTATAAGAAGGGTTAAACAGTTCTTACGTTGCTACCAGCGGCTTGTTTTCCTCCTCCTTTGACATGCAATTGTATAAGTTATGCTGTCTGTCAGTAGATGGCAGCAAAAAAAAAGTCAATGATAAAGCGATATCCCCATATAGTGAACAAGCTAGCTGTTATCCCAGTTTGGCTATTCCGGTGTCAATTCAATGCTAACTGTGTGTTGTGCAGCCATACCAGACCGCTAGACAGATAAATCAGTGTCCCATAGTTAACGGGGAGAATATCGCCCCATAGCGCGACCTCACCCCCTTCTATTGAGGTCTTGTATCCAGCAGCCCGGTATCTGCACAGGACCGGTAGGGCTAATACAGTGCGCAGCTGATGCTATATGGAGCTGGGTTACCTGGTATCCTCCGGTAAACACCGTCACCGTCCTTGCTTAGATAGTGGGAACAGCCCTTTAGCCTTACTTCCGGTGGCAGCAATGGCGTAGTTTTGTGAGTTGCGAAGCGCCAAAGTCTGTAAATGCAGTTCTGCTATCTCTTCTGCATCGCAAATAACTTCTGCCGCATCAGTGAGAATTCAGATATCCATATCTGCCCTTTTTTGTGTGTTTTGATCAGTGATCACCAAATTTTATCGGTTAGTCCGGGCATAGTGCACGGAGCTCCGGATTTACACTGCACTCATGGCAGCTTCCGGCTCCGCCCCCCCCAGACCATAAACTATTTTTGACCTTATGATTACCAAAAATATACATTGCAGCTACAGTTACAAATGAAATACATTTTAAATTGTATTTGGTATTTTAAAGCTAAGTAGCCTATCAGTATGAGATACATATTAACCCATTCAGGCAAATAGGTAAAATATAGCTATTAATATTTGGTTAATATACCAAATTTATAATTGCTAGTTTCTGCTAAGCAAAACAGTGCTGTAGTAATCCACATATTGTTGTTAAGTGTGTTATGAGGATCTAGACTTCTATGGTCATAGCATCCAAGCCTGTGAAAAAATGTTAGCAGAGAATTCATTTTGTAAAAACCTAACACGAAACTCTTTTCTTTAATTAGCAATAGTACGTGCTCAAGGGAAAGACACATGGATAAAAAAACATGAATGACACAAGCACTTACAGCTACCCTTGAGGGAATGTGCTGGCCTCAAACCTTTGGGATATGAGTGATGATGATTTCATGGGAATACTGCCTATACATTCGTGTTGCACATAGCATGATTTTAAATCATTTTCACATTGATTGAGATAGTTTGTGTTTTTATAAAATTCCTTTTGCTCTTGTTATGCCCTGAGCACAATTGGTTGCAGTGTATGGTTCCCGCTGTTTTGGGTATCCTTCCAGTGCATAAAAGCCGTACTTTACATTAGACTATTTCTCAGGGTAGATGGAAAGAAAATAAACCTTTGTCATTGGACCCCCAAAGCCAAGAAATGGCCCAATATTCAAAAGGAATATGGACTAGGACATTCCACTAACAAGCTCCACAGATGACTAAAAATTACCAGAGGCCAGAAGGTAAATGTAAACTGAAGAACAGCCCTGTGAACCTGAGATGTTGGTTCCAAGTCACCCTTGAGCAGTTCATACAAAGCAAGGAGATTTGTGTGGGTTAACATATACATTTCCACTATCACCACACGCCTCAGTCCCTGAAGCTAAACCTTTTAACACAGCATTTCCTGTGTTCTGAGCTTATGAGCTGCTCTGCATTAACCACTTGTGTGCTACCACAGGAAGCAACTTTCTTTCCTGGCCATTCACTTTGTACTTGCTCAGTCACTCTCACAAGCTGTGCTGATCTCATTCTGTACATTACATAATGCTTAAACCATTGTACTCAGTAAGAGAATTGCTGATGTGCAATTAGGCCTTTAGATATCATTAAACTATTTGAAACTATTAACTATATTATGCATATATTTGCAGTGTCTTGTTTTTGTAATGTAAACACTGTGTATGCATGTTTCATATGTAAAAAGTGTGTTTTAATATTTGTTTTCTATTTTAATGATAATATATGTTTTCTGGGGGTTAAGGTTGCTGAACTAACAAATGCCATGATAATATCTGTTGTTTTATATATTAAAATGCAAGGCAAGTAGTTCAAGAATCACTTGATAACATCTTTTTTTATTTTTCAAGTAGGCTGGAATGGCTTTAAACTGAAAAGCTGTGCAAATTAATTATCATAGCTCTTCTTTTGGATTGGATTGGAATATAGCACAATGGGGTTGGTCAGAATCTATTTGCCCATCTTTATTGCCTTGATACTTTCAACAGGTTTTCAGGACCATTTCACAAATATGGCAGCTAGAGGCTCTTAAAAAAATCCTGAACCAGCCTTTTTGTCTTATTCACAAATGTTATGTGTTTAATTCCAAGTAGTCTTATGTTGCACATGAACAAAAAACACACTGAAAATAGTAGACTTGTGCAGCTGTGGAAAATTTGGTTTGGCTGAATTTTTCAGACAAATATTAGTTAAATTTCCCCAAATATTTGTTGCCTGCACTATTTGGTAATGATTTCTTTTTAAACAAAACAAATACTGAATATTCTTAGAACATTTTCATTTTTTCATTAAACATTTTCACCTGTAACTTTTTAGTTACCTTTAGCCTTCCTAGACGACCATCTCCTTTAGTATTTTAACTATTTAAAGGAAACAAATTAATTTAAATTTAGGGGTGTATTCGTTTGGATTTTGTTTGTTTTGGAAATAAAACGAATATCCATGTTTCGTCACAAATGCATGTTTAGAAAATATCCTAAGATGCCATTTTGAATGCAATTATGTAAATTTGGATTCATTAAAGCTCTCAACATCTCTCTTGTGTATTTAGTGAGTTTTCCTAAATTTACCTTTGTAAAAGCATTTATTAGCAATCTATGCAATACCTTGTACAGCAAAGAATAACAAGAAATGTGAGCGAACAGAAAACTCGATATCTGGAAATCGTGTTTAGCAATCATGTTCTTATTGCTATTTAGTTAGTGTTGTAATGTTAATTTGCATAGCTTCAATTTCTGAAAATGTGATTTAGTTTGCAAATGGGGGGCGGGATTACATATGCGGCCCTAAAACCCGAGTCACCCGTTATTTCCCCTCACACATTGGGGAATCACATAAAACTAGCGATGTCAAGAAACGAGCATAAATACAAATTTCTGGAGTTGCCAGTGGTTTACAGCACGTTAGAAACTGCCGGCGCCTAAGAAAATAAAAAAAATGTTAATTCTCCCGTAAAAGTTTAACCTGCCTCCCAAAAATAAAGCAGACACATCAAAACCCCTATATCCGCAATCCCCCCACTTCGCAACTAATAATAAAAGTATTTACCCCTAAACCGACAACCCCCACAATGCAATATGCCTAATTAAACTATTAACCCTTAATCCGCCATTCACCCACATCGCAATCTCCCTAATATATGTATTAACCCCTAAGCCACCATTCACCCACATCGCAATTAACTAATTCAACTATTAACCCCTAATCCGCCATTAGGGGTTAATACATTTATTAGGTTTATTGCGATGTGGGTTAATAGTGGATTAGGGGTTAATACATTTATTAGGTTTATTGTGATGTGGGTTAATGGCGGATTAGGGGTTAATAGTTTTATTAGTTATTATTATATTATATTATTGGCAGTTGACAGGTAGATAGATATTGCGCATGCATTAGGTGTTAGTTAATATTTTCAGCCAGTTACGGGTTACGGTGCTCACATTTTCAGCACAAGGCTTGCTGCGCCTGTCTATGTGTGGCAAGGTGAAAATGGAGTAAAATTTTCTCAATTTTCACTGTGTAAGTCCTTGTGCTGAATATGTGATACCGATCCAATCAGCCAATCAGATTGAGCTTGCATTCTATTGGCTGATCGGAACAGCCAATAGAATGCGAGCTCAATCTGATTGGCTGATTGGATCAGCCAATATGATTGAACTTGAATCTGATTGGCTGATTGGCGGTGTGCGGTCGGCAGATTAAGGGTTAAAAAAATTGAATAGAGTGGCGGCGATGTGGGGGGGCCTCGGTTTAGGGGTACATAGGTAGTTTATGGGTGTTAGTGTACTTTAGAGCACAGTAGTTAAGAGCTTTATGAACCAGCGTTAGCCCAGAAAGCTCTTAACTCCTGGCTTTTTGCTGCGGCTGGAGTCTTGTCGTTAGATTTCTAACGCTCACTTCAGCCAAGACTCTAAATACCAGCGTTAGAAAGATCCCATTGAAAAGATAGGATACGCAAATGGCGTAGGGGGATCTGCGGTATGGAAAAGTCGCGGCTGCAAAATGAGCGTTAGACCCTTTCATGACTGACTCTAAATACCAGCGGGCGGCCAAAACCAGCGTTAGGAGCCCCTAACGCTGGTTTTGACGGCTAACGCAGAACTCTAAATTTAGCGGTTTGAGATGGTAATATGAAATTATAAATTGTATATTTTAAAAAATCTGCAATATACTTTCATTATTTATTTTTTCCTTTGTTCCTGTAATTCCATTCTGAAATTGTGAGCTTTTCAGTTCCTGTTAGAAATGGAAGTGCAAGTCTCTCATTGGTCACAGCAGATAAGGTAACCTAAGTTACAATATGGCAGCTCCCATTGTTTTATAGACACTAAAACTTTACACTTATTTTGTCAATATTTAAACAACT
Source organism: Bombina bombina (assembly GCF_027579735.1). Classification (NCBI taxonomy): domain Eukaryota; kingdom Metazoa; phylum Chordata; class Amphibia; order Anura; family Bombinatoridae; genus Bombina; species Bombina bombina. The sequence continues at coordinate 312,101,772 of NC_069506.1, forward strand.
AATGAAACTTTAAAAAATACATCTACATGAAATATTTTATGTGCTGAAACTAAATATAGTAAAACTAAGCTCACCTCTGTAACCTAGTAGAAATATACTTTAAAAATCAAAAAACTTCATATGGATGTATTTGACTCCACAAACCTATAGGACTTTATTACAATCCCTTAGAAAAACGTATCTAATTATTTTCTACAGAAAGTCACTATTGTCTGTAGCAGTCTATGGGAGCAGTGTTTGCAGCTATATATAGCATTACTGCCAGATGGCTTAAAGGGACAGTCTAGTCAAAATGACATTTTCATGATTCAGATAGGCCATGTAATTGTAAACAACATTCAAATTTACGTTTATCATCAAATTTGCTTAATTCTCTTGGTATTCGTTGTTGAAACCTAAACCTAGGTAGACTCATATGCTAATTTCTATGACCTTTAAAGGGACACTAAACCCAAAAAATTTCTTTCATGATTTAAGTAGAAAATACAATTTTAAATAACATTCCAATTTACTTCTATTATCTAATATGCTTCATTCTTTATATCCTTTATTGAAGAAATAGCAATGCACATGGGTGAACCAATCACACAGCAGCAACCAATCAGCAGCTACTGAGTTTATCTACATATGCTTTTCGGCAAAGTATAACTAGAGAATGACGCAAATTAGATAATAGAAGTAAATTAGAAAGATGTTTAAAATTGCATGCTCTATCTGAATCATGAAAGAAAAAAAATATGGGTTTCATGTCCCTTCTAGACCGCCTCTACTCTCAGTGCATTTGACAGTTTTTTACAGCTAGACAGTGCGAGTTCATGTGTGCCATATAGATACCATTTTGCTCACTCCCGTGGAGTTATTTATTAAACAGCACTGATTGGCTAAAATGCAAGTCTGTCAAAAGAACTGAAATAAGGGGGGCAGTCTGCAGAACTTAGATGCAAGGTAATCACTGAGGTAAAAAGTATATTAATATAACTGTGTTGGTTATATGAAGCTGGGGAATGGTTAATAAAGAAATGATCTATCTTTTTAAACAATACACATTCTAGAGTGGACTGTACCTTTAAGACATGTGCACTCTCTTGAGATCATCTATGATCACTCTTTAACTAAGGACACTAAGTGAACTAAGCAAAATTAATAATAGAAGTAAATTTAAAAGCTGTTAAAATTTCATTCTCTATCCAATCAATGTTTAAGTTTGACTTTCCTGTCCCTTTAAGAATATACTTTATTGATATAGAAAATGTTACTAAGCTATGAAAAAGACAACATTGCTGCAGTTGCTGCAGGTGAGAACTGACTCAGGGTCAAAGTCATTTCTGATTGGAGATATTCCCCTTTCAGTACCTTAACTGAATCCTTTTTATATGTATACTGTATATTTAAATATTTGTGTATTTTAATGAATGTAAAAAATTATTAACTTTAAGATTGTAGGGTCAATTATATTGGTATTAAAGGGACTTCAAAAAATCTTATTTATATGAAAGAGCATCTGATAAACATTACAAATATTTTTTTCTGTGTGAAAATACATTAAAGGGACATTAAAGCCAATTTTCTTCTTTAATGATTCTGATAAAGCAGCAATTTTAAACAACTTTCTAATTTACTCCTATTATCAATTTTTTCTTTGTTCTCTTGCTATGTTTATTTAAAAAGCAGCAATGTAAAGCTTAGGAGCGGACCATTTTTGGTTCAGGACATGGGTTACGCTTGCTTATTGGTGGCTAAATGTAGCTACCAATCAGCAAGCGCTATCCAGGGTGCTGAACCAAGAATCTGCTCCCTCTGAGTGCGCATGCTTTGTATGACGTAATTGCACTCCGCATATGTTAATTAGGAATGTGTGGAATACGATTATGTCAATCAGCAGCATGCGCACTCAGAGGGAGCAGATTCTTACAAGGAAGTTGTGTCGGATTTTGCTGCCACTACGAGATGCGCGCATGCGCTGTTGAAATGTAATACTGTCAAACAAATTAAAAGTGCATATATATATATATATATATATATATATATATATATATACAGGGCAAAGTTCAATCACTTCTCACGGTAATGAAAAATGCGACAATGTGCTTTTATTGTCGTATTTTTCATCACCATGACAAGTCATTGAACTCCGTCCTGTATGTGTATGTGTATGTGTATATATATATATATATATATATATATATATATATATATATATATATATATATATAATGCACTTTCTTGGGCAACTCCTTTTTTTCCGTACAATATTTGCAAGAGTCATTGATTCTGCAGGATTGTTTAGTTTGTAAGATTTCAGCTGCCTGAGTTATGTTGGTTGTGATATTCAATATTAGATTTGGCATCTTGGCATTAGACATTTCTTTTCAAATATTGATTTAAAAATTCCCTACCTCTCTACCTAGTGTGCTAAAGTGTAGATTAAATTTGAGTTCCTTTAAGCCAGATAGACATCTGAGACATAACACCCAAAATGTTTCTTTCAGGATTAAAGGGACAGTCAAGTCCAAAAAAAACTTTTATGATTCAAATAGGGCATGTAATTTTAAAAAACTTTCCAATTTACTTTTATCACCAATTTTGCTTTATTCTCTTGGTATTCTTAGTTGAAAGCTAAACCTAAGAGGTTCATATGCTAATGTTTTAGACCTTGAAGGCCGCCTCTAATCTAAATGCATTTTGACAGTTTTTCACCACTAGAGGGCATTAGTTCATGTGTTTCACATAGATAACATTGAGGTAAAATGTGTATTAATATAACTGTGTTGGTTATGCAAAACTGGGGAATGTGTAATTAAGGGATTATCTATCTTTTAAAACAACAAAAATTCTGGTTTTGACTGTCCCTTTAAGATAGAACATACAATTTTAAACAACCTTCCAATGTACTTCTAATATCACATTTTTCTCATTCTCTTGGTTTCTTTTGCTGAAAATCAGGGCTGTAAGCCCAGGAGTGTGCACATGTCTGCAGCACTATATGGCAGCAGTTGTGCAATAATGTTATAAATTAACAAGAGCACTGGATGGCAGCAGTATTATAATAATGTTATACATTAGCAAGAGCACTAGATGGCAGTAGTATTATAACAATGTTATACATTAGCAAGAGCACTAGATGGCAGCAGTTTTACAACAATGTTATACATTAGCAAGAGCACTAGATGGCAGCAGTTTTATAACAATGTTATACATTAGCAAGAGCACTAGATGGCAGCAGTTTTATAACAATGTTATACATTAGCAAGAGCACTAGATGGCAGCAGTTTTATAACAATGTTATACATTAGCAGGAGCACTAGATGGCAGCAGTTTTATAACAATGTTATACATTAGCAAGAACACTAGATGGCAGAACTATTTCCTGTCATGTAGTGCTACAGACATATGCAGGATGCCTACTGTATCTAGATATCTCTTCAACAAAGAATAACATGAAAACAAAGCAAATTTGATAATATAAGTAAATTGTAAGGTTTATTTAAAAATGTTATTCTCTGTATGAATCATGAAAGGAAAATGTTGGGTCTCATGTCCCTTTAACAATGTGTTCATTATTAACATTAATTATTGAGACTATAAAATGTTATCTGTAGTAAAACAACTTTGCTATATACTTTTCCTGTTATTTACTAATAATTCCATACAGCCATTGGTTGCATGCTCTTGTGACTTATTTATGACTAATTAACTTCAGCTGAGAAGGGGTGGTAAGTTACAACATCGTGGAACCCTTTGCTTTATAGACACTAATATACACTTATTTCTGTTTCACTATTAAAACAATATTATTAAAAAGTGCATCTGCATATTATTATCCTTGCTTTGAATACATCATACCTAGCAGTTATTTAGGGCCAGAATACGAGTGGAGCGGGATTTTTATCGCTCCCGCTCGCGCGCTATATCAGCTAGATGTAAGGTTTTTTTGCGCGTCGGGTAGCACTCATATTAAAAGTTGAAAGTAAAAAGTTTATGCTTGCGCACTAACCCGATGCGCACAAAAAGCCGAAGCTAGAATAATGCAACTGTGTTAACGTATTCCCAGATAAATGACAATCGAGCAACAAAAGTGGGAAAAAAACTAACACCCATATTTAGAAATGTTTATGTATATATCTTTATGTTAAAGCCCTTTGCAGGCTTTTTTTTCCCTAACACCTGAAACCTCATATCTTTGAGCCTTTATAACTTTTTAATCATTTTTAATAATTTGTATTAGTTGTATTACTTTTAAATGGGGACAGCCTAAAACATTTAATGTGAAAATGGCTTAAAGGGACACTGTACCCCAAAAAATTCTTTTGTTATTCAGATTGAGCATGACATTTTAAGCAACTTTCTAATTTACTCCTATTATCAAATTTTCTTCATTCTCTTGGTATCTTTATTTGAAATGCAAGAATGTAAGTTTAGATGCCGGCCCATTTTTGGTGAACAACCTGGGTTGTCCTTGCTGATTAGTGGATAAATTCATCCACCGATAAAAAAAGTGCTGTCCAGAGTACTGAAACAAAAAAAAAAACTTAGATGCCTTCTTTTTCAAATAATGATAGCAAGAGAACGAAGAAAAATTGATAATAGGAGTAAATTAGAAAGTTGCTTAAAATTGCATGCTCTATCTGAATCACGAAAGAATTTTTTTGGGTATAGTGTCCTTTTAATGTAGCTTAATGAGTAAAAAAGTGGCCAAATGTTAATCAATTGCTGCATAATTTTGCAAAACCCAAGATTTCCACTATCCAAGCCTATCCTAGAAGTTTCATGGTATTTGGTTTCCCACAAGGCAAATGAGTGACATTAAGCTTCTTTCTTGGGAGCTTAATGTGGCTACCTACAAAATTGAACTTAGATTTTAACCAATTTCCCCCAAACTTCCCACAATACATTAATCTATCTATCTATTCAAACATATTCTGAACATTTAAGGACATTTGGTAAAATATACCAAAAGTTATTTAGATTTAACTATATTTTTACAATCCTAAAACATTTAGAGGCCTATTTATCAAATGTCTGTTGGACCTGATCAGACAGTGCGGATCAGGTTCGACAGACATCGCTGAATGCGGAGAGCAATACGCTCTCCGTATTCAGCATTGCACCAGCAGATTTTGTGAGTTGCTGGTGCAACGCCACCCACTGCAGACTCGTGGCCAATCAGCAGGGGGGTGTCAATCAACACGATCGTACTCAATTGGGTTTAATTGTAGCGATCTCTGTCCACCTGCTCAGAGCAGGCGGTCAGGGTTATGGAGCAGCGGTCTTTAGATTCACACATATTCTGAAAATTTCAGGATGTTTGGCAAATTATACAAAAAGTGTTATTCACATCTAACTATTTCTTTGCAATCCTAAACATTTAGGGGTAGATTTATTATTAGTCGAGCGGATATGATACGCAATACGCTGGCAGCATTTAACATTGCACAAGCATTTATTGTGAAAGTCTTGTGCAATGCCACCCCTGCTCATTGGTGGCCAATCGGCCACTAGCAGGGGCTGTCAATCATCCGCTTATGACCTCTGCTTCTTAACTTCCGTTTCAGGTGAGCCTGAAACGATGGGGCTCCGAATCAGCAGCCCTTAAAGTGAACAGCTTAATGTAAAAAAGTGCTTAATGTACCATAATGTAACTAAACAACACAGACATTGCACATTCATTACATTTTTGAGGATCCACTTGCTTAATATGGAAAAATAAATTCAAATATGATTTTTTTTTGCCTCCAACCTTCCAGTGCAAGACAAAGCTGCCTATAAAATATACTGGCTTTTGTAGAAATATTCGCCTACCTAGTTTTTACATTAAGCCGTTCACATTTAAAGTTTTGGGATTGTAAAGAAATAGGTAAATGTGAATCACTTTTGGTTTGTTTTATCAAACATCTTCACATTTACCAGATATCTTTGTATAGATAAAGTCTTCCTCCCAAAAAGCAAGCTTAATGTCACTCATTTGTCTTGTGGGAAATCAAAATCAATGAAACTTCTAGGATAGGCTTGGATAGTGAACAACCGAGGTGGTGCCAAGTTTCAAGGCAATTGATTGGGGTTTAGGCACATTTTGGTACATAAAGCTCTTTTTAAATTAAGCGTCTCACATTTTGGGGTCGATTTATCAACCCCTCAATGCTGCAGTTTCCGCACGGAAACAGGAGTTAAGAAGCAGGGGTCTTTAGACCGCTGCTCCTTAACTCGTCCGTCACCTCTGAGGCGTCAGACAGCAATCAGCCCGATCGGATATGATCAGGTTGATTGACACCCCCTGCTAGCGGCCAATCATAGCAGGTGGGCAGGTTATGGAGCAGCGGTCTTCAGGCTCGCCAGAAACACGGGGCATCAAGCTTCATACAGAGCTTGATAAATATGCCCCTAAATGTTTTAGGATTGTAAAAAAATAGTTAAACATGAATAACTTTTGGTATGTTTTATCAAATTTCCTGACATTTTCAGAATATGTTTGAATAGATAGATTAATGTATTGTGGGAAGTTTGGGGGAAATTGGTTACTATCCAAGTTCAGTTTTGTACGTTAAGCCCCATTAAGCTCCCCAAAAAACAAGCTTAATGTCACTCATTTGCCTTGTGGGACACTAAAATCCATGAAACTTCTAGGATAGGCTTGGATAGTGGAAATCTTGGGTTGTGCAAAATTATGCAGCTATTGATTAACATTTGGCCCCTTTTTTACTCATTACGCCACATTAAGCCATTTTCACATTAAATGTTTTAGGACGTCCCTTTTAAATGTATTTTTGATGTGTTATGTGGCAGTTTTTTATGCATGATGTAGAAATAAAAACAATATATGAGTTGTGTGGGCAACACAGAAAATGCATTGAAACATATTTTAATGCATTGACTACAAAAGTCTAAAAACAGCTTTTGTGCAGGGGTGTGAAATGGTTTGGCAGTGAAGGGATTAAAGAACATACAAATGTTAAATGTAAACTTTGAATGTAAGAATAAAATATACATGATGCCTCCATGTGTCCCTGGCTTCCGGTTGTAAGAAATATGTCATGCCCTTTAACCCAATCTAATTTTATTTCACCATTTCTGGGGGGGGGGGGGGGGGGGGGGGGGCTTATTTGTTTGACAAAATATATAGTATAGCAAAATTGTGTTTGTTAGAATGTTCTGAAAATAAAAATTCTCAATATTTGGTTTGACGGCTGTTTCCTTAAAGGGACACTGTACCCAAAATTTTTCTTTCGTGATTCAGATTGAGCATGAAATTTTAAGCAACTTTCTAATTTACTCCTATTATCAAATTTTCTTCATTCTCTTGGTATCTTTATTTGAAATGCAAGAATGTAAGTTTAGATGCCGGCCCATTTTTGGTGAACAACCTGGGTTGTCCTTGCTGATTGGTGGATAAATTCATCCACCAATAAAAAAGTGCTGTCCATAGTAATGAAACAAAAAAAAGCTTAGATGCCTTCTTTTTCAAAAAATGATAGCAAGAGAATGAAGAAAAATTGATAATAGGAGTAAATTAGAAAGTTGCTTAAAATTGCATGCTCTTTCTGAATTACAAATGAAAAAATTTGGGTACAGTGTCCCTTTAATGACTGACAGACATTAACCCCACATATATGTGTGCACTGAATTGTACAATTCACATTGTCCAGGCCCCAGCCCTCATTTAAAGCATCACAGAGTATTTAGAGATATCACACTGTATTTTGCCTTTTTTCAAAAGTTTCCAAAGATGTTTAATGGCTTTCAGGTATTGTGATTATGAATGAAAACAGCCATGTACATTTTTTTTTAGTTAGTATTTTTATTCATGGTCAGCATATGATACAACTACACCGTGTTAGTGTCTTTCACACCACGCAGGGTGTAACAAGACCACACAATGTTGATTACAGAACCAAAGCAGAACACAAAATATAAACAATAACTCTTTGATAAATACATTATTAATAATTGTTAGAGCAGAGGTTAACACCATTCGTGTTTAATATTTTAAGGGTTCCAGATCCTCATTATGCTGTTTTTCACAAAATAAAACAAAAGGGAGGAGAGGAAAGAAGGAGAAAAAAAAAAAAAAGGGGGGTGCCTGGTCCCTCACTAACTCCCTACCTCACACTTCGATTCTATCACTCATTTAAAGGGACACTCAAGTCAAAATTATTCAGATAGAGCATGCCATTTTAAACAACTTTCCAAGTTACTTCCATTAACAAAATGTGCACAGTCTTTTTATATTTAAATTTTTGAGTCACCAGCTCCTACTGAGCATGTGCAAAAATAAGCGTGTATGCATTTGTGATTGGCTGATGGCTGTCACATGGTACGTGTATGCATTTGTGATTGGCTGATGGCTGTCACATGGTACAGGGGGTGTGGAAAAAGACATAACTTTTAAAATTGTCAGAAAAAAAATCTACTACTCATTTGAAGTTCAGACTCAGTGCTATTGCATTGTCTTGTTATCTTGCATTTGTTGATTATGCAAATCTACTGTGTTGACTGGTCCTTTAAAATGTCTCTCTATAGTAAGATATCCAAGAAACGGGGAATTCATCATATAAGACTAATTCTGCAAAATTGTCTGAACTTGTAAATGGAGAGAGTATATATTTTTGTATATGAGGAGCATAAGATTTAATTATAGGTAGCCAGCCAATCAGGAACTTTTTGATTTTTTTTTCTTTTGCAAGCTTTGTATGGAATGATTCAAATATTATTTGGTTTTGTATTTCCATAATGATAAGGGACATAGACGGAGCTGATTTTGCTTTCCAATTTTTAACTAATAAATGTCTAGTTAGTAAAATGATTGTATTCAAGATATTTGCCTGAAGGCTGGAATCAATAGCTTGAACATTGAGAAAGATAATGTTTTCTGGCTCTAGTAAGATATTTGAGCGAAAATATTTATTGAACCAGAACAGAATTTTCTTCCACATTTGAAGCGTTCTAGGGCAATACCAGAGCATATGAAGTAAGTCTGCTTTGGGATAGGAACAACGAGGACAGCTAGCTGTTTGGGTAGGATAGATTCTAGATAATCTAGAGGGCGTTATATATAGTAATTATTTATTAATTTAAAAAGAGATTCCTTCCAACTTGTTGAAATTCTACATTTGTTTGCTGAAATACAGCTTAATTTAATCTTTTTAGTATCCAGATTTGGAAAGTAACGCAACCAGGTATCACATGTTTTATTCAAAGATAATAAACTTTGTTTAAGCAACATAATATCACACATGAGCGAAATAGAAAAGTGTCCAGCCCTGAATTTGTAAATACATGTCCAAATATCAGACCAGGCCTGCAAATTAATCATATCCCATCTACGGCTGTTTACATAATGTCTTATCTGTAAATAAGCGAAGAAGTTCTCATTAGGAAGGCGAAATTGAAAAGCTAAAGATTCAAATGGGATAGTATGACCTTCACTGGAGATTATTTGATATATATATATTTTAAACCTTTCTTGGTCCATGAGTTAAATACAGCCTGACTATATCCTGGGATAAAGTCAACATTACCTGTTATAGGCAAGAATTCCGAAAAAGAAAAATCTATTCCCAGCCGAGTGCAAAGCTTCCAAGTTATGATAACATTTTTTATAGATACTAATCCTATGATATTAAAAGGTAAGCCATGTATATTAGCACTCCTTGCTCTTCCTCAGACCTCAGAAACACTTGGCATAGGTTTGCTGTGCGTTAAATAGACAGTCTACATAAACAATTGTTATTGTTTTAAAAGATAGATAATCCTTTTATTACCCATTCCCCAGTTATATTAATATACTTTTTACCTCTGTGATTACCTTGTATCTAAGCATCTTCTGACTCTGATCACATTACTTTTTATTTATTATCTATTGACTTGCATTTTAGCCGATTAGTGCTGTGTTGTGCTGACTCCACAGGCATGAACACAATTTCTATCTATATGGCCCACATGAACTAGCACTCCCCTGTTGTGAAAAGCTAACAAAAAAGCATGTGATAAGAGGCTGTCTGTAGTGTCTTAGAAACAGGCAGAAATGTAGAGGTTTAAATGTTATAAAGTTTATTAATATAACAATGTTGGCTATGCAAATCTGGGGAATGGGTAGTAAAGGCGTTATCTATCTTTTTAAACAATAACAATTTTAGTGTTGACTGTCCCTTTAAGGATCTTTTTCCTGCTGGAGAAATTTTAGTTTCTTCTACACAACTTTAAGCTTGAATAGAGGGGCACTTCTTTTTGGTTAAAAAATAATTGATCTTGTGCAAGTCACTATCCACAGAAAGGAAAAGAACCTTGAATATCTCTACAACATATTTAATTGTCTTACACACTCGGGAGTTAGACTCTTTCTTTTTTATATATATATCTTGATTTGTAAACAGAACATTTTTCTAGTCTTCCCCTCTGAATTTCATTATTGATTGGCCCATGCTAATCATTTAGAATTTTTTGAATGTACTTTTACTTTGGAGTTTACTTATCTGGTTCAGCTGGGCTTGAATTACAGATGCAGATGCTTTTCTATTCCATAATGATGTTAGCTTGATATACTGGTCTTCTGAAGGTGTTATCACTTTAGGTCTGCCTGGTCTTGCTTTGGATAAACATTATTTGGTTTCAGAAAATCTGTTCAGTGTGCATAGTATTCGTAATAGTTACAATGTGATGCTGGGAATGTTTTTCAGCATATATTAAGAAAATCTGGAGCTAAATAAGGAATAAGTACACAAACAATCTATAAAAACTAGGATTTCCCTTTTTCCTAATACATTTTTTTTTTATTATCAAGCAGTATATAGATTGCGCAAATCAATGGTTAAGTGTAGTATACAGAGGAATTTAGGATACAAACAACCTTATTTGATTTAAAACAATAGTTATTTAGAATCAATATTGTATATACAATTAAATTTACTCATATATGAACAACAAAAGTCAATCGATAAAAATAGCAAAATCATAAAAACACATATCAATCAAATGTCTATTTTCAAGCTAAAATGCATTTGCAGAAACAAGTTTAGTCCTACAACAGGATCCAATATGACTTTTAACTTATGAAATCCGGCTCGTATGTGATCCACTGACAGCTCTGTGTGACTGCTAGATGTGCAATTCGTTTTGGCTGAATTTCATTTTCGGCCGTATTTTGGTCGATTCGGAGATCCGAATCGGCACCATAACTAAACTTCCGAAAATTAATAAATCAATTTCCGAATTTTCAAATCCATTCTTTATTCATATTCAGAATTTTTCATTGTTCTAATCTAAACCGCAGTTCCCCAACATCGCCGACACTAATTAAAACACTAAATAAAGCTATGAACCTCTAAACCACCATTCCCCAACATCGTCGACACTGACTAAAACACTAAATAAAGCTATTAACCCCTAAACCGCAATTCCCTGACATCGCCGACACTAACAAAACCTATTAACCCCTAAAATGCCATACACCCACATTGCCAACACTAACTAAAACACTAACTAAACCTATTAACCCCTAAACCGCCACCCCCACATTGCAACTACCTAATTTAAACTAAATTAACCCCTAAACCTAGCACCCCCTAACTTTAACATAATTAAAATAGACCTAAATTAAAGTTACAATTATTAACTAACTACCTATTTAAAAATAAATAAAAACTTACCTGTGAAATAAAAATAAAACCTAAGCTTAAACTAAAAAAATCTAAAAATACTAAAACTAAAAAACCTAAGATTACTAAAAATAAAAAACCTTACAGTACAAAAAAAATAAAACTACAATTACAAAAAATAAACACTAAAATAACAAAAAAAAAAAACTACCATTACAAAAAATAATAAACACAATTATCCAAATTAATAAAAATTATTCCTATTCTAATACCCCGTTTAAAAAAAAAAACCCACCCCAAAATAAAAAAATCCTAATATATAATAAAATACCAATAGCCCTTAAAAGGGCCTTTTGTAAGACATTGCCCTAAAGTTAACAGCTCTGTTGCAAAAAAAATTAAACAAACACCCCATAACATTACAAACCCCCACCCCCCCAGCCCACAAAATAAAAAAAAACCTAACTAAAAAAATACCTAATCTACCCATTGCCCCGAAAATGGCATTTGTAAGGGCATTGCCCTTAACCCCTTAACGACTGAGGACGTGCAGGGTACGTCCTCAGAAAAAAGGCAGTTAACGCCTGAGAACGTACCCTGCACGTCCTCAGTGTGGAAAGCAGCTGGAAGCGATCCTGATCACTTCCAGCTGTTTTCCGGTTATTGCAGGATGCCTCGATATTGAGGCATCCTGCAATAACATTTTTTACCCCTCCTGTGCAGAGAGAGCCACTCTGTGGCCCTCTCTGCACCGGACATCGATGGCCGCATTCGTTGGTGGGTGGGAGCTGAAGTGGGAGGTGGGTGGGCGGCCATCGATGGCTTCTTGGTCAGAGAGGGGGGCGGGATCGGGGGCGGTATCGCCGGGGGCGCGCACGGGCGCGCGCGCGTGCACGGGGGGTGGCGGGCGGGCGCGTGCACGGGGAGGGAGCGGGTGGGAACCACTTACACTACAGAAAGGTTTTTTTTTATTATGGGGAGAAAGGAGGGATAAAATCCCTGATTAAAGTAATCTAAGGGATCTGGGAGGGGGTGGGGGATTAGTCTTGGGGGGGGGGGGAAGCTACACTGCAGAAAAAACAAAAATAAAAAAAAATAAAGACATTTTTACATGCAAACTGGGTACTGGCAGACAGCTGCCAGTACCCAAGATGGCCCCCAATAAGGCAGAGGGGGAGGGTTAGAGAGCTGTATTGGGGGGGATCAGGGAGGTTGGGGGCTAAGGGGGGAATCTTACACAGCAGCATATGTAAATATGCTATATATAAAAAAAGGATACCTTTTATTTTAGTACTGGCAGACTTTCTGCCAGTACTTAAGATGGCGGGGACAATTTTTGGGGTGGGGGAGGAAAGAGAGCTCTTTGGGAGTGATCAGGGGGTCTGATGTGTCAGGTGGGAAGCTGATCTCTACACTAAAGCTAAAATTAACCCTGCAAACTCCATACAAGCTACCTAATTAACCCCTTCATTGCTGGGCATAATTCACGTGTTGTGCGCAGTGGCATTTAGCGGCCTTCTAATTACCAAAAAGCAACACCAAATCCATATATGTCTGCTATTTTTGAACAAAGGAGACACCAGAGAAGCATTTACAACCATTTGTGCCATAATTGCACAAAATGTTTGTAAATGATTTCAGTGAGAAATCTAAAATTTTGAAAAATTTAACGTTTTTCTTTATTTGATCGCATTTGGCGGTGAAATGGTGGCATGAAATATACCAAAATGGGCGTAGATCAATACTTTGGGTTGTCTACTACACTACACTAAAGCTAAAATTACCCCAAAAAGCTCCCTACATGCTCCCTTATTAACCCCTTCCCTGCTGTGCATAATACACGCATGGTGCGCAGTGGCATTTAGCGGCCTTCTAATTACCAAAAAGCAACGTCAAAGCCATATATGTCTGCTATTTCTGAACAAAGGGGATTCCAGAGAAAAATTTACAACCATTTATGCCATAATTGCACAAGCTGTTTGTAAATAATTTCAGTGAGAATCCTAAAGTTTGTGAAAAAATTTGTGAAAAAGTGAACAATTTTTTTTATTTGATCGCATTTGGTGGTGAAATGGTGGCATGAAATATACCAAAATGGGCCTAGATCAATACTTTGGGATGTCTTCTAAAAAAAAATATATACATGTCAAGGGATATTCAGGTATTCCTGACAGATATCAGGGTTCCAATGTAACTAGCGCTCATTTTGAAAAAAAGTGGTTTGGAAATAGCAAAGTGCTACTTATATTTATTGCCCTATAACTTGCAAAAAAAGTAAAGAACATGTTAACATTGGGTATTTCTAAACTCTGGACAAAATTTAGAAATTATTTAGCATGGGTGTTTTTTGGTGGTTGTAGATGTGTAACAGATTTTGGGGGACAAAGTTAGAAAAAGTGTGTTTTTTTCCATTTTTTCCTCATATTTTATATTTTTTTTATAGTAAATGATAAGATATGATGAAAATAATGGTATCTTTAGAAAGGCCATTTAATGGCGAGAAAAACGGTATATAATATGTGTGGGTACAGTAAAAGAGTAAGAGGAAAATTACAGCTAAACACAAACACTGCAAAAATGTAAAAATAGCCTTGGTCCCAAATGGACAGAAAATGGAAAAGTGCTGTGGTCATTAAGGGGTTAAAAAAGGCATTCAGCTCTTTTACTGCCCTTAAATGGGCATTCAGCTCTTTTTCGGCCCATTAAAATAAAAAAGCCCTAATCTAAAAAAATAAAAAACACCCCAAAAAAAAACAAACAAAAAAAAATAACACTAACTCCATCTTCATCCAGACAGCTCTATCTTCATCCATCGCGGGACCAACATCTTTTATCTTCTTCATCCCTGCGGAGCCGGAGCGGTTGGTGGATTCACAGAGGCGGAGGTCCAGGCAGATGTCCATTGGTCCGACGTGAAGGTCCTCTTCATGCGATCGTCCGCCGCACACTGAGGATTCAATGCAAGGTACCCCTTTTATATTGGGGTACCATTGCATTCCTATTGGCTGAAAAATTCAAATCAGCCAACAGGAATGAGAGCTGCTCTCATTCCTATTAGCTAATTCAAATGGGGTATAAGAATAGGAATAATTTTTATCATTTTGGATAATTTTGTTTGTTATTTTGTGTAATGGGATTTTTTTTATTTTTGGGGTGTTTTTTTTTAGATTAGGGCTTTTTTATTTTTAATAGGCTTGAAAAGAGCTGAATGCTCTTTTAAGGGCAATACCCATACAAATGCACATTTTGGGGCAATGGGTAAATTATTTTTTATTTTATTTTGTGGGTTTGGGGGGCTGGGGGTTTGTAATGTTAGGGGGTGTTTGTTTTTAATTTTTTGCAAAAGAGCTGTTAACTTTAGGGCAATGCCCTTCAAAAGGCCTTTTTAAGGGCCCTTGGTAGTTTATTATAGATTAGGGTTTTTTTTTTAGTTTGGGGTGTTTTAATTTGGGGTTTTTTGAACGGGATATTAGAATAGGAATAATTTTATTATTTTGGATAATTTTGTTTGTTATTTTTTGTAAAGGTCGTTTTTTTATTGTTTGTAATTTTAGTGTTTATTATTTTCTGTAATTGTCGTTTAAATTTTTTTGTAATGTTAGTTTTTTTTTATTCTTAGTACTGTTAGTTTATTTTCGTTTAAGCTTAGGTTTTATTTTTATTTCACAGGTAAGTTTGTATTTATTTTAACTATGTAGTTAGTAAATAGTAATATTGTAGCTAGCTTAGGTTTTATTTTTACTTCACAGGTAAGTTTGTATTTATTTTTAAATAGGTAGTTAATAATTGTAACTTTAATTTAGGTCTATTTTAATTATGTTAAAGTTAGGGGGTGTTAGGTTTAGGGGTAACTATAGTTTGTTAGCTAGTTGCGATGTGGGGGGGTGGCGTTTAGAGGTTAATAGGTTTAGTTAGTGTTGGTGATGTGTGGGTACGGTACTTTAGAGGTTAATAGGTTTAGTTAGTGTTGGCGAAGTAGGGGTACGGCGGTTTAGGGGTTAATAGCTTTATTTAGTGTTTTATTTAGTGTCGACGATGTCAGGGAATGGCGCTTTAGAGCTTAATAGGTTTAGTTAGTACTGGCGATGTGGGGGTACGGCGGTTTAGGGGTTAATAGGTTTAGTTAGTGTTGGCGATGTGGGGGGCAGCAGTTTAGGGGTTAATAGATTTATTTAGTGTTGGCGATGTCGGGGAATGGCGGTTTAGGGGTTAATAGCTTTATTTAGTGTCAGCGATGTCAGGGAACGGCGGTTTAGAGGTTAATAGGTTTAGTTAGTGTTGGCGATTTGGGGTTATGGCGGTTTAGGGGTTAATAGCTTTATTTAGTGTCGGCGATGTGGGTGATGGCGGTTTTAGATAATTTTGTTTCGGCAATTAGTTATGCTGTTAAATAGTTTTTTTTTAATCCTTTTCGTTTTTTCGGATCCATTCTTTATTCATATGCATTATTCTACTCTGAAGTTTAGAATAGAATAATGAATATGAATAAAGAATGGATCCGAAATAACGAACGGATCAGAAAAAAAAACATTTAACTTAACATAACTAGTTTGCCGAAACAAAATTATTTATTTAGCTAATGAAAATGAAACAAAACAACATTTAGCGATGCACATATCTAGTGACTGCCTTACAGACGGCAGTTTGGCTTCGCTATGCAGGAAACCCAGTGGCCATAGTTACAATTCAACTGCTACATTTTCGACAAACAAGAGAAACCATGTGGGATCAATTCTGAACAACGCGTTTCAAATGTCTTTGTCAAGCTCAGCTGAGTTCTAAGCAGAAACTACCACTCACCCAGAAAGGGGGAACACTTTTTGTATACAACTGGGTTGAGTGACTTGCACTGCTGTTTGGGTCAGTAACAGTATACGCTCAGGACCAGCAGTTCTCTGTGGCTCCCATGCAGTTCTTTAACTGTGGTTTACTCATTTACAGAGGTTAAACTCACAGAGGTGCAGGGTTGCTAGTTTTAAAATGATAAGCTCTAACAAGTTAGAGCATGTCATTCTTCGACTATAATGACCATTTAAATGTACTTAAAGGGACATGAAACCCAAAAATGTTCTGTCATGATTCAGATACAGCCTGCAATTTTAAACATCTTTCTGGAGCACTATATAGCAGCAATTTTGCAAGAATGTTATCCATTTGCAAGAGCACTAGATGGCAGCAGTATTTGCTGTAGTGTTCCAGACACTTACCTAGGTATCTCTTCAACAAAGAATAACATAGGAACAAAGCAAATTTGATAACAGAAGTAAATTTGAAACTTCTTGTTAATCTAATAAAAATCCCCAAATCTGGAATGCCAAAATCCTAACTTATTCTGAAATCCAAACTTTTTAAATGAAGAAAAATAAAAAACAAGATTATCACAAATGTTTCCCTGCCTGTTAGTCACAATCTTCTTTACCTGTCTATTGAGTTGTTTTTTTGAGTTCTAAAATGCAAATAATATTATATAGTTATTTAATGGGACACTCAAGTCAAAATTAAACTGTCATGATTCAGATAGAGCAGAAATTTTAAACAACTTTCCAATTTACTTCCATCAACAAAATATGCACAGTCTTTTTCTATTTACCCTTTTTAAGTCACCATCTCCTACTGAGCATGTGCAAGAATTCATGGAATATACATATATGCATTTGTTATTGGCTGATGGCTGTCACATGATACAAGAGGAGTTGAAATAGACAACTTTGAAATTTGACAGAAAAAAATCTACTGCTCATTTGAAGTTCAGACTAAGGGGCCAATTTATCACCGTGAGCCTTTAGACTCACCAGAAAAGTCTTAAGACTGCTGCTCCTTAACTCGTCTGCCGCCTCAAGCGTCCGATTGGCCGTGAATCTGCAGGGGGTGGCATTGCACAAGCAGTTCACCAGAACTGCTTGTGCAATGATAAATGTCGGCATTAATCGATGTCTGGGGAACATGATCACTACAGCCAGACACATGATAAATCGGCCCTTAAGTGCTTTTGTATTGTCTTGATATCATACATTTGTTGTATTTACTGGTCCTCTAAAACAACAAATATTACCTTTCTGATTACAGTATTGTACTATCCTTCTGAGGGTGCTATGTGTACAAAAGTATTATATATAACATTTCCTTTAGCTTACATGTATAAGCTGTATTATGACGTACATTTTGCCTAAATGAGATAAGATAGTATTGTTCATACTTGGTTCCAACGCCTCTCCAAACGTACCCATTTTAACCCCTTAATGACCGTCGATGTACCCTGTACTTTGGCCAATTGTTTAAATACCCCTTTATGTGGCTTTAGAAATAGCGCAGGTCTGTAGAAATAAGGCTTGCAGTACTAGCGCAGTTTTACCGCTGTTGACAAAGCTGCGCTAGTAAACCCCTTAATGATCGCCCCTCATACAGGGTACGTTGGTTGTTAAGGAGTTAAAGAAGCAATTATTCCCAAATTACAGGTCCCAAGCAATTAGAATAAAGGTTTTTCTACCTGTAATGATTCAGAGCTTATTTATTGCTCCTTGAAGAAATATTTATGTCCTATAAAGAAATGTGTATTATCTTCTGTATCAAAACCTGTCTGTATTATGTATGAGTGATTTAAGCCATGCTTTTATGATACAGTTATGATTCGATCCCACCTCTCTAGTTCATTTGAAGAGTTAATTCTCTTCTGCCTCTGCACTTTACGCCCTCCACCATACAGAGCCTGACACATGGTTGTTATTAACCTGTTAAGAACGTGCAGTTCTGTGCTGCATTTATTTGTGAAAGATATGAGTAACCTAACAAACTTCACACAGCGAGAGAAAGAAGGCGGATTTAATATGACTCAGTGATCTCGTACTGAGTGTGTGTGGAGAGGGCTGATCCGAACACATCTAACTGTCAGCAACGTGAATAACTCAAACATTTCATTCTTCATCATAGACATCATCATATCACATTTTAATTCCCAAATACCATGTAGTGTAATTATTAGCACTATTAGACCTGGAAACCAATTCAAATAATGCAGCATGATATTATCTTGTTATTGATACAAACACTTGAAAATGATCTCTGAGCAATTAAAGCTGAACAGATCTTTCACTTAAAGCGACACGAAACCCCAATTTTTTTTTCATGATTCTGAAAGAACATAACATTTTAAACAACTTTCTAATGTACTTATGTTATCTAATTTGCTTTGTTCTCTTCGTATCCTAGGTTGAAAAAACAACAACCAGGTAGCCTCAGGAACAACAATGCACTACTTGCTAGCTGTTGATTGTTGACTTTGCGTAAATGCCTTTTATCATCGGCACACTCAATGTATTCAGCTAGCTCCCCTTAGTGCATTGCTGCTCCTTCAACAAAGGATTCAAGAGAATGGTGCAAGTTTGATAATACAAGTAAATTAGGAAGTTTTTTTAAAATGTTCTGAATTATAAAATAAATTTTTTGGTTTTCATGACACTTTAATGTCAATGTAACCCCTTCCTGACCGGACTTATTTATCTACATCGGAACAAAGTTCCAATATAAACAAATAAGTAAATATTTAAATCATGATTTCAATGATGGGATTGGTCGATTCCATTTACCAAGTCACTATGGCTTCAGTTACAGCCAAACAGGTAGGACTTTCCGTGCCTTCCTAACGGTGCTAAAGCTCAACGCAGATAGGACGACATGGCACATCCTAATGGCGGGAAGGGGTTAAAACTATTTTGTTTTTAAACAAGATTGTTGACACTGATTTATAGGAGTGAGGCTGTAATGCATTATTTCCCTAAAAACCAAAGCAATGCTGACTTATAAATACTCAATTTGATGCTGACTTGAGGTAAGATCACAAAGCTGCTGCAGTTAAAGGGACAGTCTACACCAGCATTTTTATTGTTTTAAAAGATAGATAATCCCTTTATTACCCATTCCCCAGTTTTGCATAACCAACACAGTTATAATAATATACTTTTAACCTCTGTGATTATCTTGTATCTAAGCCTCTGCAAACTGCCCCTTTATTTCAGTTCTTTTGACAGACTTGCAGTTTAGCCAATCAGTGCCTGCTCCCAGATAACTTCACGTGCATGAGCACAGTGTTATCTATATGAAATACATGAACTAACACCCTCTAGTGGTGAAAAACTGTTAAAATGCATTCTGAAAAGAGGTGGCCTTCAAGGTCTAAGAAATTAGCATATGAACCTCCTAGGTTAAGCTTTCAACTAAGAATACCAAGAGAACAAAGCAAAATTGGTGATAAATGTAAATGGGAAAATTGTTTAAAATTACATGCTCTATCTGAATCATGAAAGTTTATTTTGGCCTAGACTGTCCCTTTAATAGTCAGTCTTCTTGCCAGTATTTACACTATCTCATGATCAACCAACATACAAAATACATCCAAACCCACATGTCAGCAGTTTGTGAGTTGTACTTTCTATTACTTATTAGTGAAAGTTATTCTGCCCTGACATATGGGTCTAGTGCATTTTTTTGCTACTTGTTTGTATATACAGGTAAAAGTTCTGGAGGAACTATGGAAAGAGCAATTCCTCAAGCTTTGACCTGAGGCTCATCATTTTCAAGTTTAACCATGGGTATCTTGGGGCAAGATGGGGTTAATTCAAATCATACACAACACTTGTGTCACTTTGGGGATTCCAGTGAGACACCATTTTCAATGTAGCTCATAGGAGCAAAAAGCAACTCTTCCTGCTGTGCATGTTGTCACTGATCTTAAAATTCCAAATTATCTGTGTCCTCCCCTGAGCGCCCGTGTTCTTGACCTAGCTAGTTAGAGGTAACCCCAGGTACCTCCCACCAAATAAATCCCACTCATTAACTCCACTCCCACACACCTACTTACAAAAAGGTACAAGGCCTCACACCAGAGCACCCCCTGCAAGAGCCTCAGCAACACTAAGAACCCAAGGAACCACACTGAGTGCAAATACATTTATTTGTGTGGTAGTATTCCTTCAATATTTGCAGTAGAAATGTTATAAGCACATTTTAACTTGATGTCATGAACCAAGCCTCCAGACTAAAAAGAAAAAGAAAAGGTCTGGGAGGCATTCTACTCAAAAGGGGTGTACAGGGATTTGAACCTGTGGCTCTGTGCTTACTACTCCCGTTTGCTTGTATGTTGAGCCACAGCCAGTTCTAGCAGTTTAGTAGTTTCAAATGCAATAGCATGCAACTTAAAAGATCTGTTAAATTAGTATTTGTCTTACTTATAATTAAACATGTGCAAAACACAGGTGCTCTTAATTTTGGATTTACTCAGAACCAATCCTGTGCAAAGCCTCCCTAGTTAAGGCTGGCTGTTAGTCTTCACATTGTTTCTGTTTTGTCACAAGCCAGAACCTGTTTCCTGTACATATTTGGAGGAAGACTTCACCTTTGAACCTGTTTAAAAGATTGTTTCCTATCTTGTGTCATTTCTGCACTCCCGTTATTACCAGGACAAAGACTTTACCTTTAAACATGTTACCTGTTTACAAGGTTGTTTCTTGCTTTGTGCAATTCCTGCACTTCAGTTATTACTAGGACAAAGACTTTACCTTTAAACATGTTACCTGTTTACAAGTTTGTTTCCTGCTTTGTGCAATTCCTTTACTCAGCTATTACCAGGACAAAGACTTTAAACCTGCTACCTGTTTAAAAGATTGTTTCCTACCTTGTGTCCTTCCTGCACTTCAGTTATTACCAGGAGAAAGACTTTACATTTAAACCTGTTACCTGTTTACAAGGTTGTTTCCTGCCTTGTGCAACTCCTGCACTTCAGTTATTACCAGGAGAAATTCCTTTTGAATCTGCATCTCTGCTTACTTGTTTGTTCCTTTCCACTCCTGGCGTATGTGGACATAACATACCTGTATAGTATATATTTAAAATACCCTGCAAGTATTTGCTCAAAGTATTTTGCTATTTAAATAAATCTGATATCTTTTCAATCTGTATGGCTTCTACTAATCTTCATTTAAAGCAACTGTTCCAGACAATGAGGCTCTCACAAGATATCCTGAGACAGAACATGACACTTGAACAGAACAGTTGAAATAGCTGTTTATGTAAAATTTACATATGGTGTCCTTGCTCAAAGGGTTTACAATCTCCTTAAAGGACCGGTAAATACAGTAGATAGTAGTATGAGCTTTTAATAATAGCAGTGGAATAAAAACTCTTTTATTTATTCATTTTGGTTGATGCTGTTGCTTTTATTAGCACACTTTTGTTATTGCACAATACAGTAGATTTGCATGATTAACAAATGTATGATAACAAGACAATGCAATAGAACTTAGAGGCCGATTTATCATGTCTGACAGACATAGCTGAATGCCGACAGCATACGCTGTCGGCATTTAACATTGCACAAGCAGTTCTGGTAAACTGCTTGTGCAATGCCACCCCCTGCAGATTCACAGCTAATTGGCCGCTAGCAGGGGGTATCAATCAACCCGATCGTATCTGATCGGGTTGATTGCTGTTCGCCACTCAGAGCAGGCGAACCAGTTAAGGAGCAGTGGTCTTAAGACCGCTGCTTCTGGCAAGCCTGAGGGCTTGCACGGAAACAGGGGCATCAGGGGCCATTTGGCCCTTGATAAATTGGCCCCTTAGGGGCCAATTTATGATGGTGCGAGCGGACATGATCCGATATAGCGGATCTTGTCCGCTGGTCATCGATAAATGCTGACAGCATACGCTCTCTGCATTTATCATTGCACCAGCAGTTCTTGTGAACTGCTTGTGCAATACCGCCCCCTGCAGATTCGTGGCCAATCGGCCGCTAACAGGGGGTGTCAATCATCCTGATCATATTAGATCGGGTTTGATTTATGTTGATTTCTGTCCGCCACCTCAGAGCAGGTGGACAGGTTATGGAGCAGCGGTTTTTAGACCGCTGCTTCATAACTTCTGTTTCCGGCGAGCCTTCATACGGAGCTTGATAAATATGCCCCCATGTCTGAACTTCACATGAGTAGTAGATTATTTTTTTTTCTGACAAAATTCAGTTATGTCTTTTTTCACTCCTCCTGTATCATGTGACAGCCACCAGTCAATCACAAATGCAAATAAATATATGCTGTGAATTCTTGCACATGCTCAGTAGGAGCTGGTGACTCAAAAAGTGTAAATATAAAAATACTGGGCACATTTTGTTAATGGAAGTAAATAGGGAATATGTTTAAAATGGCATGTTATATCTGAATCATGAAAGTTAAATTTTGACATGAGTGTCCCTTTAACGATGGTTAATACAAAATAAAAATTTATACTAAATTCATTTCTTTCATGGTGGTGAGAGTTCACAAGCCATTACTCCTGAGATTCAACTCCTGCCCGCTAGGAGGAGGCAAAGCTTCCCAAAGCTCTAACAAGACTCTCTGGTATTCTATTCTGACGTATACCCAAGATAGGAGGAGTAGAAAGCTAGAAAAGGGCAAAGAAGAGAAAATGAGATGCAAACTATAACTGCCCCAAGAAAAAAATAATTAAAGGGACAATCTAGTCAAAATTAAACTTTCATGATTCAGATAGGGCATGCAATTTTAAACAACTTTCCAATTTACTTTTACTATAAAATTTGCTTTCTTCTCTCTCTATTCTTTTTTGAAAGCTAAAACTGATTTCTAAACCATTGAAAACCGCCTCTTTCTCAGTGCAATTTATCTTTTGTTCCCAGCTAGACAGCACTAGTTCATATGTGTCATATAGATAGCATTGCACTCACCACAATTGTGTTAATTAGGAGTCAGCATTGATTGGCTAAAATTCAAGTCTGTCAAAAGCACTTAGATAAGGGGGCAGTCTGCAGACGCTTAGATAAAAGGTAATTACAGAGGTAATAAGCATATTAATATAAAAGTGTTGGTTATACAAAACTGGGGAATGGGTAATAAAGGGATTATCTATATTTTTAAGCAATAACATTTTTAAAGTAGACTATCCCTTTAAGTAAAAAATGAAAGCGGAAAGATGTCATGGACTCTCACTACCATGAAAGAAATTAAATTATCAGGTAAGCTTAAATTGTGTTTTCTTCCATAAGGTGGTGAGAGTCCATGAGCCATTACTCCTGGGAACTAATACCAAAGCTGTAGAGTCTATGGGGCCAATTTACTAATGTGCGGGCGGACATAGATAAATGGCGACAGCATACGCTGTCGGCATTTATCATTGCACAAGCATTTCTATTGAAATGCTTGTGTAATGCCGCCCTCGTGCACATTTGCAGCCAATCGGTCACTAGCAGGTGGTTTCAATCAAGCCGATCTCATCCGATCGGGCTGATTGCTGTACGCCGCCTCAGAGGTGGCTGACGAGTTAAGGAGCAGCGTTCTTACGACCGCTGCTTCTTAACTTCCGCTTCAGGTGGACCTGAAGCGAAGTGGGTCGGAAGCAGAAGCCGCTGTTTCATAAATTGACGCCTATGAGTAATTGGGCAAGACAAAACATTTTTGAGGCAGTCAGCTAATTACCAGAAACTGCTGCCTGAAGGAATTTCCTACTAAACACATCAGTGGTAGGATTTAGAGAAAGTGTGTTGCTGCATTGCAAATGTTTTCACTATAATCCTCATTCTTCAAAATCCAAGAAGAATGAACTGATACAGAAAAAAAGTAAATAATGCATTTTAGAAAAAAACTATTCCACCTCCAAGTAAAGCTTTGTAATTTGAAAGTAGAATTATATTACTCTTACATTATCAAAATTAAATAAGAGAGCAGCTGCTGAATTCCTTGGATTAGGACAAGGAGATGGGCTATAATCTCCAGAATGGTGATTTCTGAAAAATAACTTTAAGTAATAAAATCAGAAGATATTGCTTGAAACAACAACAAAATTCCAAGACGGAAGCTAAATGTCCACAGCATGCAGGTTTGAAAAAAAGAAACCTGTAATGCTTGTTAAAAGAAATTAATGTTCCAAAGAGGAGAAATTGGTTTAGACACTGAATATATCCTTCAAGTAAATAAACAAACAGGTTTTCTGTGCACGCCTTATCAGTCACATTTCATATATCAATGCAAGCCAGAAAATAAAAGGTTTTAATCAGGCAAACCCAAAAAGTTATCCCTCTATTGTAACATGGCACTCCAGAAACCAAATCAACGGCTATCAATAACCAAACCGGATAGTAACCATGGGGGAAAGGGATAAGTGGAGGGATAATGTTGGAAACGGATAAAAGAATAACACTTAACTCAAGGTTCTGGAGTCTAGTAGAGCTCGGTTCTTGGGTAGCGGGGAAGGGGTCTAATATATACCTTTAACACAGTAGTGCCATTCCCTCTTCTCTCCTCTTTTCACTCCTGAGGGTAAGATTGAGTCCAACATCATCAGATAGGTACTATCCCCCAACTTCCCTTGTATGTGAGCCTGATATCATCCAACAAACAGGAACTGCATCCGAAATTGTCAGAAACAAGGAATAATAAAAACAAAAAACTTTATTAGAAGCTTAAAAACAATAATCAGCAATGTTGATGTGTGTCTGCAATACAAGCTGACGAGTTTCAGCTTCCTACTGTAGTCTTAGCTTGATTGTATGCAGACACACTGTTCTATTTAAGAACCATACAATGTTACCATTGGTTAAAAACAATGTGACATCACTTGGAAACATTCATACATTAAAGCGATACAGGTAATTCTTATGCTGGAAGGTCTAATGTTTATAACAATTGTGATTTAATCTGTTAACACTTTATCTATATGGTTACTTTCAACATAGTGTTATCCTAAATATTCTCTCCGCAACATACTGACACTCAATAACTGATAATCACTAGATCATGCTTACAGAAAACATTGGAAGACTCATTCCCCTTATTTATTTATTTTATACCTAACAAAATCTAATTTCTCCATGTTAGACATTGGATAAAAATTGGAAACAAAATATAAACTCTCAGTTTGTAGCAAATAGAAATTAAACTGAAATGTTTTCACTAAAATTTAACTTGCATTTGCCTCTAGTTTAGAATATAGTATTTTTCTGTCAGTTAAATAAGTGTGTGAATTTCAAACAAACTTCTCCTGCAGATAATTCAGTGAAACCAACTTGCTTAAAATGCTTACAGAATTTCAGAAGAATTATGAGAGAGCTACAGACATGCAGTGGGAACTCCCCTGTTCAGCCCAGAGAACGCCCTTGTCTGAAGCTCTGTTTTATTTTACAATAGAGAAAATACAAAGTGCAAAGTATAATTCTAATTTGTTAAAGTGTCAGAAACTTTCTAAATATAATCAAAATGTGTAAAATCATTGCTGGATCTAAATCTAAGCGTATTAAAATATAAAATAGAAAGTACAAAGTTCAAAACTCTCATATCATGCAGTGCTATATTGCATCAGGCTTGTCTTTCATTCACATACAGAAATAAAAGGTCTTGCAATACTGATGTGAGAAAACTTACCGGGTCTGGTCTCGGTGAATGCAGAGAGTGCCGCTCTCCATCTCGGAGTTCCATGTGGATGGACGCCGTGACTCTAGTCTGTTTTCGGCGGCACCTCTTTAGGCCCGTGCGGCCATGTGCTGCCTAGATTTAAAGGGGCCATGTCCTAATTATAGGAATTCCCACCTGGAGATTTCAGGTGTGGGAGTTCCTATAAAAGCTCATCCAGGCCATCACTCCCTTACCTTGTTTCTCTCTCCTGAGACCAAAAATACTTACCTGATACATGTGTATGCTCACCTTGCTCGAGACACAATGCATATTTACCTGATACCTGTATATGCTCACCTTGCTCCAGAGGCCAATTATACTTACCTTGTACCTGCGTATGCTCACCTTGGTCCAGACACCATGCATACTTACCTGATACCTGTGATATTTTCACCTTGCTCCAGACACCAAGCATACTTAAATTGTACCTGTGTATGCTAACCTTGCTCCAGACACCATGTATACTTACTTGATACCTGTGTATGTGCACCTCACTCCAGAAACCAAGCAGTTACCTTGTACCTGCATATGCTCACCCTGCTCCAGACACCACGCATACTTACCCGATACCTGTGTATGTTCACCTTTTCCCAGAGATCAAGCATACTTCCCTTGTACCTGCGTATGCTTACCTGGTTCCTGAAAGCCAAGCAGACTAACCTGATACTTGTGTATGCTCACCTAATTTCAAAAGCTGTACCCATCTGGTATCCCATGACAGTCTCACCAACAATACCCGCTGGGTATTCTATGCCTGCTGAGAAATCTGTGTCTACCATACCATTGACAACCTTCTTCAAACCAGTTGAACCTGCTCTATCTATCTGGTATCTTGTGACAGTCTCACCAACAGTACCCACTGCTTATCTTGTGCCTTCTGAGAAACCTGTGTCTACCATACCAGTGACAGCCTTCTTCAAACCAGCTGAGCCTGCTGTATCTATCTGATATTCCATGACAGTGTCACCAACAGAACCTGCTGGGTATTCTGAACCTGCTGAGAAACCTATGTTTACCTTACCAATGTCAGCCTTCCTCCCACTAGCTGTGTCTGCTGTAGACTTTAGTATTTTGAATAAGGCCTATGTTCTAACTTGCTGTTTCTGTGATCTTCAATCTGAACTACCAACTGTTCTTTTGCTAATCAATCAGTAGGACTTCCAAAAAGACTTTCATTGTTCTGTGTATCTGTTCCTGCATTCTGAGTTCTACACACCCTAACCCCTCTCACAGCTGGAAAGTTCCACACATTTTTTTTAGCATTCAGTGAGTTCAGGCCCTGTGAAGGCTGCACTACAATTTCTCTCCAAGTAGGAAAATATTTTATCATCAGGCCCTAAGCCTTGATGTCAAGACACTTAGTATGTTTCCTGCAGTATGAAACAGAAAAAGACAAAATACGACTCTTTAAAGAGTTAGCAGATAAGTAATTATCTGAACCCAATTGCAAAAAGAAAAATTCTTGAAATTCTAAAAGAATTCCAGCTAAAACCATGGTTTTCAAAAGCAGGACAGAAACAACTTTAAGATTTAATGAAAAATATATATAGGGGCACCTTTGGATAAATAAGTACCGTATAGCAAACCTTGGTATAGTTAGTGCTATATAGCTATATAATATACTGTGATACAATGTATCTAAAACACAACTCAACCCTTCCAATGAACAATTATCAAAACAAATCACAAATAATAAAAGTGATGAGATAATAAAATATAACATATAATATAATGATAATAATAATAATGATAAAAAGTCCAAGTCCTATATAACAGGATAAGAAGGTGTTACATAATATATTCTATATAATGGGAAACATCCAGATCCAGGCTGCTATCTGTAGTAGGATCCAAGGCCAGGATATAAATTCAGCAATCTGTAGAAAATACAAGGAGACAGAAGTGGCACATGGCCTAGAACTGTATATATTCTTATGAGAAAGTGGGAAAGATATTTTACACTCACATTTGTTGAAGCACCCCTTGGTGCAAGTAAAGCAGACTGGAATCAAACAGTCACCCAGCAGACTGACCTCCAGTGTAGCTCCAACTCCAATTATACAGGATCTGATCTCCCAGTATGTAGTGACCCAAGGTTCACGGGATACGATACCCCAGCAAAATGAGCACCAGATAACAGGTGTGTTTTGTTTTTGATCATCTGATTTCTGTATGCTATTTCTCATCTATATCAGGTGCTGTCCTCAATAGTATTCGTATGATTTGTTTATGCTGGTTGCTATGACATATGTAATTGATAAACACACCTCCTCCAAGTGTATCTTTTTGATATGGGATTGTTTTGCTACACTTCTTGCCTGTATACCATCCTTTTTACCGCACACATGTTATCTGGTGCTCATTTTGCTGGGGCATCGTATCCTGTGCAATTGGACTTTGAGCTGAACCTTGGGTCACTACATACTGGGAGATCAGATCCTGTGTAATTGGAGTTGGAGCTACACCGGAGGTCAGTCTGCTGGGTGACTGTTTGATTCCAGTCTGCTTCACTTGCACCAAGGGGTGCTTCAACAAATATGAGTGTAAAATATCTTTGACACTTTCTCATAAGAATATATACAGTGCTAGGCCATGTGGTGCTTCTGTTCTGTCTCCTTGTATGTTCTACAGATTGCTGAACTTTAAGAATTATTTGAGAAAGTTTACTTTATGACCTGAAATAGGGTGTTCAACACAGCATCAAATAAACCTCATCTTTATATAAAATATGTATGCAATCACTAATCCATCAATATCTTGAGTCTCTCATCTTGATGATTGGAGAAAGCTTGATGTCTGAATCAGATGTGCAAACCAAGTTCTGCAGGGCCTGACTGGAGCAGTCAGGTTAAGGAAGAAAGCTGTTTTATTGTAACTATGACGCTTGAAAAAAGAAGTCCTCAGGTCTATCTCTAGGAGACCCCATTGTTCCACAATCTAGTAGAAAACTACTTGAAGTAGAACACATTGGAACACATTACCTATTAAGGAATTTTCCTTCCCAGATTTTCTTCCTGGGATGCCAAATTATTGCTCAGGAACTGCAAATTCCCCCTTGATAAAGGATATTTACAACAGTTGTTGTGACTCTGTCCGAATGAAAACTGAGATAAATTTCTCCTTTCAGAAGAGGTCAGCTCTGAAGGGACCTAAAGATTTTCCAAAATAATTATTGGTAACCTCACCTTTTGAGGAAATCAAACTGCCTGCGCTCTCCTTGACCCCCAGACTGAATCCCAATCCAAGAGAATTGTGTCTCTTCTCTTCTATGACTCTTGCAAGTTATATTAGTTAAAAGATGTACAATTTAATATTACATCAGATTACACAAATGCCTAAGAGACTCATTTCTTTATTCTGAATTCAATATTCCCAAAGGTTTGAAGGGGAACATTTTTAGTTTCCACTAACCTGCAGGAAATAGCTTGAAAATCTTTGATGAGCGTAATATCTCACAATATTGTTGTTACATTTTTTTGATATCTAACTATGCAATCTATTTTTTTAATTATTTTCTGAAATAAAGTAAATATAATATAAAAAAATTGTTGTCTAAAATTATTAAATTATTTTTTGTAAAGAAAATGAAAGTAGAGCAAATATTGCTGTATTGGTTGTTGACTGCTTGTTAACGCTTATTGCCAGATAAGATTGTCCACTGCTGTATAGGCGGGACACCCCTCTGCAATGCTTACACAGCAATGCTGGATTAATCAGGAACATAAAGAAAGAAAACCTGTAATACATTTTGAAATAACCTATTTTAGATAAAACAATACAAAACAAAATGCTGTGTTTTTCTAGAAATGTATCTTTTTCATAAGCTGGTGAGAGTCCACAAGCCATTGTTCCTGGGATTAAACTCCTGGCTACTGGGAGGAGGCAAAGATTAGGAGGAAGGTGAAGAATTGAGGTACTCCAGATTCTTTGTTGAGAGCAGTCCTCTGACTCTTGAGGCCCATTATTTCCTCAGAGAGCTGCTACTGAGAGACAGAGAGGAGATTGGATTATTGGGCAGTGACACAATTACATCTAGTGAGGAGTTAGGGGCATATTTATCAAGCTCCATATGGAGCTTGATGCCCCTTGTTTCCGGCAAACCTTCAGGCTCTCCGGAAACTGAAGTTTTGAAGAAGTTATGAAGCAGCGGTCTAAAGACCGCTGCTCCATAATTTGTCCGCCTGCTCTGAGGCGGGAGACAGAAATCAACATGATCAAATATGATCGGGTTGATTGACACCCCATGATAGCGGTTGATTGGCCGCGAATCTGCAGGGGGCGGCATTGCACCAACAGTTCACAAGAACTGCTGGTGCAATGATAAATGCAGACAGCGTATGCTGTCGGCATTTATCGATGTGTAGCAATGTGCAGCGGACATAATATGCTACTTTGTATCATGTCCGCTCGCACATTGATACATATGCCCCTGTGTCTCAAGCCTGGGACAGGTGTCGTGCGGACCAGTCCCTTAGTCTCCTCCATTTGGGCCATCAATATACACCCCACATAGATTCTCTGCTTTGACGTACATAACACTGGATGGGATCTGTACTGGAAGTAGTTTTTTCGGCAGCCACTATGCATCTGAGGTAAGTGTTGCCATTTCTTGCACTCACATAGCCCACAGGCTATTAGTAGGTACACCAATTTTGAGGTATATCATAGCCAGGGGACATACACATGTAACAGATTAATTCCACCCTTATTACTCAGACTTTGCATACTTAGGGGCAGAATTATGAAGCTCTGAATAGAGCTTGATGCCCCTGTTTCCATGCAAGCCTTCAGGCTAGCCGGAAACAGCAGTTATGAAGCAGCGGTCTAAAGAGCGCTGCTTCATAACTTGTCCACTTGCTCTGAGGCTGCGGACATCGCCCAATCCTATACGATCGGGCTGATTGACACCCCCTGCTAGCGGCTGATTGGCTGCAAATCTGCCGGGGGCGGCATTGCACAAGCAGTTCACAAGAATTACTTGTGCAATGATAAATGCGGACAGCGTATGCTGTCGACAGTTATCGATGTGCGGCAGACATGATACGCTACATCGTATTATGTCTGCTCACACTTTCAAAAATCGGCCCCTTAGTCTAGTAATTATGGAAACTTTATTATTGGGTAAAAGCTGCTATTTATTAGCTAATTCACCTGGGAATTACATCTCAACACAACTTTATAATCTCTGTTATATACACAGTTAAATAAACCTCCTGATCATCATAAAAAACTCACCTTCAGAAAACAACCTGAGGTGTCTGAGTCTGAAAAATATAAGGGCATCCTAAGGTTTTCTGATCTCTGATGATAACCTGATAATGTAGCTTTAGTATGACAGGAACAGGTTCCTTTATAGGAATAGCAGCATTAGACTGCTAGAATGCTTAATGTGATCTATTCAGGAATTGCAAAGCTAAACTGGTAACAATCCTGCAAAATAGAAATAAAATTGTGTGTTATCACTAGAACACAATTACTCTTATAAGAGTGGATAATTGTGTATAGAATAAGCATCTGTATTCTCAAATAAACATGGAACAAGTATGTCTGATCAAGGCTTCATAGATAGAGATAGGGGTCTACCTTTTAGTGGGTGGATTGCTTTTTATGCGACAGATGTAACTCTCCCAATAGAATAACATTTATTGAAAGAATTCTAATTATGGATGGATACTGTTTTATCCATCCAACTACGAAGTGTTTGGAATTCTTGGATGGGGTTTTGTTGGCACGCAGTGTAGTGGACTAAATTTAGAACCAAAGTGGAATAAAGAGGTTTAGCGTGGCTTTGTTCCTGAGAACTGCAAGACCATTGAGAACTATACAATACCCAATGTTACTTAATTGATACAAATTCTACTTTATACCAGCTCCATATGTGATGATGTCACACCAAAAGGATGCTCTAGAAAGATTTATATGAAATATCACCATGTTGGCGGGAAATACAAATCTGCTTAATAGATCTGTTACGGTTCTCATTCAATATTCTGCCTTGGTTAAATGAAATTAAGATTATAAAGTATATTTGCTGGTTTTCAAACTCAAGGCTATAAAAGTCCATAAGAAAAACTGATTTTCACAAGGTTTCTAATGAGTTTCTGACAATTTTATGTAACCCCATCAGATACTTTGGGTTCCATTTATAAAGCTATAGATGCCGTTTTGGAGCCCTTATGGTGCAGATTTGCTTATACAGGCTTGCAACCAGAAGTAAAGAAGCAGCATTCTTACCACTAATACTTTCTGACTCCTCCGCCATCTCTTAAAACACCCCAGACTAATCTGTCTGGGATGACTAGCAAACATGGCTCTCACACATTTGGTTGTACAAGAGTAGGGTTGGGACTGCACAAATGATTGTGCAATATTCTGGCAGAGGATGCTGCATACCTACTTGCGAACACAGATGTACTGGCTCCCTGCCTGAGAACCTTGTCCACCTGGACTGTAATACATTGGCCATTTGTGTTGAGATCTCTCACAATCCATAAAGAAAACAAAAATAAAACACTTGAGTTAGGTTTGACATTTTTGTATGGTATTATTGGAATGGGTCCCTAAATCCTTAAAGGTTACATAGGAACATTTTGATCTTGGGATATACTAGGTTTATTTAAATGTACTTTATCCTTAAATATTACAATTTTCTTAAATTACATGAAACACCAACTCATAGATGTAGAAATAGTGATATGATTCATTTCTTACCAAAATAGCAGCTAAAATGTAAATATCACTCTGGTATTACACTTGTTGAAATGTAAAGTACAGTATATAATTAGCAGTGCTCTGATTCAATCATTATTATTTATTTAATGTGGAAATACCAGAAGGATAATATATATTTTTTGTTCTTTTATATAAGTTTTAGAATTAGCTCAATACACAATGTATGTTTGTGTGATATTATAATTTATATATGAATATAATGACGGTAATGCAAAAGTTATAAGGAATTTTTAACTTGGGTAAAACTGGACAGTGCCCTTGCCTCAAATAGCTTAAAACCTAATTAGCAATCGGTTAATACCAATGTAACCATTGGAGACAAATAGTGCAGCTCTCATGCAGCACACAGGTGGTAATTGGCGAGTGGTGCAACTTCTGCTCTGTAATTTTCTGTTTAGGAGCTGGAATTCTTGTAGTGTCAAAGTTGGACTTAAACAATGCATTAAACCTCCAATCTTGTCCATCGTGTTTTTTGACTTTTTTTTTTTTTTGCTCCCAATTTGCATTTTTCAACATTGGAACGTTCACAATGTGAATGACAACACTTTTTCATTTTTATTATTTTATTATTGGGAAAAATATTGTATTGGACATTGGAAAAGTCGCCTATACAACATTGACTTTACTGTTCACAATCCTATTTCCCAAAATTCTTCAACAGGTTTTTTTGGACCCTTTTGCACTTATTGAATTTGACACCTAAATGGAGTTGATAAAAAAAGTGACATTTTCAACGTGATGAATTGGAATAATTCTATCAGGTTGCGCACAGATATAATTTTAGATCTATATACACATATATGGTCTAGATTAATTAAACCTATATTCATCATTAAAGTATAGTCCACCTGTAGTGAGCAAGATAAAAATGTGCATATATATGTATAAAACAGACATATATGTGATATCTCATACGGCTAATGAGATCTGAAAGAATCACAAGAAGAGCAAAATTCTGACCACAACATCTAAAAAAGCTGTTTAGCAATCCAATTCTTAAAATGTTTGTTTTCCTTTTATATTTGCATTTTTGTGATTATGTGTTACAGTAATTTCAGTACTCATGTCTTTGTGATTCGGACTGTTTGCCATTCCATCTTGTTTATTGGTACCCAAGAACTGGGTTTTTACAGAAAACAGAAGACCCAAAAACCTTGTTTAGAAAAATCCAGATTTACAATATCTAGAACCGTGTGTCATCATGTTCTTGCAGTAATGGATATTCAGAAAATACAAACCTTGTTCTGTACAGTGATGTTTGGAACTTTGGATGATTAACCTCGTCAATTAGCAATATCACAAATTACAGTATGAGAACTGTTAAATCCCAATATAGGAGATCATATAAGTAGTTTTTTCTTTTTATGGAAGTCATTTCCCATAGCATTCTTCTTGATTTTAGATTAAAATCTTGCCAAATTGGAACTATTTAAAGTTTAAAAAATACAATCTTTGATCAAAGGTGCTCAGTATACGCATTGTGCCCATATACAATGGCATTTAAGGTTGTTTAACATTTATCAGAAACACCACTCTATCCAATCTCAATACACACTTTATTAACCCTGTTAACCCATTTTGGTTTTCTGTAACAAATAGCCCAGTTTAACCCTTTAAGCACAGATAACGGCACGTGGTCGTCATCCACACTATGAGGCCTATTTATCATATGTCTGTCGGACCTGATCCGACAGTGCGGATCAGGTCCGACAGACATCGCTGAATGCGGAGAGCAATAGGCTGTCCGTATTCAGCATTGCACCAGCAGCTCTTGTGAGCTGCTGGTGCAACGCTGCCCCTGCAGGGGGGTGTCAATCAACCCGATCGTACTCGATCGGTCAGGCGATTCCTGTCCGCCTCATCAAAGCAGGCAGACAGGGTTATAGAGCAGCGGTTTTTAGACCACTGCTTCATAACTGCAGGCTCGCCAGAAACATGGGGCATCAAGCTCTGTAAGGAGCTTGATAGATAGGCCCTATGTCTTTAGAGCAATTGACGACCAAGTGTTGTCTTTGACAAGGGGGGGACACTTTCTAAGCCAATTGAAGCCCCCTATACATTTATTCCCACATACAAGGTGGCCCAGCATCAACGCATTTCACCGCATGGGCGTGGTGACGTCAGCAGCCCATACACCCTGAAGAGCAGACTGAAGTAAGGGAGCTTAAAGGGACACTAAACCCAAATGTCTTCTTTAATGATTCAGACAGAACATGCAATTTTAAGCAACTTTCTAATTTACTCCTATTATCAATTTTTCTTTGTTCTCTTGCTATCTTTATTTAAAAAGCAGAATGTAAAGCTTAAGAGCCGGCCTATTTTTGGTTGAGAACCTGAGTTATGCTTGCTTATTGGTTTGCTAACTCTATCCACCAATAAACAAGCGCTGTCCATGGTGCTGCCCTGCATTGTGCATCCATCTTTAGCTTGTTATCTATTACTACTCCCAAATCCCTTTCCTCCTCTGTTTGGCTAAGTCTTGTCCCATTTAAATAATAAATTGCCCGCTTATTTTTACTTTCAAAATGTAGAACCTTGCATTTTCCCGTATTAAATCTCATTTTCCATTTACCTGCCCATACGTTTAATTTTTGCAGATCCCTTTGTAACGAAAGTTCATCCTGCTCTGACCTAAGGACCTTAATTAACTTAGTATCATCTTTAAAAATAGAGATGCTGTTATTTAATCCTTGCTCCAAGTCATTTATAAAAATATTAAAAAGAACAGGGCCCAGAACTGATCCCTGGGGGACTCCACTGATTACCTTTGTCCAATCTGAGTATGATCCAGATAAGTGGGTTACACTTGCATATTGGTTTGCTAACTGTATCCACCAATAAGCAAGAGCTATCAATGGTGCTGAACCTAAAATTGGATGGCTCCAAAGCTTTAAAGTCCTACTTTTTAAATAAGGATAGCAAGAGAACGAATACAAATTGATAATAGGTGTAAATTAGAAAGTTGCTTAAAATTGCATGCTCTATCTGAACCATTAAATGAAAAATTTGGGTTTAGTATCCCTTTAAGGGAGCTGGATGGAGGAGTAAATATTCTAGAGACCCCCATGACTCCTTGATATAAAGCCAATAAGCCCATCGTTAAAATAAAGCCCCTATATATGTTTTAATTGCCAGGTGATCACTGTGTTAATAGTACTCACCTGGCGTTAATAAAGTGTATTTATTTGAGTAGACGCTCATGGGAGGAGCCCCTATGTGCATATCATAGTGATATAAATATACCCAGAGGTCCTAATTTACGTGACTAAAACACCTTCTTTACATATATTGTTTAGAAAATCACAAAAACACAGACATTTTTTACAACCAAGTTTAATAAACTTTTAATGAAAATATCATTTTTCACACATTTTGATGTAGAGGTCTTATATATTATGATAAATACATAAAATAATGGTATACTTTGAATCATCTTTGTCTGTTGAAAACCCACCAATATATAATATGTGTGAGTTTCTCACTGAAAATGTTCTTAAGCAGGACTTAAAGGGGACACTAAACCCAATTTTTTCTTTCATGATTCAGACAGAGCATGCAATTTTAAGCAACAATCTAATTTACTCCTATTTTTCTTTGTTCTCTTGCTATCTTTATTTAAAAAACAGGAATGCAAAGCATAGGAGCCGCACCATTTTAGGTTCAGCACTCTAGATAGTGCTTGCTTATTGGTAACTACATTTAGCCACCAATAAGCAAGTGTAACCCAGGTTCTGAACCAACATTGGGTCGGCTCTGAAGCTTTACATTCCTGCTTTTTAAATAAAGATAGCAAGAGAACAAAGACAATTTGATAATAGCAGTAAATTAGAAAGCTGCTTTAAATTGCATGCTCTATCTGAATCATGAAAGAAAAACATTGGGTTTAGTAACATAGTAACATAGTAGATGAGGTTGAAAAAAGACAGAAGTCCATCGAGTTCAACCTATACAAATATACAGTAAAATGCTTACAAAAAGCTCCTGTTAAGCTTAAATAATCCCACTAAAAGGTGACCCATTTAATACAAGCAATCGTATCCATGAATTTTGTTTCTAGACAGAAATATATCCAAACGATTTTTAAATGTATCTATGGTTTTAGCATTCACTACCTCCTCTGGTAATGAGTTCCACAATTTTATTGCTCCTACAGTGAAAAAACGTTTCCATTGCAGGAAAATGTCCTTTCCTCCAACCTTAAATTGTGCCATCTCTGTATATGGGCCTTGAATATATTTATATAAAGTAATCATGTCACCTCTCAATCGACTTTTTTCTAAAGGAAACAGACGCCTCTCCTCATATCTTAAATTATCCATTCCCCTTATTAGCTTTGTGGCCCTTCTCTGAACTTTTTCTAGTTCTGCAGTATCTTTTTTTGCAATCGGTCCCCAGAACTGCACTCCATACTCAAGGTGAGGTCTTACCAGAGATTTATATAGTGATATAATTATACTTTCCTCCCTTGAATCAATGCCTCTTTTAATGCATGCTAGTATCTTATTAGCCTTTGAAGCATTGTGCACCCATCTTTAGCTTGTTATCTACTACTCCCAAAACGCTTTCCTCCTCTGTTTGGCTAAGTCTTGTCCCATTTAAAAAATAAATTGCCTGCTTATTTTTACTTTCAAAATGTAGAACCTTGCATTTTCCCGTATTAAATCTCATTTTCCATTTACCTGCCCATACTTCTAATTTTTGTAGATCCCTTTGTAACGAAAGTTCATCCTGCTCTGACCTAATGACCTTACTTAACTTAGTATCATCTGCAAAAATAGAGATGTTGCTATTTAATCCTTGCTCCAAGTCATTTATAAAAATATTAAAAAGAACAGGGCCCAGTACTGATCCCTGGGGGACTCCACTAATTACCTTTGTCCAATCTGAGTATGATCCATTCACTACTACTCGTTTCTCCCTATCTTTTATCCAGTTATTTATCCATGAGCTAACATTTTCAGCTATTCCCAGTCCCTTAATTTTGTGCATTAATCTCTCATGTGGCACTGTATCAAACGCCTTTGCAAAATCTAAGTATATCACATCAACTGATTCCCCTTTATCTATATTTTTACTTACTTCATCATAGACTCGAAATAGATTAGTTTGACATGATTCATTTCTCATAAAACCGTGCTGATTTGAACTCGTGTTTACATGAATATGCTTATCAATATAATCCTTTATAACCCATTCAAATATCTTCCCCAATATTGATGTCAGACTAACTGGTCTTATAGCTTCCTGAATCATCCCTGCTTCCCTTTTTGAAGAGTGGCACCAGATCAGTTTTACGCCAATCCTGGGGGACCATGCCTTGAAAAGAGTAGAGGTTTGTCTATAACAGTGTTAAATTCCTTTAATGCCCTTGGGTGAATTCCATCTGGGCCTAGAGTTTTATTTACCTTAATATTATCCAGTTTTTTTCCTGATATCCTATATACATAACCCAGTTAATGGTATGTGATGGCATGTTCTAGTTTGTCCCAAAGTATCCTCCATTGATTCCTCTCTTGTATATACTAAATAAAAGAACTGGTTTAGTACTTCAGCCTTCTCCCTGTCACTATTAATCATGCTATCCTCCACGCGTTTTAATGTACCTATATTGTCCTTCTTAGTAATATCCCTTTAAATGTAAGAAGCATCTAAAAAATCCAAAACAGCTCAGCACAGGGATGGAAATGGCTCAGTGGTTAAGGGGTTAACATTGTCATAATGGGGAAACGGAGATCAAATAATGTGGGAATTATCAACCTAAACTATGTTTGATTCAGAAATATTGCAACTGTTTTGATATAAAAAGGGCCTATCTCGTTTTTCAATATCAAATGAGAATTTTGCAAAGATTGTATTAGAACCCCCTGTCCTCTACAGAAAGTAAAGCAAACATATATTTTTATTAAAATGTCCTTTAAAAAGTGCAAAAATAAAATTATGTAGTGTTAGAGTATTTTATTACTTCCCTCTTAGTTGCATAAAAACCTGCAAGGTCAACACCAGAACAGCAATGCACTTCTGAGGCCTATGTGTAGTCACCAGTCAGCAGATAACTCCCAGTAATGCATTGCTGCTCTTGAGCCTATCTAGGTATGCTTTTCAACGAAGAGAACTAAATATTTTGATAATAGAAGTAAATTAAAAATTATCTTAAAATTTCATATTATCCCTGAACCATGAAAGCTTAATTTTGCCACTTTAAGGATACCAGAGATGTTTTCTCTGGAATTTGGAAATGAATGAGGGAGAAAGAGGATTCCCCCTAAAGAATGTGCTATAGCACTCTCTGCACTGACTACTAGGCAGAAGTTGAAGAAAAGATATGAAAGAGTAAAATATAACTTTTATTAGTTGATCAATAAAATGTGGCACAATCCTATATAATTAAAGGCCAGGTATGTTTGTCAGATGCAGTCATGCGCAGACAAACATACCTGGCCTTGAGCAGCAGAGGTGGGGGCATGTGCGGGCGTGCCGTGATGGGGGCGTGGTCGGGTGTGGTGTGATGGGGCGTGGCCGGCGGGCGTGTTGAGGGGCGTGGTCAGATGGGAGCGCACGCGAAGGGGAGAGAGGGGAGAGAGCACAAAAAAGAGGGGGAAGAGAGAGCAAAAGAGAGGGGGAGAGAGAGCAAAAGAGGGGTTAGAGAGAGCAAAATAGAGGAGAGAGAGCAAAAGAGGGGGGAGAGCAGAAGATGGGGGGAGAGAGAGAGCAAAAGAGGGGGGAGAGAGCAAAAGATGGGGGGAGAGAGAGCACAATAGGGGGAGAGAGAGAGCAAAAGAGGGGGAGAGAGATAGAGAGCAAAAGAGAGGGGGAGAGAGAGGGAGCAAGGGTTGGAACCACGGTACTTAAAAAAATTGGGCCATGTACACGGGCTTTAGGACTAGTTCTACAATAAAAAATCAGAAGGAGTAGTGTAATAACGGATATCTGTGTATCTGACATAGTATCAGCGTATATCCTCTAATCTCTAGTAACCCCTATAAAATTACAGTGATACATCATCCATGCAATTTCATACCATCCATATTGTGAAATCAGAGAATAATATAAATGAATGTAAGTGTAATGCTAGGATGTATTGATGATCACTTAAGTTTAAGTGGAAAAAAACCCAGAAATAAATATATTTCCCTCTCGTTTACATCAATTTCCGTTTGGGACTAGTATGTTCATCC
This sequence comes from Bombina bombina, assembly GCF_027579735.1. Classification (NCBI taxonomy): domain Eukaryota; kingdom Metazoa; phylum Chordata; class Amphibia; order Anura; family Bombinatoridae; genus Bombina; species Bombina bombina. Next base: position 312,141,711 of record NC_069506.1, read on the forward strand.
ACATATGGTTACTTAATTTATGATTTCATCGTTAATAAGTACAACCTAGTTCAGTTGATATAATGTTTTAGTACAAGCACAATGTCGTGTTAGTGTAATGTTATGCTTAAACACATGTGTGGTGGCCCCATCTAGGGTCATGAAGTATAGATGGATTTCAGATTTCTGGTCATGTAGGTGAAAATAACACCAGTATTTAAAGATAATAACGGTAAAATTACCAATGCTAATGTTGGGCTGAGACAGAGAAGTATTCAGTATAAGTAATTTAAGTGGCCACTGTATCAAGGGCTGCTGGATCATTTAGCAAATTAACGGCTAGATTATGAGTTTTGCGGTAAGCTGAAAAAGCAGCGTTAACAGGTCCTAACATCGCCGCCACCTACATTATACTTATTAACCCCTAATCTGCCGCCCCTTACATCGCCGCAACCTACATTATATTTATTAATCCCTAATCTGATGCCCCCAACATCGCCACCATCTACCTACATTTATTAACCACTAATCTGCCGTTCCCAACGTCGCCTCCACTATTCTAAATTTATTAACCCTTTAAACCTAGGTCTAACCCTAACACCCCCTAACTTAAATATAATTTAAATAAATCTAAATAAACATTGTACCTAGCTTAGGGTTTACTTTTATTTTACAGGCAAGTTTGCATTTATTTTAACTAGGTAGAATAGTTACTTATTAACTATTTACTAACTACCTAGCTAAAATAAATACAAATTTACCTGTAAAATAAAACCTAACCTATGTTACAATAACTCCTAACACTACACTACAATTAAATCAATTCCCTAAATTAAATACAATTAAATAAATTAAATTAGCAAAATCACAAAAAAAACACTAAATTACAAAAAATAAAAAACAAATTACAAGATATTTAAACTAATTACACCTAATCTAATAGCCCTATCAAAATAAAAAAAGTCCCCCCAAAATAAAAAAACCCCTAGCCTAAACTAAACTATCAATAGCCCTTAAAAGGGTCTTTTGCGGGGCATTGCCCCAAAGAAATCAGCTCTTTTACCTTTAAAAATAAATACAAACAACCCCCCCAAGAGTAAAACCCACCACCCACACAACCAACCCCCCAAATAAAAGCCTAACTAAAAAAACCTAAGCTCCCCATTGCCCTGAAAAGGGCATTTGGATGGGCATTGCCCTTAAAAGGGTATTTAGCTCTATTGCAGGCCCAAAGCCGTAACCTAAAAAATAAACCCACCCAATACACCCTTAAAACAATCCTAACACTAACCCCCGAAGATTTACTTACCGGGAGAAGTCTTCATCCAAGCGGCAAGATGTCCTCAAGGAAGGCGGCAGAAGTGGTCCTCCAGACGGCAGAAGTATTTATCCAGACAGCATCTTCTATCTTCATCCTTCCGGTGCGGAGCGGGTCCATCTTCAAGACATCAGACGCGGAGCATCCTCTTCTTCCGACGGACTAATGATGAATGAAGGTACCTTTAAAAGACGTCATCCAAGATGGCGTCCCTTAGATTCCGATTGGCTGATAGAATTCTATCGGCCAATCGGAATTAAGGTAGAAAAAATCCTATTGGCTGATTGGATCAGCCAATAGGCTGATCCAATCAGCCAATATGTTTAAGCTTGCATTCTATTGGCTGTTCCAATCAGCCAATGGAATGCGAGCTCAATCCTATTGGCTGATTGGATCAGCCAATAGGATTGAAGTTCAATCCTATTGGCTAATCCAAGCAGCCAATAGTATTTTTTCTACCTTAATTCCTTGAGGACATCTTGCTGCTTGGATGAAGACTTCTCCCGGTAAGTGAATCTTCGGGGGCTAGTGTTAGGATTTTTTTAAGGGTGTATTGGATGGGTTTATTTTTTAGGTTAGGGCTTTGGGCCTGCAATAGAGCTAAATGCCCCTTTAAGGGCAATGCCCATCCAAATGCCCTTTTCAGGGCAATGGGGAGCTTAGTTTTTTTTTATTTAGGCTTTTATTTGGGGGTTTGGTTGTGTGGGTGGTGGGTTTTACTGTTGGGAGGGTTGTTTGTATTTATTTTTAAAGGTAAAAGAGCTGATTTCTTTGGGGCAATGCCCAGCAAAAGACCCTTTTAAGGGCTATTGATAGTTTAGTTTATGCTAGGGTTTTTTTTATTTGGGGGGGGCTTTTTTATTTTTATAGGGCTATTAGATTAGGTGTAATTAGTTTAAATATCTTGTAATTTGTTTTTTATTTTCTGCATTTTAGTGGGGGGTTTTGTGATTTAGCTAATTTAATTTAATTTATTAAATTGTATTTAATTTAGGGAACTGATTTAATTGTAGAGTAGTGTTAGGTGTTATTGTAACATAGGGTAGATTTTATTTTACAGGTAAATTTGTATTTATTTTAGCTAGTAATAATAACTATTTAGTAACTATTCTACCTAGTTAAAATAAATACAAACTTGCCTGTAAAATAAAAATAAACCCTAAGATAGATACAATGTAACTATTAGTTATATTGTATCTAGCTTAGGGTTTATTTTATAGGTAAGTATTTAGTTTTAAATAGGAATTATTTAGTTATTAATTGTAGGTTTTATTTAGATTTATTTAAATTATATTTAAGTTAGGGGGTGTTAGGGTTAGACTTAGGTTTAGGGGTTAATACATTTAATATAGTGGTGGTAATGTTGGGGGCGGCAGATTAGGGGTTAATAAGTGTAGGTAGGTTGTGGCGACATTGGGGGCAGCAGATTAGGGGTTTATAAATATAATGTAAGTGTCAGCGATATTGGGGGTAGCAGATTAGGGGTTAATAAATATAATGTAGGTGGCGGCGATGTCCGGAGCGGCAGATTAGGCGTTAATAAGTGTAGGTAGGTTGCGGTGACATTGAAGGGCGGCAGGCTAGGGGTTAATAAATATAATGTAGGTGTCAGCGATATTGGGGCAGCAGATTAGGGGTTAATAAACTGCAAGTTAGCACCGCACCCCTCATAACGTAAAACTCGTAATCTAGGCGACAGTTCCTAAACATATCTAGAGCTGTCCCGCTCGTGAAAGTAATACAAATGTAGTTATTTTGTCTGGCAGCATTTAGTGCAGTCTTAATGTTATGTGAACTAAACTATAATTGGTCTTAGCCGGCATGCTCTGTCGGCATTTAACATTGCACAAGCAGTTCTGGTAAACTGCTTGTGCAATGCCACCCCCTGCAGGTTTGTGACCAATCGGTCCCTAGCAGGGGGTGTCAATCAACCCGATCGTATTCGATCGGGTTGATTTCTTTCCGCAGCCTCAGAGCAGGGGGACAAGTTATGGAGCAGCGTTCTTTAGACCGCTGCTTCATAACTTATGTTTCCGGCGAGCTCCATACGGAGCTTGATAAATTGACCCCTTGGTCTGAATCACCAAATCTGGCATTTGCTGAATATTGGCCAAATATTAATAAGTCCAGTTTGTTGTGGTAAACAGCTTACAATCTAATAGTTGTTTGAGACAACAGTAGATAAAGAAAATGGGGTATATTTCACATAGTGCGAGCGGACATGACACGATGTAGCGTATCATGTCCACTGCACATCAATAAATGCCGACAGCATACACTGTCAGCATTTATCATTGCACCAGCAGTTCTTGTAAACTGCTAGTGCACTACCGCCCCCTGCAGATTCCCAGCCAACTGGCCTCTAGCAGGGGATGTCAATCAACCCGATCGTAAACAAGGGGCATCAAGCTCCATACAGAGTTTGATAAATCGGCCCCCATATCGTTTAGCCCCTTGGGGGCTAGAAAGGGCTGTAATGAATTGATGCATTGCTACATTATGTCATTGGCATAAGATATAGGTCTGGTGAAAATAAAGGATCAGTCCAGCCATGCAAAGGTTAATATGAGTGGGGAGAGATATGAGCCAGCTCTGCTCTGCATACTAATACCTTTTGTACACTCACATGATGAAACACAAGGGCCCGGCTTGTGCTCCCCCTCACATTCTGTGCACAAAAGTAAGTGTAGGTGGTATCTGAGCAAGGACCCTGTGTGACAAAGACAGGTGATTCACTACTGAATAAAGTTCTGCAGAAAAAAAGGATGAAAACACTGTGATGATTTCAGCTTTCATCCCCTTCCTGAATGTATTGATCTTGTTTTACCCAATAGCAGACACCCCCTGTCCTTAATTCATTGCACCTCCTTTTGTAACAAATAAGGGAAAGGTTTTGATTTTGCCCACAGTTATTAGTTTGTTCAGCATGGAGATGTGAGTGTGCATAGCAAGTGAGGAGGGGCCGCGCTCTCCCACAATCCCTCTGCTCAGTAACATGCAAGTGACGCAAACTTTATAGCCAATGAGTATTTCATTTGTTTTTGTGGTTTTATAATAAATTATTTCAATTATTGTTTAAGAAATAACATTTATTAAAGGGATAGGAAACACAAAAAATATGTTGTGATACAGGCCTCTATTTAACAAAGTCTGGCGGACCTGATCCGACAGTGTGGATCAGGTCCGCCAGACCTCGCTGAATGCGGAGAGCAATACGCTCTCCGTATTCAGCATTGCACCAGCAGCTCACAAGATCTGCTGGTGCAACACCACACCCTGAAGACTCGCGGCCAATCGGCCGCCAGCAGGGGGTGTCAATCAACCCGATCGTACTCGATCGGGTTGATTTCCGGCGATGTCTGTCCGCCTGCTCAGAGCAGGCAGACAGGTTATGGAGCAGCGGTCTTTGTGACCGCTGCTTCATAACTGCTGTTTCTGGCGAGCCTGCAGGCTCGCCAGAAACAAGGGACATCAAGCTCCATTCAGAACTTGATAGATAGGCCCCATAGACAGAACATAGCATTTTAAAATAATTTCCAATTTACTTCTATTATCAAATTTGCTTAGTTCTCATGATATTCTTTGTTGAAGAGATATTAAGGGAGCACTACATGGCAGGAAATAGTGCTGCCATCTAGTGGTCTTGCAAATGGATAACATTCTTGCAAAACTGCTGCCATAAAGTGCTCCAGAAATGTGCCTGCACCTGAGCATATGTCCCTGCTTTTCAACAAAAATGCCAAGAGAATGAAGAAAATTTGACAATAGAAATAAATTAGAACTTTTTTTTTTAATCACATGCTCTGTCTGAATCGTGAAAGAACAATTTGAGGTTTCATGTCCCTTTAAAGGGGCGTAAAGCTCAAATGAAAAGTGCCCTAATGTGAGCTTTTATCTTTACATTTTCACTGTGCAGTGGATCACAATCTTGTGCTTGTTTCAGTAGATACGGATTTCTGCCGATGGCACGGTCCTGGCCTAGATTACAAGGGGAGCAATGTCTATATCACGACTTTTACGCTAACATAAGGGCACAATCTGGTATTACCAGTCAATGGTAAAAAAAAGTTTTACCAGAAAATGATAGCGTGGCTGACAATTTTTAGTGCGCCCTATACTTTAAATGGATAGCTCAGGGTACGCTAGCATCGCTCACATTACAAATGGTGAGTTATGTGTTGTGCTCGCTCTAGTGTCAGTAATAATATTACTCGTGCTAAAGAATTAGAGCCTGGTGTTTTTACATTACTATGTTCCCTTTAAATATGAGCATTGTTTTGTTAGAGAGTTCTGCAGTTTCCTTGACCAATGCACTTTATTTATTTATCACTTCACAACTATAGTACTGTGTTACTTTTCATTTAAAAGTGGATTATATTCTGTTTAGCAGTGGGGGCTCATAGAAATATGAATTAAATGTTTCTTGAAAACGTAATACAGTTTCAGAGCCCTTAACCTTTTAAGTCTGTAAGTGTATAATGAGTTAAAGGGACATAAGCACAAATTGTAAGCTGCATAGTAATGTATATTCACATCTGAGAATAATTTTGCAATAAATAATGAAGCTTTATTTTGACAAATGAGCATATTGTTTTATGTTTTTTCTTTTCACTGATTTCCTTGTCCCCAGGACAAAAGGATCCTTGATAACCAAACACAAACTAATATTCAGATATAGAATGAGATTTAGCAAAATTATAAAATGGTGTCAATACACAGGTATTTTAGTGTAGCAAAAAGTCAAATATACAGGGAGTGCAGAATTATTAGGCAAATGAGTATTTTGACCACATCATCCTCTTTATGCATGTTGTCTTACTCCAAGCTGTATAGGCTCGAAAGCCTACTACCAATTAAGCATATTAGGTGATGTGCATCTCTGTAATGAGAAGGGGTGTGGTCTAATGACATCAACACCCTATATCAGGTGTGCATAATTATTAGGCAACTTCCTTTCCTTTGGCAAAATGGGTCAAAAGAAGGACTTGACAGGCTCAGAAAAGTCAAAAATAGTGAGCTATCTTGCAGAGGGATGCAGCACTCTTAAAATTGCAAAGCTTCTGAAGCGTGATCATCGAACAATCAAGCATTTCATTCAAAATAGTCAACAGGGTCGCAAGAAGCGTGTGGAAAAACCAAGGCACAAAATAACTGCTCATGAACTGAGAAAAGTCAAGCGTGCAGCTGCCAAGATGCTACTTGCCACCAGTTTGGCCATATTTCAGAGCTGCAACATCACTGGAGTGCCCAAAAGCACAAGGTGTGCAATACTCAGAGACATGGCCAAGGTAAGAAAGGCTGAAAGACGACCACCACTGAACAAGACACACAAGCTGAAACGGCAAGACTGGGCCAAGAAATATCTCAAGACTGAATTTTCTAAGGTTTTATGGACTGATGAAATGAGAGTGAGTCTTGATGGGCCAGATGGATGGGCCCGTGGCTGGATTGGTAAAGGGCAGAGAGCTCCAGTCCGACTCAGACGCCAGCAAGGTGGAGGTGGAGTACTGGTTTGGGCAGGTATCATCAAAGATGAGCTTGTGGGGCCTTTTCGGGTTGAGGATGGAGTCAAGCTCAACTCCCAGTCCTACTGCCAGTTTCTGGAAGACACTTTCTTCAAGCAGTGGTACAGGAAGAAGTCTGCACCCTTCAAGAAAAACATGATTTTCATGCAGGACAATGCGTCCAAGTACTCCACAGCGTGGCTGGCAAGAAAGGGTATAAAAGAAGAAAATCTAATGACATGGCCTCCTTGTTCACCTGATCTGAACCCCATTGAGAACCTGTGGTCCATCATCAAATGTGAGATTTACAAGGAGGGAAAACAGTACACCTCTCTGAACAGTGTCTGGGAGGCTGTGGTTGCTGCTGCACGCAATGTTGATGGTGAACAGATCAAAACACTGACAGAATCCATGGATGGCAGGCTTTTGAGTGTCCTTGCAAAGAAAGGTGGCTATATTGGTCACTGATTTGTTTTTGTTTTTTTTGAATGTCAGAAATGTATATTTGTGAATGTTGAGATGTTATATTGGTTTCACTGGTAAAAATAAATAATTGAAATGGGTATATATTTGTTTTTTGTTAAGTTGCCTAATAATTATGCACAGTAATAGTCACCTGCACACACAGATATCCCCCTAAAATAGCTAAAACTAAAAACAAACTAAAAACTACTTCCAAAAATATTCAGCTTTGATATTAATGAGTTTTTTGGGTTCATTGAGAACATGGTTGTTGTTCAATAATAAAATTAATCCTCAAAAATACAACTTGCCTAATAATTCTGCACTCCCTGTAGACTGGTGCTTAAGTAATATTAGAATATGTAAATAGTCTGGGAGAAAACGTAGTACTTATAATTATCACTTTTGCCTCAAAATCAAATCAATTTGAAAAAAAATGGCTATATATATAAAAAATAGCCATTCACACTGATAGAGAAACAGCAGTTGAGAGTATATAAGTAATGCGTAACAATTTATTCATTCAATTACACTATGTAGACAGATGGAGAGTAGTGATGTCGCGAATTGTTTGCCGGCAAATAGTTCCCAGGGAACATAGCTTGTTCGCGTTCGCCGCAGACGGCGGACATATGCAATGTTCGATCCGCCCCCTATTCGTCATCATTGAGTAAACTTTGACCCTGTATCTCACAGTCTGCAGACACATTCCAGCCAATCAGCAGCAGACCCTCCCTCCCAGACCCTCCCAGCTCCTGGACAGCAGCCATTTTAGATTCATTCGGAAGCTGCATTCTTAGGAAGGACAGTGTAACTGCTGGTGATTTAATAGGGAAACTGATAGCTAGGCTAGTGTATTCAGTGTCCACTACAGTCCTGAAGGACTCATCTGATCTCTGCTGTAAGACCAGCACCCCAAAAAGCCCTTTTTAGGGCTAGAACATCAGTCTGTTTTTTTTTCCTGTGTAATCTAATTGCAGTTGCCTACCTGCCAGCGTGTGTGCCAGGCCCACTTGCCCAGTGCCACCACTCATATCTGTTGTAACAGTAGTGTAAATTAAAAAAAAAAAACTTTTTTGACTGTGAAACATCAGTCTGCTAGTGTAATCTAATTGCAGTTGCCTGCCTGCCTGCCAGTGTGTGTGCCAGGCTCACAGCGTATACTGTGCCCACTTGCCCAGTGCCACCACTCGTATCTGGTGTAACAGTAGTGTAAATTTAAAAAAAAAAACTGTTTTCACTGTGAAACATCAGTCTGCTTGTGTAATCTAATTGCAGTTGCCTGTCTGCCAGCGTGTGTGCCAGGCCCACTTGCCCAGTGCCACCACTCATATCTGGTGTAACAGTAGTGTAAATGTAAAAAAAAACCTACTTTTTTGACTGTGAAACATCAGTCTGCTAGTGTAATCTAATTGCAGTTGCCTGCCTGCCAGCGTGTGTGCCAGGCTCACTTGCCCAGTGCCACCACTCATATCTGGTGTAACAGTAGTGTAAATTTAAAAAAAAATAAAAAACATTTGACTGTGAAACATCAGTCTGCTTGTGTAATCTAATTGCAGTTGCCTGCCTGCCAGCGTGTGTGCCAGGCCCACTTGCCCAGTGCCACCACTCATATCTGGTGTAACAGTAGTGTAAATTTAAAAAAAAAAACTTTTTTGACTGTGAAACATCAGTCTGCTAGTGTAATCTAATTGCAGTTGCCTGCCTGCCTGCCAGCATGTGTGCCAGACTCACAGCGTATACTGTGCCCACTTGCCCAGTGCCACCACTCATATCTGGTGTAACAGTAGTGTAAATTTAAAAAAAAAAAACTTCAGTGAGGACAAGGAACAGGACATGGCTAGCTTGGTATCCAACCTTGTACAAATGGGGAGTTTGCGGTTGTGCAAATGGACTGTTTGCGGTTGTTTGCGGTGCGTTAAACGGGGAGTTTGGTCTGTCACTGTGAAGTGGGCGTAACCCTTACACTAACTGATCGATACAACATCATACCTGATGTTTTAAAGCACGTTATTCCAAACAATTTAGGAATGTTAGGTGATTTATGCCCTTTATGGATTAAAACCAGACTCTGCATCAACTATGTAATTTTACGTGGGAGTTTTGCCATGGATCCCCCTCCAGCATGCCACAGTCCAGGTGTTAGTACCCTTGAAACAACTTTTCCATCACTACTGTGGCCAGAAAGAGTCCCTGTGGGTTTAAAAATTCGCCTGCCTATTGAAGTCTATTGAAGTCAATGGCGGTTCGCCCGGTTCGCCTGTTCGCGAACATTTGCGGAAGTTCGTGTTCGCCGTTCGCGAACGGAAAATTTTAAGTTTGCAACATCACTAATGGAGAGACATAGATTATAAATCATGTATATTGCTTATTCACAAACACAAAATACAAAGAGTCCCCTTGTAGTCCAAAAGTAACGGCCATCCTGATATTTACCAAGTAGAGAAAGTTCCGAAACATTACCTAGGTTGTAAAAGTGAGAGTTCCAGCTCTAGTCAATGGATACAAATCCAGTAGATTGTAACTGTCCAGAAGTGGTCCAAAAACTGAAAGCTTGTCAGCCGGGGCTGTTCTCAGAGTAAGTTGCAGAAGCTAACGTGTTGCAGTTGGTGTACAAGATAAGAAGCGCCTCGCTCAATATCCGTATGCAATTGACTGCACTTTCAGGTAAAGCTCTTCCCCTTACGCTGCAAGCATGACAGGGAGACGCCAGACCAAACAGCCGGGGAGTGGGAGTTCTTCCAGTACGCTAACACCTAGTGAGTACACCCTTGTATATACGGTGTAAAATAAAGAGTGGGCAGTAAGCAAGTCTTTGTACAACCTGTTATGCAGCTGTATTTCAAAGCTCCTCAACTCGCACAAGTTGCTCTCTGTGAATGGAAATTCACACAGAGGAACCAATGAAAATCACCAACTATTGTTTCACCATACGGCTTTGTCAGGGCGTTTCTTCCTGTATGGAGCTGTGCTTCCTTAAATAGCAACATCTGTGGCAAATTCCCCCGGGAATCCTTTGCGTGAATTTAGTTCCTTCTTTGTGCAAGATTGAAACATTAATGATTGGCAATATACTGATCTTCGTCTTTCATATGACTACCTAACCAGAATATTTTAAACGCTCAATACTACTCAAATATTTACAATACAGACTGGTAAATCACAATGTTTTTTTCTAAGATTGCTAACAATATACATTTAGAGAGAAAAAAACAGAAAAACTGAAGTATAGGGGGATTTGCTAGGCTTAAGTGTTGTTTAGTTAGTGTTGATGAACAACATATTATAGTTCTTCCAAAACAATACTAAGCATTACAGAAATGGGGAATACAGACATTCTTCATTGAGCCCTCCTGGGGCAAAAGTGTCTAGATTAAAAATCCAACGACTTTTATGTTGTAAAAGAATTTTGTCTAGATTGCCACCCCTTATTCCCAGCTTGACTTTTTCTATCCCTATTAAGCTAAAAGTTTTGGGGGATGAATTGTGGAATTTCTTAAAATGTTGGGCTATGCTAAAGGTTTTCTCTTCCTTATCTAAGTCACGTAGGTGTTCTTATGTGCGGTCACATAGAGCACTAGTGGTTTTACCTACGTAAAATAGGGAACAGCCACATTAAGCCAGGTAAATGAAACCTTCTGGCCTGCATGTAATTTTGTAACTATTTTTATAAATATGTTCAGTCTTTGACACCAACAAATCAATTAGAAAATTGTTTAAGAAATTCCACAATTCATCCCCCAAAACCTTTAGCTTAATAGAGATAGAGAAAGTCAAGCTGGGAATAATGGATGGCAATCCAGACAAAATTCTTTTACAACATGTAAGCCGTTGGATTTTTTTATTTTTTTATTTTTTTATTTTTTTTTTATTTTTTTTTAAATTTTTTATTGAGGTTATGCGAATAGTACAACCAATATGAAATACCACGAAATAAAAATAACATATTATATGACAAACAGATACATTCAGGATAAAGCAACAGTGTTATAGTGGGTCTGTACGGGTAAACATCTTGAACCTCATTTTTATATTTATATTATATTCTATAGTGGATTCCTCAGTTGATAAGGAAGGTTACTCTTGAACCTTACATAGCTTATGTACATTTAGGGAGGAACTTAGAATTTGAAGTGGTCACTTTTGGACCTAGTGAGGGGATAGAAAGATGGGGAAAATCAGCAGACAAAAGCTGCTTTTAGAGAATACAACGAAAAGAGAAAGAGAAAGAAAGAGAGTGGGGGGAGGAGGTTGTTGGGCCACTGTTGTAGATGTGTTCCATCTAAGGGAGAGAGAATAAAGGAGAGGTAGTGAATTACTGGAACACAGTTAGATGGGGGAATATGACAAGTGATATTCTATGTTGGGTCTAGGTCGGGGGATGTCTACGCCACCTGTGGGGTAGCCATTAAGGTATATATAGTAAATAGTAACAGGGTATGAATTTATAACTAACTAATCTGAGAATAAGGCTACCTTGGGAAAATAACAGATATTTGAGCTATGGTTGCCAATAGGGCGAAATAAGTAAATACATACTAGAATCTAATTTAACTCTAAATATCATAATAACTTTGCTGAGACCAGAGGAGTCAACTTTAAGCTAGTGAGCCTGAAAATTGTAGCGATACCAATCTACCATATATGGTGTGCGTAAGGGACCTCAAGTTAGTTGAGCTCTGTGATTATAGAGATCTAGACCTAGCAGATGTTCCGTCTGAACGTACAGGGACTGGGGATGAGATAAGTGGAAGAAATTAAATCCACATAAAAATGTTGTGGGGTACTAGGTGTCCGTAACTGAGTGGTGTAAAAGGAGAGATGTCAAGGTGTACCATTAAGTGATAATATAAATACTTATGGTGGCCCTGCTTAAAAAACAATCTCCTATTCTCAGAATTTTAAGTGGGTCTACAGCGGGTGTCCTCAGACCTATGATAAGGGTGAAGGATAGACTGACCCTGGTAGCTAGTGTATTAAGTGTAAGTATTCTGAGGGCTAGATTATGGGCTCTTATGAGATGTTACTATGTATTTGAAGGTACTTTGTATTTAGATGCAGGTTGGTATAGCCTGTGTGAACAAAAATGGACCTCATATATAACAATAGTAACTTACATCTCAGGTTAAAAAGAGCATCTATCTTAGTTATACATTTGAGGTGATCTAGGATAACTCATGTATGTATGGCCTACAAAAGAATAGCATAAAAGCCATGACAAAAACATTAAGCATGCTGTGGAAATATGATCCGGCTCATTTGACACACATCATAACCACCCATAAGACAAACACACATACAAAAGGCACAATCATCAACCCCTATTGTCCAGAGGAAACATAAAAATGCACCTAATCTAAGAGGTGCTACAAATCCGCTTCAGCTTATGTCACATAAGACAAATAAATCAACATTTAAGGTGAGACAGATAAACATAAATACATCTTAACATTCACTTCTAAGCTGTAAACTGTGGATATTATATGGGGGTGCCAACAATAGAACTCTATATTATTGGTGAGCTGCAGCTGATCTAGACAGATCCCGTGGGAGTCTAAACAGAAGAGCTTCATAGAGCTGTAAAGTCTTTCTCAACATGAGGGATAAGCCGATAACACTGTACTCTATGTTAATGTTGAAACGTCCTAAAATATAGTTTGCAGACTAGGCTTGTAGTTTCTATGCAGAAATAAAGATTTTTGAACTCTCACGAGCTCAACACGAATAGTAAGGATTAAACATTCAGGTACAAGCTTTCCAACCTATACCAGCATAGTAGGATATCATCAGAAGAAACATCTCCACTATTTTCTGTGATCATAGTGTCTACTAGTTAAAAGTTATTATAAGCGCTACAATAAGAAGCAGTTCATTAACCCTGGGAAAGCACACCTAGAAACACCCGGTAGCACTGAAAAGTCTTTCCACGTGTGAGGGTTCTCTTAACAGGGCTAACCTATGCCCATGAGTGTCCATTGCAGAGAGTCCTTATAGGGTTCTGTCTGGCCAGGCTCCGTATCCACAGGTAGCAAGATCACCCAGGGAATAAGCTGCAGTGTTAGGGCAATACAAATATACCTCAGTGTAGGATTGCGGTTGATTTTTAGCAACGGTGTGGTGACCTCATGTTGTGCAAATAGACAGGTGTTTCCATACAGATTTCTGTACTTCAGTAGATCCAGACAGTATGGGCTGTGAGCTATATTTACTGGTACGGTGGCTAAAAGACGCAATCCAGAGCTAGCCTGATCTTGATGTCTCACGGCTGTCGGTCTCAACTTTAGGGAATCCAGAGTCAGATCCCCAGAGTTTACCATGTGAACAGTATGCACTCCTATCAGCTCAGGGGTTTCGGAACATGTCGGCGCCATGTTTGAGGACAACTCACTGCCTTGCTGACTGCACTGCTTAGCCTGCTCCTCAAAGACAGCGGCAGGGAGTCCAGCTTGTACCTTCCGTGCGAGTAGGTTAGGAATACTGAAGGGTAAAGAACCAACTGTTTCCTCTTCAGCGGCACCGCTACGCATATCTTTTAGTGTGCAAACAAGAGAGCAAAAGTGCGTGTCCATTTTATTAGCCAGTTGCAGCAAAAGATGTGTAATCTCCATTATAGGTGTAATGTGAGTTATGCTGATTAGGTAAAATACGCTCCCTTCACTGTAGGAATGTAAGCAGTTAGTTTGTAAAATATAGAGCTTACTGATTTTCCGTGGGTACTGGGAGTGCCATGTGGGTCTCAGCAAGCGATGATTATCTCTGGAAAGATTTGGGCCATGTAAAAACAATCGAAGGCTCCACTGGGTCCTCTAACGTCCACCCACCATGTAGATGTATTTTAATAAAGATAAAGTGGCATTTTAATCACTTAAATGCTTGATTATTGCTGGAGGACTGGGTAGATGCGACTACTCGCCTCGGCAGTTGGCTCCGCCCCTTTTTTTTTTTTTAAAGATATTTTTTATTGAGACATTGAGTAACAAACAATACAACAGAGGATGTGTCCAGACACATAACATGAGGAATAAAGACACTTATACATGTCGCATATGAAAAATATACATGGATTGGAACATTGGTGCTCTAATATAGCATTTGTTATCGCAATATCTGATCCATAGTAGTGTAATATTTATGTAGAGATAAGAGTCAGTGTCATGAAATACAGCTAGATCAATTACAAAAAAAAAAACAAAAACAGTTGACATATGCTATAGTATCACCTTTGAAACCAGGAGTTTAAAATGTAAAACTGTATACACAAAACATATGTGACTGGAACATAAAGGAATGAAACCTCAATTTTTAAATAGATAGCTAATGTTCCCTACCCCAAGATAAAAGGTACTCTATAAACTGAAAATAGTGGGTGGTAGGGAGTTGGCTTTTGTCAGGCCTCCCGTAGGCCTGAGTGTATGGGAGGGGGGGGATGCAGCGGGCAAGATCCGCTCGTAATGGAGGGGAAAGGGGAGAGGGGAGGACGGAGCCAGGTAGGATGTTAGGAAGGCACGAACTACAGAGCTATGTCATTTTATAGAGTACAGAGCTCCTAGAGGGAATAGGGAGCTTATGAGGGTCCTAAAGTGAGATTGCTTAATCAAAAGCTCAGGTACTTTCACAAAAAGATATAATATAGGTGGCGACATGAAGGGGAGCTATACATAGGAAGAAAACCATTACACCTAGATCCAGTAGCTAAACAACGATAGTAAGGTCAGATATTATTGTGTCTAGCATAATGCCATGTGTAGGTAGTCAGACCTCTGCTCTAGCTTTCGAGCTAGTGGGTGGGTGCTAAATATGTAAGTTATGATTTCGGGCATATGTAAATAATATAGAGGCCAGGGGATGGCTTGTTGCTCAACGTCTATGTAGAACTTAAAGGGCCACTAAACCCAAAATCTTTCTTTCATGATTCAGATAGAACATACAAATTTAAACAACATTACAATTTACTTCTATTATTTATTTTGCTTCATTTCTTAGATATCCTTATTTGAAGAAAAAGCAATACACATGGGTGAGCCAATCACATGAGGCTTTTATGTGCAGTAACCAATCAGCAGCTACTGAGCATATCTAGATATGCTTTTCAGCAAAGAATATCAAGAGAATAAAACAAATTAGATAATAGAAGTAAATTAGAAAGATGTTTAAAAATGCATTATCTTTCTAAATCATGAAAGAAAAAATGTGGGTATCATGGCCCTTTAAGTAAAGGATTATGACTAAGTTGTGGCCTAATATAATGTAGATAACGTATGAATAGGAGCAAACAGGTACACATCGTGAGCTTGTGTAATTCAATTAAATATGTCTGTTCATCAACTTGGTAAGGGGGTAAGCGGATGACATAGAATAAAGGATACAGACTCAATGGGTTTTCCAAAATGTGAAGTACATATGCTATAAGGCTAAGTCCTATACTCTATAAAACAAGGCTGGCATCATAAAATTCAAATCAGAGAGCATCTTATAATGAAAGCTGTTACATTTGTATTGAATTAGGGCTATCTAAGAGTGAGGCTGATGTAGTATGTACCTCACAGAAAGGCTAATATATATCAGCATATTATAATAACAATAATCACATGAGAGCATTTCTATAACAATATTGATAACTATGTTAGCTGGAGTAAAATTATAATTAATTTGCCATGAATTCTAAACCCTCATTACAAGAGAAAAGGGTTCCCATATTATATATCTTGAACTAAACAGGACCTGCACAAGAGAGGACAGACATGTATTAATCAAAAACAGGAGTAGCTACTAGACATCTAGGAAGTGATGTGTAGACTGATCTTAATTAAGCTAGTGCATATATGAGGTCAGGACTGAGCAATATAAATCTAAACCATATCCCTATCTCGGCCTCAGCTCTCTCAATAGGTACATCTTGCAGGCTACTAACATCAGGCCCATTCATAGTTGTGAGGTTGAGCTTAATTAGATTAGGTTTTATATTATTATGATAGGATAAAAGGGCTTAGGCTATAGTATATAGCTATAACTATGCAGAGTAAACTAGGAAACAATAGTCAGCCTGACTTAAGATTCACTATGCTGTTAATAGTTCAGATTGGACACACTTAATATACACCGAGAGAGCCAGTGAGGAGGGGTATCAATAAATTATTACAGTTGTAAATAACAGACTGATGCATGTATTTAAGGTTTTATCTGTGGATAGGTGAACTAGGGAACCTAACCACTTCTCAACTATATATAGGGCATAGCAAAATTAGAAACAAAATGAACCATAAAAACAGAAAGAGCATGTGGACATAAAACTGGGCTCAAGATTACCGTAGACATGTGTAAGTTATGTCATTGAAAATTGTGTTGCTTAACAATAGAATGTAGTAACAGTTAGTAATGTCCCCACTATATCGGATAAAAGAAAATAAACTAGCTCGCAAAGTATAGAGCAACTTTAAATGCAAATAATATCCATAACCTTAGAAATATTTAGTCAAATGCAGGTTGCCGTCCATTAAAATCAAGGCTTCAGATGCAGAACCCAATCAACTAACCAACACCTTCCTTGGCACTATCCGACCCAACCAGAGGCAAGTTGTCTGTAAGAAGAAAGGGTGTTCCCAGGTGCCAATGAGGAGAGTGAGTTATGGCTGATAGTTCATGTGGCAGATATCCCAACTGGCACTCGAAACTGCAGGGCATCCCCAAATCAATAGCTCCGCAAAAGGAAGAGATGTGGGCCTTATGTGGCAAGCTGAGGAAGAACACCCACCCCGACCGGCCGCTTCGGAGCAGGAGCCGAACAAGCGGCAGCAGTAGCGGTTATAGGATTGATGCATCTCTCTGAGCTAGGGAGAAGTTGAGACCGCTCACTAAGTTCAACTAGGCCTCTATGGATACCATACGGGACATGGAGAGGGCCAGGAGACCGCAGATCTTCCTCTTCCTCTGGTATACCGACTGCGATGAAAGGTGAGTCACTGGGTTTCTCCTGTGGATTAGCAGGTGGATCCTCCAAATCTAGCAACAGGATTTGTTGTAGATCATCAAAGTGAGCATCCATACGGAGATCAAGCGCAATCAGTGCGTTCTTGATTAGGGCTTCCCTCTTGTCAGCTGGTTAGGGGATCTGTGCTGCTTTCAGATGGTGAGCGACATGTTAGTATACAAGGTCCAAGCTCAAATAGAACGTAAGCCTGACAGTACCAGTGGAGGTCCTAGACTGCAGATTGCAGCCAGGATCTCGTCCATAGAATGATTGCTATAATTGTGACCTCACTGCTGTAATGGGGGCACACGCATTTCTCTGCAAGCTGACCTTTGGCGTTGTTGTTAAACTCTCAGACAAGGAGTGTTTGAGAGGTAAAGCGTCTCCAGTCTGCTGGTTAGAGAGATTTACATTAAAGTTTCTGTCCAAACTTAATTTCTGGAACCATTTGGAAGGTTTAATTAAGGTATTTGAGCAGGAGCTAACAGAACCTGCATCTTCTCAGTTCCTCAGCCGGCTCCGCCCCCAGTCGTTGGATTTTTAATCTAGACACTCTTGCCCCAGGAGGGCTCAATGAAGAACTTCTGTATTCCCCATTTCTGTAATGCTTAGTATTGTTTTGGAAGAACTATAATATGTTGTTCATCAACACTAACTAAACAAAACTTAAAGGGACAGCCTACACCTGATTATTTATTATTTTAGAAATATAGATAATCCCTTTATTACCCATTCCCTAGTTTTGCATAACCAACACAATTATATTAATACACTTTTTACCTCTGTGATTATCTTGTATCTAAGGCTTTGCAAACTGCCCCTTATTTCAATTCTTTTGACAGACTTGCATTTTAGCCAATCAGTGCTGGCTCCTAGGAACTCCACGTGCATGAGCACAGTGTTATCTATATGAAACACAGGAACTAACACCCTCTAGTGGTGAAAGACTGTCAAAATGCTAAGAGATGAGCTAAGAGGTGGCCTTCAAGGGCTTAGAAATTAGCATATGAACCTCCTAGATTTAGCTTTCAACTAAGAATACCAAGAGAACAAAGCAAAATTGGTGATAGAAGTAAATTGGAAAATTGTTTAAAATTACATGCCCTTTCTGAATAATGAAAGCTTGTTTTGGACTAGACTGTCCCTTTAAGCCTATCATAACCCCCTATACTTCTGTTTTTTTCTCTCTAAATGTATATTGTTAGCAATCTTAGTAAAAACCATTGTGATTTACCAATCTCTATTGTAAATATTTGAGTATTATTGAGGGTTCAAAATATTCTGTTTATGTAGTCTTATGAAAGACGGAGTCATGAAGATCTAGCTACAACTGTATCTTTCAGTATATTGCCAATCATTAACCCCTTAATGACCACAGCACTTTTCCATTTTCTGTCCGTTTGGGACCAAGGCTATTTTTACATTTTTGAGATGTTTGTGTTTAGCTGTAATTTTCCTCTTACTCATTTACTGTACCCACACACATTATATACCCTTTTTCTCGCCATTAAATGGACTTTCTAAAGATACCATTATTTTCATCATATCTTATAATTTACTATAAAAAACATTATAAAATATGAGGAAAAAATGGAAAAAAACACACTTTTTCTAACTTTGACCCCCAAAATCTGTTACACATCTACAACCACCAAAAACACCCATGCTAAATAGTTTCTAAATTTTGTCCTGATTTTAGAAATACCCAATGTTTACATGTTCTTTGCTTTTTTTGTAAGTTATAGGGCCATAAATACAAGTAGCACTTTGTTATTTCCAAACCATTTCTTTTCAAAATTAGAGAAAGTTACATTAGAACACTGATATCTTTCAGGAATCTCTGAATATCCATTGACATGTATATATTTTTTTTTAGTAGACAACCCAAAGTATTGATCTAGGCCCATTTTAGTATATTTCATGCCACCATTTCACAGCCAAATGCAATCAAATACAAAAAATCGTTCACTTTTCACAAATTTTTTCACAAACTTTTGGTTTCTAACTTAAATTATTTACAAACAGCTTGTGCAATTATGGCATAAATGGTTGTAAATTCTTCTCTGGGATCCCCTTTGTTCAGAAATAGCTCAGAAATAGCAGACATATATGACTTTGGCGTTGCTTTTTGGTAATTAGAAGGCTGCTAAATGCCACTGCGCACCACACGTGTATTATGCCCAGCAGTGAAGGGGTTAATTAGGGAGCATGTAGGGAGCTTTTTGGGGTAGTTTTAGCTTTAGTGTAGTGTAGTAGACAACCCCAAGTATTGATCTAGGCCAATTTTCATGCCACCATTTCACCGCCAAATGCGATCAAATAAAAAAAAAAACGTTAATTTTTTCTCAATTTTAGGTTTCTAACTGAAATTATTTACAAACAGCTTGTGCAATTATGGCACAAATGGTTGTAAATGCTTCTCTGGGATCCCCTTTGTTCAGAAATAGCAGACATATATGGCTTTGGCATTGCTTTTTGGTAATTAGAAGGCCTCTAAATGCCGCTGCGCATCACACGTGTATTATGGCTAGCAGTGAAGGGGTTAATTATGTAGCTTGTAGGGAGCTTGCAGGGTTAATTTTAGCTTTAGTGTAGAGCTCAGCCTCCCACCTGAAACATCAGACCCCCTGATCCCTCCCAAACAGCTCTCTTCCCTCCCACACCCCACAATTATCCCCGCCATCTTAAGTACTGGCAGAAACTCTGCCAGTACTAAAATAAAAGGTATTTGGCCCTTTTTTTTTAAAAAAAAAAAAAAAGCATATTTACATATGCTGATGTGTAGGATCCCCCCTTAGACCCCAGCCTCACTGATCCCCCACCAAACAGCTCTCTAACCCTTCCCCTCTGCCTTAATGGGCGCCATCTTGGGTACTGGCCAGTACCCAGTTTTGTAAAAGAATGTGCCTTTTTTTTTAAAAAATGCCCTTTTCTGTAGTGTAGCTTTCCCCCCCCCCCCCCCCCACCAAGACCAACCCCCAACCCCTTCCAGGTCCCTTAGATTACATTTTTAATATTTAAATTTTCTTAGTTTTTTTTAACTTTTAACTTTTTTTTTTCTGTAGTGTAGCGGTTCCCACCCGCTCCCACCCCGTGCACGCGCCCGCCCACCACCCCCGTGCACGCGCGCGCTCCCTCCCGTGCGCGCCCCCATAGGTCCCGCCCCCGATCCCGCCCCCCTCCACTCCACACAGAGCATCGATGGCCGCCCACCCGCCTCCCACGTAAGCTCCCACCCACCAACGATACCGGCCATCGATGTCCGGTGCAGAGAGGGCCACAGAGTGGCTCTCTCTGCATCGGATGGCCAAGGGGGGTTATTGCAGGATGCCTCCATATCGAGGCATCACTGCAATAACCGGAAAGCAGCTGGAAGCGAGCAGGATCGCTTCCAGCTGCTTTCCAGACCAAGGACGTACGCCACACGTCCTCGGTCATTAACTGTATTTTTTTTGAGGACGTGTGGCGTACGTCCTTGGTCGTTAAGGGGTTAAAGGGACACTGAACCCAAATTTTTTCTTTCATAATTCAGAAAGAGCATGCAATTTTAAGCAACTGTCTAATTTACTCCTATTATTAATTTTTCTTCGTTCTCTTGCTATCATTATTTGAAAAAGAAGGCATCTAAGCTTTTTTTTGGTTTCAGTACTCTGGACAGCACTTTTTTATTGGTGGATGAATTTATCCACCAATCAGCAAGGACAACCCAGGTTGTTCACCAAAAATGGGCCGGCATCTAAACTTACATTCTTGCATTTCAAATAAAGATACCAAGAGAATGAAGAACATTTGATAATAGGAGTAAATTAGAAAGTTGCTTAAAATTTCATGCTCAATCTGAATCACGAAAGAAAAATTTTGGGTACAGTGTCCCTTTAATGTTTCAATCTTGCACAGAGAAGGAACTAAATTCACGCAAAGGATTCCCGTGGGGAATTTGCAACAGATGTTGCTATTTAAGGAAGCACAGCTCCATACAGGAAGAAACGCCCTGACGAAGCCATATGGTGAAACGATGGTTGGTGATTTTCATTGGTTCCCCTGTGTCAATTTCTATTCACAGCTTGTCCCGCAGAGAGCAACTTAACAGGTAGTACAAAGACTTGCTTACTACCCGCTCTTTATTTTACACTGTATATACAAGCATTTTGACTCACTAGGTGTTAGTGTGCTGGAAGCACTCGCGCTCCCTGGCTGTTTGGTCTGGCGTCTCCCTGTCACGCCTGAAGAGCTTTACCTGAAAGTGCAGTCAATTGCATACGGATATTGAGCGAGGCGCTTCTTAGCTTGTACACCAACTGCAGCACGTTAGCTTCTGCAACTTACTCTGATAACAGCCCCGGCTGACAAGCTTTCCGTTTTTGGACCACTTCTGGACAGTTACAATCTACTGGATTTGTATCTATTGACTAGAGCTGGAACTCTCACTTTTACAGCCTAGGTGAGAGGTAATGTTTCAGGACCTTCTCTACTTGGTAACTATCAGGATGGCCGTTACTTTTGGACTCTTTGACACAAGGGGACTCTTTGTATTCTGTGTTTGTGACTAAGCAATATACATGATTTATAATTTATGTGTCTCTCTTTATCTGTCTACATAGGGGTCTATTTATGAAGCAGTGGATGCTGCCTCCGACCCACTCCACTTTAGTTCCGGCTAAAGCGGAAGTTAAGACGCAGCAGTCCTAAAACTACTGCTCCTTAACTGGTCAGCCACCTCTGAGGTGGTGGACAGCAATCCACTCGATCGAATATCATTGGGCTGATTGACACCCCCTGCTAGCGGCCAATTGGCTGCGAATCTGCAGGGGGCGGTATTGCACCAGCACTTTACAAGAACTGCTGGTGCAATGATAAATGCCGACAGCTTATGCTGTCGCCATTTATCGATGTGTGGTGGACATGATCCGCTATATTGTATCATGTCAATCCGCACATTAATAAATAGACCCCATAGTGTAATTGAATGAATAAATTGTTACGCATTACTTATATACTCTCTACTGCTGTTTCTCTATCAGTGTGAATGGCTATATTTTATATACAGGGAGTGCAGAATTATTAGGCAAGTTGTATTTTTGAGGATTAATTTTATTATTGAACAACAACCATGTTCTCAATGAACCCAAAAAACTCATTAATATCAAAGCTGAATAGTTTTGGAAGTAGTTTTTAGTTTGTTTTTAGTTATAGCTATTTTAGGGGGATATCTGTGTGTGCAGGTGACTATTACTGTGCATAATTATTAGGCAACTTAACAAAAAACAAATATATACCCATTTCAATTATTTATTTTTACCAGTGAAACCAATATAACATCTCAACATTCACAAATATACATTTCTGACATTCAAAAAGAAAACAAAAACAAATCAGTGACCAATATAGCCACCTTTCTTTGCAAGGACACTCAAAAGCCTGCCATCCATGGATTATGTCAGTGTTTTGATCTGTTCACCATCAACATTGCGTGCAGCAGCAACCACAGCCTCCCAGACACTGTTCAGAGAGGTGTACTGTTTTCCCTCCTTGTAAATCTCACATTTGATGATGGACCACAGGTTCTCAATGGGGTTCAGATTAGGTGAACAAGGAGGCCATGTCATAAGATTTTCTTCTTTTATACCCTTTCTTGCCAGCCACGCTGTGGAGTACTTGGACGCGTGTGATGGAACATTGTCCTGCATGAAAATCATGTTTTTCTTGAAGGATGCAGACTTCTTCCTGTACCACTGCTTGAAGAAGGTGTCTTCCAGAAACTGGCAGTAGGACTGGGAGTTGAGCTTGACTCCATCCTCAACCCGAAAAGGCCCCACAAGCTCATCTTTGATGATACCAGCCCAAACCAGTACTCCACCTCCACCTTGCTGGCGTCTGAGTCGGACTGGAGCTCTATGCCCTTTACCAATCCAGCCACGGGCCCATCCATCTGGCCCATTAAAACTCACTCTCATTTCATCAGTCCATAAAACCTTAGAAAAATCAGTCTTGAGATATTTCTTGGCCCAGTCTTGACGTTTCAGCTTGTGTGTCTTGTTCAGTGGTGGTCGTCTTTCAGCCTTTCTTACCTTGGCCATGTCTCTGAGTATTGCACACCTTGTGCTTTTGGGCACTCCAGTGATGTTGCAGCTCTGAAATATGGCCAAACTGGTGGCAAGTGGCATCTTGGCAGCTGCACGCTTGACTTTTCTCAGTTCATGGGCAGTTATTTTGCGCCTTGGTTTTTCCACACGCTTCTTGCGACCCTGTTGACTATTTTGAATGAAACGCTTGATTGTTCGATGATCACGCTTCAGAAGCTTTGCAATTTTAAGAGTGCTGCATCCCTCTGCAAGATATCTCACTATTTTTGACTTTTCTGAGCCTGTCAAGTCCTTCTTTTGACCCATTTTGCCAAAGGAAAGGAAGTTGCCTAATAATTATGCACACCTGATATAGGGTGTTGATGTCATTAGACCACACCCCTTCTCATTACAGAGATGCACATCACCTAATATGCTTAATTGGTAGTAAGCTTTCGAGCCTATATAGCTTGGAGTAAGACAACATGCATAAAGAGGATGATGTGGTCAAAATACTCATTTGCCTAATAATTCTGCACTCCCTGTATAGCCATTTTTTCGAATTGATTTGTTTTTGCAGCAAGAGTGCTAATTATAATTACTACGTTTTCTCCCAGATTATTTACATAGCATGAGATTTTGTTTTCACATGTGCAGTTAAGGAACGTGATTAGGGTAGACTGCCCCTTTTTCTTTCCTTAAGGTGGTTTAGCACTAATTCAGCTAAACAAATTAGTAAAAATGTATTTAACAGGTATTTAAACAAACACATATATTCCTTATTCTAATCTCCATCTAATAGCCACATGTTCATAAATATGTATATATGCTCAATACTATTCATACCTAAACTACATAGTATGCCCACTGCTATTGCAAAGAAAACTCTTCCTCTCATGATTGATGATGCAAAACTGATAATCCACCTTAAACGAGAAAATGACTACAGAGAAGGTGAGGGAGGAGGGGGAGGTAGACACTAGCTCACAGTAACTTTTCTCAAAGTATTTACCCAAGCCTCCCTGGGAGAAAGTGGAACAAGCACACTTTTCAGGTGTATTTTAAAGCAAAAGAAAGCAAAAGAAATAATAAATGTATATTTTAATAATGTTATTCTTTCAATAATTAAACATTTTATGTGTTATTGGAATTTCAGTGCTTTAAACATTTGTGATTCAGATAGAGTATGTAACATTTGCTTTGTTCTCTTGGCATCCTTTGTTGAAGCCAATATGCGTAGAGGAATATGGCTGCACCTCACTGACGAGGCTCTAAGAAGGACAAAACGATTGTCTGGGGTTGCCATGTTCCTTGTTCAGAGAGAGATTACCTAGTATTTCTTGGGCTGGACTGACCTTGTTAGGTGGTATCAGATTGATATACTTCAGGAAAGTTCCTCTCTGTGAAAAGCACAATTGTGCTAAAAGAGGCTTCTCCCAGGTGGTAAATCACCATAGAACAAGCTATTAAGCTGTTGTTCATTCCTGAGAGAGTGCTTCTATTTTTATATGTATTTGTAATATGATCCTAGGGAAGTCTCCCATAGGATGATGGGTAAACCAGACATGGACTCCTTGCCCAATGTGCTTAGAGGAATATGACTGGACCTCACTGACAAGACTCAAAGAAGGCCGAAACGATTGTCTGTGGTGGCTATTTCCCTTGTTCAGAGAAAGATTGCCTGTATTTTGCGGCTGGACTGACCTTGCTTGGTGGGATCAGACTGATATACTTCTGTAAAAAGCACAATCGGGCTAAAAGTGGCTGCTGCCAGATGGTTCCCATTGGCTAACAGCGTGGGGTTAGTTAAAGGTGCCAAATGTGAGGGAGCCTGAGGTCACTAAGCCTCTGCAAATTCAGTAAAATTGTTACTCATCAACTGGCAGGTCATCTTTTAGGAAGACGGAGTTTAAAAGGTATTGCGTAACGAGTTTGTGTTCCTGATTACCATCTGATGCCTGCGGTGTGATACATGCCCCCTCTCTGAGCCTATTGTTGGGTATAAGATCCAGCTTGTGGCCTGTGACATAGTGATTGACGCCGACTTTGGAGGAATACCGTGATAAAGGAGCGAGTCTGCCGAGCGGCTCCGAAGTCTCGTTCTGCCCTGCTCACACTATATGTGCCTTCTCCATTGTGAGTTTGAACGTTTCACAATTTTGCATCTTTGCGTGGATATCTGCTGTACTACACTATGAGGTGCCTCTTGTTATGTCTTCAGGACTTTGTTTTAGGACCATAACTTGTTTTTGGATCAGCCATATTTTGGGGACTTTGAACTTATCGGTATAATGTGATTGTTTTGTACACATAGCACACCTTTTCCTTTGTAGTGATACTACTTGGTGTGTAATCCATTTGCAAGAGCACCAGGTGACAGCACTATTTCCTGCCTCGTAGTGCTCTAGATGCCTTCCTAAGTATCTCGTTAACACAAAAACATGGGAATTAAGCAAATTAGATTATAGAAGTAAAGTGGAAACTTAAAATGGTTTGCTCTTTCTGAATCACAAAATATTTTTTTTAGGTTTCATATCCCTTTAAAGGGGCAGTAAACCTACACAATAATGTTATACAATTCTGCACATAGTGCAGAATTATATAACATTATTTTAGCGCCAAGATTATAAAACAAAGTATTTCAAAGAATTTTTTATCAAGAACATAGAATTTTGTATTATGCCGCTCCTGGCGCTACCGGGTGCGTCTGTTATTTACCTAAGCGCATCGTGGCACGCTGTCTAGTCACAGCTGGCCATATCGCGCCATTAAACTCAATGTAGCTCACTCCTGCTCTGGTCTGGTAGTGGGAGCGAGCTACATTAAGTTTAATGGCGCGATCGGGCCGGCTGTGAATAGACAGAGTGCCGCGATGTGCTTAGGTAAATAACAGACCCACTCAGTAGCGCCAGAAGCGGCATAATACAAAATTCTATGTTCTTGATAAAAAATTCTTTGAAATACTTTGTTTTATAAACTTGGCACTAAAATAATGTTATATAATTCTGCACTATGTGCAGAATTGTATAACATTATTGTGTAGGTTTACTGCCCCTTTAAGTTTAATTTTGACTTTACTGTCTCTTTAAGAAATTGCAATTTTAAAGTGACCTCTTATTTGAAAGAGGGGATTCTCCTCATTTAAAGCAATATGAATGATTAAACCTTTTTCATATATTACATGCAGTTTAAAAACTGTCTAAGATACTTTTTTTTTTTTTTTTAAAGTTCAATGTTTTTATTAATATTTTCATTGTGGTGCAGAAAGAATAAGCAAAAGAGAATATGTATTGTTTAATAGTTTACAATTAGGTTATATAACATAAGCCTTCGTAGCGATGCAACTTACTTGTATAAAGTTATCGCTTCCTATTGGTCTCTTATGTTGAAACAATATGCTCTTTTTCTTCAGAAGATACTCAGGTAGACTCAGGAGCGTATATGTGACTTGAGCACTATATTGCAACATTTTTTTTTTTAACAATGATGTGCATTATTGCAAACACTGCTAAATATACCTACACACTCCTAAGCATATCTAAGTATGTTCTTCAACAAAGGATAGCAAGAGAACAAAGTACAATCTATAATAGACATTAATTGTGTTTTTTTATTAAATGCTCTATTAGAATCATGTAAATTTAATTTTTACTTTCTTTCCTCTTTAAGAAGCTTTTTTACAACCCTTTCTCATAATCAGACTGCAAACATGCACCCAAGGAATTGGTGATAGTACCTCTTTCCCCCCACATGGATGCCGGTGCCCTAATGCCAATAGCATGCTCACTTATTGGATCAATAATAGGAATATTTACTTTTATACATTTTTCCTTTAACCAGATGCCCTTTCAGATAATATTTGGTAAAACCTGCAGTGCAGTGATTTGCTGTAATTCACTAGAGCATGTCATTTTTGGCACTATTAGAACCAGCAGTTCTCTGCGTCTGCCAAGTGAGAATTTAGCTATGTGTTTAACCACTTTTGCTAGTTGTGCAAAATCTGCATGTTCTTATGAATTAGCATTTTATTTTGCACTACAGTGTCCCTTTAATGTTTTCAGCAATGAAGCCAAATTAATTCCTTGGATGCTCGTGAGGGATACTGTGACAAAACAAATGTTAAAGCTGCACAGGGATCAAACTTTTACATAAATTCATCTAAAATTGCTGACTTCAGGGGGAAAACTAAAGTCACGATTCTTGCAAGAGCGCGCTCATAACAAACTGTCTGACAGACTGCTCTGCTCACTTTCATTGCAGGCACCCACAAGTTGGCTGGCACACTATGTAACAACGTGCTGAGAAAATGAATTGGCCAGTTATTCAGCAAGAATGCCAGGAGGCTGCTGCCTCTGCTCTTCAACGCAGGACCAGATTTCTCATTAGCTACTCAAGCAGCTGCCTAGGGGTTCCTTCATATTTGCAACAATGCATTTTATTGCCCATAGTCGGCTAGATTACAAGTGTTGCGGTATGACTTTTAATGCTGAAAAAATGGCAATTCCAGCGTAATGGCCAGGAACGCATATTACGAGTCGTGTCGGTATAACTTCACTGCAAGCATTTTAGCCTGTAACGCAATGTCCATTCCGCACTCAATAAATGACGTTTTTGTGTGGGATTTTCATACCGCCGTTATTACAGGTTGTGCGTTCAGGCTAAAAACCTTGCATTATGCTCTATAGTAGAGTCTATACCGACACGAGCCATACCGCCGGGGTTAGTGTTAGGTTTTTTTAAAACATTTTTGGTTGGGTTTTTTTTTAGATTATGGATGGGCACTTGGAAAAGAGCTGAATGGCCTTTTAAGGGCAGTGAAAAAAAACTAAATGCGATGTGGGGGGTTGGCGGTTTAGGGGTTAATAGGTTTATTTAGTAGCAGCGATGGGGGGGCTGGAGGTTTAGGGGTTAATAGGTTTATTTAGTAGCAGCAATGTGGGGGGCCTGAGGTTTAGGGGTTAATAGGTTTATTTAGTAGCAGTGATGTGAGGGGGCCGGAGGTTTAGGGGTTAATAAGTTTATTTAGTAGCGGCGATATGGGCGGCCAGAGGTTTAGGGGTTAATCATTTTATTTAGTGGCAGTGATGTCGGGGGCAGCGGATTAGGGGTGTTTAGACTTGGGGGCATATTTAACAATGTGCAGCGGTATCATGTCCGCTGCACATTGATGCCCATCGATAAATGCCGACAGCATACGCTGTTGACATTTATCATTGCTCCAGCAATTCTTATGAACTGCTGGTGCAATGCCACCCCCTGCCGATTTGCGGCCAATCGGCTGCTAGCAGGGGGTGTTAATCAACCCGATCGTATTTGATCGGGTTGATTTCTGCCCGCGGCCTCAGAGCAGACAAGTTATGGAGCAGCGGTCTAAAACTTCTTAACTTCTTAAAAACTTCTGTTTGGCTCACTGGAAACAAGGGGCCTCAAGCTCTATATGGAGCTTGATAAATGTGCCCCTTGGGTTTTATGTTAGGGTGTTAGGTTTAACTTCTTTTCCCCATAGACATCAATGGGGTTGCGTTACGGCGATTTGCCATTCCGCACTTCAGGTGTTTTTTTCTAACACTCTCTCCCCATTGATGTCTATGGGGGAAAGCGTGCACGAGCACGTCAAATCAGCCCTTGGATTTTGTGCGGTATAAAGCTTAACGACACCATATCGCACGCACAAGGAGGCTTTTCAGTAACTCGTAATGGCAACGCTATGGAGAGTGAAATAACTTTTTTAGCATTAGTTTCGTGCAAGACTCGTAATCTAGGTGAGTGTTATTTGTAAAACAAGCTGATAAAAAAGCCAACCAGAGAATGATCTAGGGGACTTATTGATCTTTCATAGGCATCAATATATTTATATAATAGTAATGCTGGAAACACACAATAGTAGCTACATATCTGAAACCCTGCAGTATAAGGAGCAGATGCTAAAGTGAAGTATTTGTGTTCTACTGAAATAACTAGCACCATTTATAGGATTAGATCCATTTCAAGGTGCAATTTAAAGGGACATATTACTCAAACATTTTCTATCATGTATATAAAAAAAGACATAACAAGTACAAGGTTTTCACAAAAAAGCGCACATAATATAAGCACTCAAAGGAGCCGATTTATCAGTGTCTGTCCTATATGATACACTGTAGCATATCATGTCCGACAGACATTGCTGAATGCTGAAAGCATACGCTGTCGGCATTGAACCTTAAACAAGCAGTTCACCAGAACTGCTTGTGCAATGTCGGCCCCTGCAGATTTGCGGCCAATTGGCCGCTATCAGGGGGTGTCAATCAGCCCGATCGTATAGGATCATGCGGATTGCAGACAGCAGCCTCAGAGGCAGCGGACCGGTTGTGGAGCGGCGGTCTTAAGACCGCTGCTTCATAACTGCTGTTTCGGCCCCAAATCGTCTAATAAGGCTAGTGATATAGCACAAGCTACTGTTTTATGCTAAAATGTAAATTTTTTATTAATATAAATCAATAAAATATAGAAAATTGTGCTTTGTCCCACATTCTTTACAGAGACCAAAAACTAAATCTGTAAACTCGGTTTTTAAAATGCTGAAAATTGCATTGAATGTGCATTGTTCATCTTCTTAACATGAGCAATAATAGGTTAGGGCTGTTTGAGGTGGGCTTGTGGCAGTTTAGGGGTTAAGTAGAGTTAGGGTGATTGCGGTGGGCTTGTGGCAGTTTAGGGGTTAAGTAGAGTTAGGGTGATTGCGGTGGGCTTGTGGCAGTTTAGGGGTTAAGTAGAGTAGGGGTGATTGCGGTGGGCTTGTGGCAGTTTAGGGGTTAAGTAGAGTTGGGGTGATTGCGGAGAGCTTGTGGCAGTTTAGGGATAAATAGGTATATTTATTAGGCTCGGTGCCTAACAAAGGGATCCTTTACTGTACATTATCCATGTCGTGGCAATGCTGGTTGGAATATATTACCAGCATCACCATCCATCAGGATGTATGGAAAAAAGGATCTCGGCGCTTCGCCTGTTAACAATAATGTTGACAGCTTGGAATATTTGCCTCCATGCTTGATATTGTGGCAGATCCACTTGGAATATTTTGCTGCCTTGCAGCACTTTTGATTATTGGGGCTTTAGAGAAAGCTTTTGAGAATTAACATTTTAATACTTGTCTCTCCTACTCACATTGGGATGATCAATAGAGCTGCTGTCTCTTGTTTACATAGCTTTTCTATAGAGAATACTGCAGTGTTCTTGTTTGTAGTACAGTTGGTGGTTTCAACAGGCAAAATCAGCTATTTCTATTGACCAAGTAATGTTAAACTCCAGCAGGTAAAAGAGATAATTGAAAACACCTTAAAGAGGAGATAAATGTTACAGTACAATGTCCCTTTAAAATATGTTCTACATGGCAATCATAACAAATTCAGAAAGAAAATGCCTTGCTCCTAACGTTATAAGCTTACTCTATTTAACCCCGGGGTAGGCAAATCGGTTTAAAATTTAGGAGCCTGTAAGAATATTTAGGAGCCAGGCACACTTTTAGACAGTGGTATTTATATATAAATATATGGAGAATAACCCAAAAGCCAGGGGTAAAATTCTAGTAGCCAGTGGTTCCTGGGTTTGGTCTGTTACCCTGATGATGCGCATAACACACTCCAGACCAAAGGCATACTCTATCTACCTCTTATGCCAAAGCATCACACCCCTAGATACACGCCCTAACAGAACATTTATGCCAAATGGGTCTCAGAGCATCCAGAAGCCTCCGGAATCGTCCTATGCCAGCTTTACATCTAATTGCCAGGATTGAATTGCTATACATGCCCCAGCAGTTAAATAAACTAGCATCATGCCTCAGGTGAGAGGTATGCCCCATCAGCCCCTAAAGAAAGTTACATTCCCTCTTCATACACAAGACATACTTTATGCCTGAATCAGCATCATTATGGCAGCTACATTTCCAAACGTAAGACTTCGGACCAGATGCATTTCTTTACAACCTATTTAAGCCATCTAGATGTCAAACATCAGACCTCTGAGCAGGTGCATATCTCAGCAATATCGTTATGGCAGTTACATGCCCGCTTTAAACAGTTAAAGGGCCACTGTAAGTAAATATTTTCTATGCCTGTTACTAACTAACTACCCCAAATACGCTTTTTATCAATAGCATTTCATTAACATATCTCTACCGTATATCAGAAATCTTGTCTGCAAATTTAATTGTTTTCCAAACCCACTCTCTGGGTATCCTTTGCTCTGTACCAATCCGTTTACAATACCTAGGTTTCAAAATGGCGCTTTAAACACAAAGTTATTGGTTTAAGTATTTTGAACATGCAGTGCTGAAAATAGTGGGCAGGATAACGTGACATCATCGGCGAATAAAAGATATAACTTTTAGAACGTTATGAAACTTCGTTTTGGAGAAAATATAGGTCAGTAGGTTTTAATTAATGTTTATTAACTTTAATATGTTAGTTGTCTAGCTTAAAAATTATAACAGAAAGTAATCCTTTAAAGGAAAAGTGTATTGTAAAATTGGTTTACCCTTAATATATTTGCAATGACTTGCTTTACCAGCAACAGGGTATAAAATGTATGAGAAATTGATTGTTTAGGTGTATGTTTGTATATGAAATAGCTGTGTTTTTGTTGTGTGTTTTTTTTAACAACAACCCATTAAAAGGGGCTGAGCATACAGGGAAATCAGATATTGTTTTCTTATCACTTTCTATACACACAAATGCTTCCTTATCTTTTCTATGGGGCATATTTATCAAGCTCCGTAGAGAGCTTGAGGCCCCTTGAAGGCTTGCTGGAAACAGAAGTTATCAAGAAGTTATGAAGCAGTGGTCCAAAGATAAATTCCGTCAGCGTATGCTGTTGGCATTTATCGATGGGCAGCGATGTGCAGCGGACATGATACGCTACTTAGTATCATGTCCGCCCACACATTATTAAATATGCTCCTAAGTGTATATACCAAACACATAGCGTGAACAATTGAAAATTAAGATTGTATTACTACCACCCCCACTGGTAATGTAATTTCTTCTGCTGGCTATGTTTACTTAGCTTTTCTTTAGACAATACTTAAAGGGACATGAAACCCCAATTTTTTATTTCATGATATAGAAAGAGTATGCAATTTTAAACAACTTTCTAATTTACTTCTATTTTCTAATTTGCTTCATTCTCTTGATACTATTTGCTGAAAAGCATATCTAGATAGGCTCATTAGCTGCTGATTGGTGACTGCACGTATATGCCTCTTGTGATTGGCTCACCCATGTGCATTGCTATTTCTTCAACAAAGGATATATAAAAAATTTAGCAAATTAGATAATAGAAGTAAATTGGAATGTTGTTTAATATTTTATTCTCTACTTGAATTATGAAATATTTTTTTTTTGGTTTAGAGTCCCTTTAAGTATTGACATATTTATTATAGGTTAAAGCAGCTACTTCAAGATGCCAAAGTAAAGGTAAAGTAACTGTTTCAAAACAATTAATATACTCTAGCATTTAAAATGGATCATCAGGGGGGCGGAGTTGACTGCCGAACTGAGTGGATGCAGCTAGACGGAGCTCCTGAGAAAAATATGGTTTAAACCCATTATTAGCTTATTGGAGAATTATTATTTGGGGTGTTTTTGCTCATAAGCTACAGAGTTCATATACCCTAAGTAAATAGCTTTCAAGAGGCAGAGAAAAAAAGGAAAAGAAGATTTAAAAAAACTGCTTTATTGAGCTGCCGCTGCAGACTGAAGCGCCATCTTAGAGGAGCGTGTCTTGCTGCCCGACATGGCGACCCAGGAGAGCCTCCTTTTGCAGGTGCAGACACTGTTTGCTGAATTTGAGTGCCGGATCCATCGCAGATTTGACCGGCTTATGGAGATCATGGGCATAGAGGAGGACCGGGCTGAGCCAACTAGAGATGAAGACGCTATGCCCGGGCTCCAACACAGTGGCCTGTATGGCGGTGAAGACTGCGCTCCCAGCGAGGCCAATGAAACAGAGGGTTGTGAGCCTTACATGGAGGAGACAACAGGAGGAGGACAGAAATATGATACCAGCGAGACGCGGTATAGGATTGACAACTGTGCCGGGAGGGACCCTCCGCCCTGCAACCACAAATACAATATGGCCATTTGCAGATGGCAGCAGATGCTACAGCACAGTGCAGTGCTCACGCATCACCAAACAAGTTACGATCCGTTCCTGGACCGATGCGGTCAATTAGAGCAGGGGTTGGATAGAGGGATATACGGAACGAGGAGACTTTGGGCGAGCAGCACCCATCTGGAGCGTCTAACATCTTGTGAACCCTCTCTGCTCTCCTACCCGGTAACTTAACAAGACTGATGCTGTATCTTCTCCTTATTCCTGTGTGCACAAAAGTAAGCACTCTTATATGGATGGGCTCACACTATGGAAGATCAGTGAGCATTTGTACTCTGCTTACTAATTCTGGACATGGTACTCCTTTTTCCTTTTTTGCCCCTGTGTGCACAAATATACACACTCTTATTTGGTTAAGCTCACAACATAGACGTTAAGTAAGCATGCATACTTCATCTATCTTCTGGCACAGTGTGGGGTATATTTTTTTCTGTTTCCTTCATGTTTATTGTGCGATTGTTATAAGATGTGCATTTTAGTTATTATCATTGTAAATATACTGAGAATAGCTTAAGCACTCGCTCTGAACTAAGGGGTCTTGAAAGGGGCTGCTGACGGATAAACTTATGAGGCTACAGCTTCCAGTAATGATGTAGCCCTACTGCTAGGTGACTGGTGTTATGGCTGATTGCTAAATAGCGCCACTGCATTATATACACTGTTCTCATGCTGTTTGTCTGTGGGGCAATCGACTTCTAATTGATATGTGCAATTCAGAGATTTGATATCGCTCATTGCTTCCCATCTTATATGAATGTTAATGCTAGCCTGTCATGCACTGCTACTGTTTTAGCCCTAGGTCCCTAGTAGTAAACTTGGAGGATTTTACCCACACTATAGAGCCCTATATCAGATACCAAGTTAATATTGCCACTTATTTTTCCCTTGTATTTATTTCTTCTATAAGTATAAATATGTAGTACGTATAGAATACCATTTACCATGCAGGCACGTGAGAACTGGTTGTACCAGAAGCCTCTTTATTATTCTTTCATTAATGTTTAGTTGCTCAGTATGTAAACCAGAAATTATATGATTGTAGTCACTCCCTTCCCCCCCCCCACATATGTGGGGTAAGGGATAATTAATTTATCCTAAATATTTCCTTTTGGCAGAGTTGAGTAGTCTCTGCCCTGTCCGTAGAGCCTTTGCCAAAGCTTGTTCCAATAGTAGTGAAAAAATGGCTCTCCGGATCCTATTAACGATAGTTTTATTACGACATCTCTTGCGTGTCTAACTGCCTGCAGTTTGTCTCCCCTAATAAACTTGGGATTAATCTTAACCTATATACATTTCTACTGTAACTCTAGTGCTGATGTTGGGATGCCTGAGGTCCAAAGAGATTTAGGTGCGGCAACTACATATGTCTTTCATGCACTTTAGAGAGTCACCCCCTGGGGGAAGCCCTGACTAGTGTGGATGGTAAGGTGGTCTTTATGGGAAAATAAATAATGAATACTGGTTAACTCGACCCTACTATAAACTTGCAGCCTGTAGAAGACCTGATAGCTCCCTCGCCAACAAGCCCTAGCCAAGCTTACCAAGATTTTTAACCTTCAAAGAATAACTGGCAGTTGAATCAATGATTGCCCCTGGGCTTATATGTTCATTCCCCCGCCCTCAGGGGACTCCTGACTCTTACAAGCCGGGTTGCCCTATATACCATTGGGAAAAAAATAATAATAATAATAAAAAAAAAAAATAACCCTCAGCACTGGTAACCTTTTATATTTTTTTATCTCTTCTTGTAATGATGTAGATTGTATGTTAGCTACAGTTTTCCATATTAGTACTCGGACTACTCTATGAAGCATTCTCTACAGACTTGTTTTGATGCAGTGTTTTTTTTTCTCTTATGTATTTCCAGAGTGCCATGCTTATTCTCATGATCTCCTTCAATGTTAATTTAAGTTTCTATGCCTTCAGATGTGTTCTGGCTTTCAGATCCCTCAGTGGGATCTTCATATCATTGATGACATTAGAGAGTTTACATATTAAAATGAGAGGCATTGATGAGGGGTAATGTTCTGTCCTAGCGAAGCCCTTACTAATTGTTAAGCTGTTGTCTGTGACTGTATAACTGTATTATTCCTTGTGAGATATTGCCCTTCATTTTCCATATGTTGTACCTGTTTTCTTCGCCTCAATAAAAATATAAATATAAAAAAAAATGGATCATCAGGAACAAATTGAAGGTAAGAACATTTTTACAGTACACTGCCCCTTTAAACAGAACAGATGGGTGCTCATGCAGAACATAAGGGCAGATATGTTCCCATTCATCATTTTGTATACTAGCACAGAGCTCAGACCAAATACATGCACTAGTAACCACTTTATTCCAGCTAAATTCAAAAACATCAAACTAGAGATAAGAGACATGCCCCACAAACCTTTATGGCAGATACATACCCAAAATAAGACTTCAGGTCATTCTTGTGCCACAGCAACTCTTTATGCCATCTACATGCCCATTTCATACCCCAGATACGTGTATTCCTGCTTTAGTATCTTTATGGTAGCTACCTACCCAAACATCAGACCTCAGATCATTCCCATGCCACAGCAACCCTTTATGCTATCTACATGCCCATTTCATACCCCATGAGACATGTATTCCATCTTTAGTATCTTTATGGTAGCTACATAACCAAACATCAAACCTCAGATCATACTCATGCCACAGCAACCCTTTATGCTATCTACATGCCCATTTCATACCCCATGAGACATGTATTCCATCTTTAGTATCTTTATGGGAGCTACATAACCAAACATCAAACCTCAGATCATACTCATGCCACAGCAACCCTTTATGCTATCTACATGCCCATTTCATACCCCATGAGACATGTATTCCATCTTTAGTATCTTTATGGTAGCTACATAACCAAACATCAAACCTCAGATCATACTCATGCCACAGCAACCCTTTATGCCACATAAATGCCCATTTCATACACCAGGATACATTTATTCCTGATTTAATACCTTTATACCAGCTACATACCCAAACCTCAGACCCCAGATCATACGCATGCCACATCAACTCTTTTATGCCAGAAACAATTTGATACCCCTGGAGACATTTATTCCTGCTTCCGCATCTTTATGGCAGGTAAAGCAATGAGAGCAATTATTTACCCCAGCAAACCTATATACTATATACAGTCCCAGCATGCTACCAAGCCGAGGATGCAATAATATAGCTTTAAAAAGGGGAGATTTAGCTTTTTTATTTCTTAGATTGGCACATGTGCATGTAGTAAGTATTCTCTAAAGGCCGTGCAGACATGTGCATGTAGTAAGTATTCTCTAAAGGCCGTGCACACAGCATGCCTACCAATTAGCGCAAGGGCATGTGCATCTGCACTGGTATAGCATTAGTGGCTAAAGCAGTGTTTTTATAACTAACTTTGCATTGCAGATTGCCCTGCAGTAGCTTGTACTGTATAGCACAAGCATACTATTGACTTCTATTTCATAGTTGCCATACACTTCAAAATAGCTTTATATCTAATTGTAAGTAATTACTTGGAATTAGTGGTTGTACTCTGTATTTTAGCACATGTCCCAGTGTAACCGTTGTACTGCTTAAAACCCTGACCTGCAATTCAATAAATGAACTCTATAGATGTGCTGGCTGCCAGGTCTGATCCTCTGTGCAATTTCACTCTCATAACAACATGTTAAACGCATTAGATGTGGAGACAGCTAAAGATAAATGCTTGACTTTGTGTAGACGCTGTCAGCGCTTGTTCCTAGTTGCAGTAAAGACCACTCCCAAAAATGTTATACAGAGATAATAGTAGCTACCTGGGCAGATAATGTCCTTACTAACCCAAGTAGTACTTTTTGTCTGTTCCAGCTGAATTGAGAGAACATATTTATAACCCCCAGGGCATTTGAAAAATCTTGTCCGTGTCTGTCTTTATACTAAGTTCAAGGATAAGCTTCTTCTATAGGTTTGCACAGGGCAATAACTTACTTATTATAATATTACAATTTGATCGCAATAATAAGCGCTAGGAGCTTAAACGCGATCAAGAGATAGCAGTGTTCTTTACGTTAAAATACATATTACAAGGGACTGCTGTTTAAATTATCGCAAATTCGTTTGCGTGAACTACCAGTAATTTACACTACCCATATTTTCTATGGGTATCATAGAGCAGTAATATGCGCTCGTATTACAAGTTGAAAATAAATGTGATTGCGCAAACGCAATAGCATTTATCGCTCACACTATTTACGTGACCTGAAAGGTTGTGTAAAGAGTTTGTCTGGATGAAACAGTTGCACTAAACTACACTATGAACCCCTAAACTGCCATACCCCACATGGCAAACTCACTCTTTACACTATTAACCCCTAAACCACCACATCCCCCACCAAAAATTTAGTATCTACACTATTAACCCCTAAACCACCACACACACACCTCTGCAAATTAAGCTTATACACTATTAACCCCTAAATTACCACACACCCCACATCACAAAGTCTGCACTACACTATGAACCCTTAAACCGCCAACCCCACCAATGCAAAGTAACCCACTATCATCTTAACCCCTAACCTAAGAACCCCTAAGTTAACCCAAAATATACTAACCCTACCTTTACCAAAAAAAATCTAACCTCACCTGTAAAAAACAAACTCCCATTACAGCAAAAAAAAAAACTAACAATAAAAGTGATCCAGCTATTTTTCTGGAAAAACAAACAAACCCTACAACCGTCTAACAATCCCCTCCCCGAAAAGAAAAAATGTTACCTAAATAAAAAATCTAAAAAGTGCTGTGAAAAGGACATTTTGCTGGGCATTGCTCTTAAAAGGGCATTTAGCTCTTTTGCTGCTCATTGGCGGCAGGAGTGGTCCTCATCTTGCAACCTTGAACACGGAGGTCCTCTTCATACAGTCACGAGCCACACACTGAATTTTGAGTGTAAGGTACCCCTTTTATATTGGGGTGTCCTTGCATATCTATTGGCTGATTTGCATATTCAAATTCAAATCAGCCAATAGACAAAGCTTTCATTCTAGATTTGGGGCTTTGGATGTTAGTGGGTTACTTTCCATTGGGGGGGCTTTGCAATGTGGGGAGTTTGGCGGGTTTAGGAGTTAATAGTGTAGATGCTTACTTTGCAGGTGGGGTGTGTGGCAGTTCAGGGGTTAATGGGGTAGTGCAGACTTTACTATGTGGGGGAGTGGCAGTTTAGGGGTTAATAGTATAAACAGGTGGTTTGCAATTTGGGGGGGTGGCGGTTTAATGGTTTATAGTGTAGTGGGGACTTTGCGTTGGGCTATGTGGCGGTTTAGGAGTTATAAGAGTTGGGGTATTATGGCAAAGCGGGTGAGTAGGGTGTTAGGTGTTTTTTTCCACTTTTTTTGCTCTATTGACTTCTATGGGGCAGTAGGTTATCGTGCGAGTGATGTTGTTACTGCGGGAAAACATTTTGTGCAAAAGGTTTACAGCCAGAGCAGTTAGCGATCTAGCGTAAGCGTTAGATCTCCATTTATAATCTAGCCCAAAATCAGAGCCATCTTAATCCAATTAAAGAGCAAGATTTCAGATGACCTTAATAATACATTCAACCTTGTAATGGCTGGTTATTTAACACACGCCTGCAAACAGGCGAATTGGCCCATTTGCGGGCGTGCGGTATATTAGTGCTCCACCCTTAGTGTTTAAAATTGCACGCTCATGTTTTAAGGTCATGCCTTATAAGTCATTTTCAATACTGGGGGCCTTTTTAATTCAGCTCAGGGGTTTTTTTTTTCAGATTTTGGAAAAATTTGCGATTGGATGCTGATAAAGTCACCTATTCAATACATAGACATTGATCACAAACCACCTGTCTACGAGTTATAAACTATATTGACAACAAATTGACACATCCAACAGCCAAAGGCATTTGATAAACGCTTAATGCTCACGGATCAACAATAACATACATTATTGTTATCCGCATTGGATAAACAATAATGATATCGGTCACCAATCTGCACATGCTCAGACCAAAAAACAAATCATCTTGCCTATGCCAACAACAGCGATGCCTCTTTTTGATGAAGAATAAATTGCACCAAACAGACTACACTGAATACGTCATCACCATAAATTAAATGTAAAAACATGGGGGGGGGGGGGACTTTTCTGCAATTTATTGACCATTGTAAAAATTATCAGTAATTGACATTAAAATTTTTTGTTTTTTATTATAAAAAAAGCATCACTCTCTTCAACTGCAACACACTTTTTTGACCCCCCTTCTTTCTGGCGAGCCTTCAGGCTCGCCGGAAACAAAAGTTATGTAGCAGTGGTCTAAAGATCGACTGCTCCATAACTTGTCCGCCTCCTCTGAGGCCGCGGACAGAAATCAACCCGATCAAATACAATCGGGTTGATTGACATCCCCTGCTAGCGGCCGATTGGCCACAAATCTGCAGGGGGCGGCATTGCACCAGCAGTTCACAAGAACTGCTAGTGCAATGATAAATGCTGACAGCGTATGCTGTTGGCATTTATCGATGTGCGGCAGACTTGATACGCTACATCCTATCATGTCCGCTCGCACATTAATAAATAGGCCCCACAGGCTCATTTACCCAATTAACCCCCAATAAAAGGAATCACTCGCTTATAGGGGGGGGCAAGTTGTCTGTGAGAAGCAGAGGGCATGCAGAGAGAGAGGAAACTGTCAGCAGAGGATTCAGGGCTAGATTACAAGTGGTGCACTAATGTTAGCACGGGACAAGATAAGCAATATCGTAACCGTGCTAATGCGCATATTACAGGTTGAGAGGAAACATTTGTGCTCAAGTGCAAACAAAATTTGCGCTCTGATAAAAAAAAAATCATATAAATATTAATAAAAAAATGTATTAGGGTTAAAAGGGTTCCAGATACCTTAAAACATAAAAAAAACAATTATAATATGTTAAAATACAGTATATCTTATTGTGTTTTTAATAGAATTATTTTACATTCCAATGTTCTTCACTTATGCATATAGAGATATAGGTAAAGATATATATTTTACACACAAAAAGATAATCATCAGATATATGCAGGGCTAGATTTGTAATAAGGCAGAATTGGCATGTGCCTAGCAGTGAAATAACAGCACTGCACATGCACAGCAATCTTTGTTGTGCATAACCAGGCTTCCCCATGCATGTGCAATATTGTTAATTCACTGCTGGTGGCCATATTAGTTAAGGTCACCAGCACAGCAGAGAACGATGACCGGGTGTGCTTCAGATTTTGGTGCCTACAGTCTCCTCGACTGTAAATCCGGCCCTGGATATATAAAGAAATAATTATTTCAAAATAAAAAATTGGAATGTAAAATATTTATAACTATCTTTCAGCTAGATTACGTGTTATGCATGCATACTGCACAAAATACAAGCGCTGTTTTGACGTGCTCGTGCACGCTTTCCCCATAGACATCAATAAGGAGAGGGGGTTAGAAAAAAGCCTAATACCTGCGATCGCGGAAAGAAAAGCTCCGTAATGCAGCCCCATTGATGTCTATGGGGGAAAAGGTTATGTTTAAACTTATGTTTAAACTCCCTAAGATAAACCCCACGTCTACACATCTGTAATCTGCTGCCCCCGACATCACCGCCACCTGAATAATGTTATTAACCCTTAAACTGCTGCTCCCGATATTGCTGCCACCTAAATAAAGCTATTAACCCCTAATCTGCCGCTCTCAATATCGCCGCCACTATACTAAAGTTTCTAACCCCTATTCCCCTGCACCTCAACATCGCCCACACTACAATAAATCTATTAACCCCTATTCCGCTGCTCCCCGACATCGCCAACACTAAATAAATAAAGTTATTAACCCCTAAACCTCTGGCCTCCCACATCACTACTACTAAACAAACCTATTAACCCCTAAACCACCAGCCCCTCACATCGCAACAACCTAAATTAAACTAGTAACCCCTAAACCTAACCCTAATGTAACCCTAACCCTAAAACTAACCCTAACACCCCTTAACTTTAACATAATTAAAATAGAGCTAAATTAAAGTTACAATTATTAACTAAATAATACCTATTTAAAACTAAATACATACAGTACTTACCTTTGAAATAAAACCTAAGCTAGCTATAATATAACTGATAGTTATGTTGTAGCAAGCTTAGGTTTTATTTTTATAACACAGGTAAGTTTGTATTTATTTTTACTAGGTAGACTAGTTAGTAAATAGTTATTAACTATTTACTAACTACCTAGTTAAAATAAATACAAACTTACCTGTGAAATAAAACCTAAGCTGTCTTACACTAAAACCTAACATTACAAAAAATAAAAAACACTAAAATTACAAAAAATAACAAACAGAATTATCTAAAACAATAAAAATTATTCCTATTCTAATACCCTTTAAAAAAATAAAAAAGGGCCTTTTGTAGGGCATTGTCCTAAAGTTAACATCTCTTTTGCTACAAAACAAAACAAACACCCCCTAACAGTATACAAACCGCCACCCCCCAAACCCACAAAATAAAACTAAAGTAAAACCTAATCTACCCATTGCCCTGAAAAGGGCATTTGTATGGGCATTGCCCTTAAAAGGGCATTTAGCTCTTTTTCCTGCCATTAAAAGGGCATTCAGCTCTTTTATGAATGCCCAAGCCCTAATTTAAAAATAAAAACTCACCCCAAAACGAAAAAAATACATTACACAAAATAACAAATAAATTATCAAAAATAATAAAAATTATTCCTATTCTAATACCCATTTAAAAAAAAAAAAAAAAAAACACCTCAAAATAAAAAACCTAATCTGGAATTAACTACCAATAGCCCTTAAAAGGGCCTTTTGTAGGACATTGCCCTAAGTTAAACAGCTCTTTTACCTGGAAAAAAAATACAAAGACCCCCTAACATTACAAACCCACACCCCCCAAACCTACAAAATAAAAAAACTATCTAAAAAACCTAAGCTACCTATTGCCCTGAAAAGGGCATTTGTATGGGCATTACTCTTAAAAGGGCATTTAGCTCTTTTGCATTGCCCTGAAAAGGGCATTTAGCTCATTTAAGAAAAGCCCAAGCCCT
Source organism: Bombina bombina (assembly GCF_027579735.1). Taxonomy (NCBI): domain Eukaryota; kingdom Metazoa; phylum Chordata; class Amphibia; order Anura; family Bombinatoridae; genus Bombina; species Bombina bombina. The sequence goes on from NC_069506.1 coordinate 312,184,244, forward strand.
AAACTAAAAAAAAAACACCCAAAAAAAACCTTAAAAAAACCTATCACTAACCCCCGAAAATCCACTGAAGATTCAGTATACGGCGGCGACCGTATAAAAGGATGCCCCACGCCGGATGTCTTCAGGATGGACCCGCTGAGCGTCACCGGGATGAAGGTAGAAGATGCCGCCTGGATGAAGATAGAAGAGACCGCCTGGATGAGGACTTCGTCGCCCCGGACTTCAAAAGCTATAAGTGGATCTTTGGGGGTTAGTGATCTTCATCCAGGCGGCATCTTCTACCTTCATCCCGGGGACGCGGAGCGGGTCCATCCTGAAGACATCCGGCGTGGGGCATCCTCTTATACGGTCGCCGCCGTATACTGAATCTTCAGTGGATTTTCGGGGGTTAGTGATAGGTTTATTTAAGGAGTTTTTTGGGTGTTTTTTTTTTTTTAGTTTAGGCCTTGGGTTTTTCCTAAATGAGCTAAATGCCTTTTTCAGGGCAATGCAAAAGAGCTAAATGCCCTTTTAAGAGTAATGCCCATACAAATGCCCTTTTCAGGGCAATAGGTAGTTTAGATTTTTTAGATATTTTTTTTGTATTTTGTGGATTTGGGGGAGTGCGGATTTGTAATGTTAGTGGGTCTATGTATTTTTCAGGTAAAAGAGCTGTTTAACTCCGGGCAATGCTCTACAAATGGCCCTTTTAAGGGTTATTGGTAGTTTATTCTAGATTAGGTTTTTTTGTTTTGTTTTTTTTTTTTAAATGGGTATTAGAATAGGAATAATTTTGATTATTTTTGATTATTTGTTTGTTATTTTGTGTAATGTATTTTTTTCATTTTGGGGTGAGTTTTAAGTTTTAGATTAGGGGTTGGGCATTTCATAAAAGAGCTGGATACCCTTTTATGGGCAGAAAAAAGAGCTAAATGCCCTTTTAAGTGCAATGCCCATACAAATGCCCTTTTTAGGGCAATGTGTAGATTAGGTTTTACTTTAATTTTATTTTGTGGGTTTGGGGGGTGGGGGGTTGTATACTGTTAGGGGGTGTTGGTTTTGTTTTATAGCAAAAGAGCTGTTAACTTTAAGGCAATGCCCTACAAAAGGCCCTTTTAAGGACCCACAAATGCCCTTTTAAGGACCCTTGGTAGTTTATTCTAGATTAGGCTTTTTTATTTTGGGGTGGGTTTTTTATTTTTTTAAAGGGTATTAGAATAGGAATAATTTTTTATTGTTTTAGATAATTTTCGGCCAGATTACGAGTTTTGCGTTATGAGGGGCGAGGTACTAACGTGCACGTTATTGTCACCGCTCACTTCCCTACAGCGCTGGTATTACAGGTTTTCAGAAACCCGGCGTTAAAAGGCAAGAAGTGAGCGTAGAGCAAAATTGAGCTCCATACCGCACTCTAATACCAGCGCTGAAATCGTGCACGATTTCCCCATAGACATCAATGGGGAGAGCCAGCTAAAAAAAATCCTAACACCTGCAATAAAGCAGCATAAAGCTCAGTAACGCAGCCCCATTGATTTTATGTTTACACCTAACACCCTAACACGAACCCCGAGTCTAAACACCCCTAATCTTACACTTATTAACCCCTAATCTGCCGCCCCCAATATTGCCGACACCTACATTATAATTATTAACCCCTAATCTGCCGCTCCGGACATCGCCACCACCTACATTATACTTATGAACCCCTAATCTGCTGCCCCCAACATCGGCGACACCTACATTATATTTATTAACCCCTAATCTGCCGCCCCTAACATCGCCCTAACATCACCGCCACCTACCTACATTTATTAACCCCTAATCTGCCGCCCCAACATCGCCGCCATTATATTATATTTATTAACCCCTAAACCTAAGTCTAACCCTAACACCTCCTAACTTAAATATAATTAAAATAAATATAAATAAAACCTACAATTATTACCTAAATTATTCCTATTTAAAACTAAATACTTACTTGTAAAATAAACCCTAAGCTACCTACAATATAACTAATAGTTACAATGTAGCTAGCTTAGGGTTTATTTTTATTTTACAGGCAAGTTTTTATTTATTTTAACTAGGTAGAATAGTTACTAAATAGTTATTAACTATTTAATAACTACCTAGCTAAAATAAATACAAATTGACCTGTAAAATAAAACCAAACCTGTCTTACACTAACACCTAACCTAACCCTAAAATTAAATAAATTCCCTAAATTAAATACAATTAACTAAATTCAAAACAATTAGCTAAATTACAAAAAAAAACCACTAAATTACAGAAAATAAAAAACAAATTACAAGATCTTTAAACTAATTACACCTAATCTAATAGCCCTATCAAAATAAAAAAGCCCCCCCAAACTAACCCCCCCCCAGCTAAACTAAACTACCAATAGCCCTTAAAAGGGCCTATTGCGGGGCATTGCCCCAAAGAAATCAGCTCTTTTACCTGTAAAAAAAAATACAAACAACCCCCCAACAGTAAAACCAACCACCCACACAACCAACCCCCCAAATAAAAGCCTAACTAAAAAACCTAAGCTCCCCATTGCCCTGAAAAGGGCATTTGGATGGGAATTGCTCTTAAAAGGGCATTTAGCTCTATTGCGGCCCAAAGCCCTAACCTAAAAATAAAACCCACCCAATACACCCTTAAAAAATCCTAACACTAACCCCCAAAGATCCACTTACTGGGAGAAGTCTTCATCCAAGCGGCAAGATGTCCTCAAAGAAGCCGACAGAAGTGGACCTCCAGATGGGCAGAAGTGGTCCTCCAGATGGGCAGAAGGGGTCCTCCAGACAGACAGAAGTCTTCATCCAGACGGCATCTTCTATCTTCAGCCATCCAGCGCGGAGCGGGTCCAACTTCAAGACATCCGGCGTGGAGCATACTCTTCGAACGACGACTGCCCGATGAATGAAGGTACCTTTAAGTGACGTCATCCAAGACGGCGTCCCTTAGATTCCGATTGGCTGATTGAATTCTATCAGCCAATCGTAATTAAGGTTTAAAAAATCCTATTGACTGATGCAATCAGCCAATAGGATTGAACTTCAATCCTATTGGCTGATCCAATCAGCCAATAGGATTGAGCTGGCATTCTATTGGCTGTTCCAATCAGCCAATAGAATGCAAGCTCAATCTCTTTGGCTGATTGGATCATCCAATAGGATTGAAGTTCAATCCTATTGGCTGATTGCATCAGCCAATAGATTTTTTCAACCTTAATTCTGATTGGCTGATAGAATTCTATCATCCAATCGGAATCTAAGGGATGCCATCTTGGATGACGTCACTTAAAGGTACCTTTATTCGGCAGGTAGTCGTCGTTGGAAGAGGATGCTCTGCGCCGGATGTCTTGAAGATGGATTTGCTCCGTGCAGGATGGATGAAGATAGAAGATGCCGTCTGGATGAAAACTTCTGCCAATCTGGAGGACCACTTCTGCCCGTCTGAAGGACCACTTCTGCCGGTTTCGTTGAGGACATCTTGCCGCTTGGATGAAGACTTCTCCTGGTAAGTGGATCTTCGGGGGTTAGTGTTTGATTTTTTAAGGGTGTTTTGGGTGGGTTTTATTTTTAGGGCTTTGGGCCGCAATAGAGCTAAATGCCCTTTTAAGGGCAATGCCCATCCAAATGCCCTTTTCAGGGCAATGGGGAGCTTAGGTTTTTTTTAGTTAGGGTTTTATTTGGGGGGTTGGTTGTGTGGGTGGTGGGTTTTACTGTTGGGTGGGTTGTTTGTATTTTTTTTTACAGGTAAAAGAGCTGATTTCTTTGGGGCAATGCCCCACAAAAGGGCTATTGGTAGTTTAGTTTAGGCTAGTGTTTTTTTATTTTGGGGGGCTTTTTTATTTTGATAGGGCTATTAGATTAGGTGTAATTAGTTTAAAGATCTTGTAATTTGTTTTTTATTTTCTGTAATTTAGTGTTTTTTTTGTGATTTAGCTAATTGTTTTGAATTTAGTTAATTGTTATTCATTTTGGGAATTTATTTAATTGTAGGGTTAGATTAGGTGTTAGTGTAAGACAGATTAGGTTTTATTTTACAGGTCAATTTGTATTTATTTTAGCTAGGTAGTTACTAAATAGTTAATAACTATTTAGTAACTATTCTACCTAGATAAAATAAATACAAACTTGCCTGTAAAATAAAAATAAACCCTAAGCTAGATACAATGTAACTATTAGTTATATTGTAGCTAGCTTAGGGTTTATTTTACAGCTAAGTATTTAGTTTTAAATAGGAATTATTTAGTTATTAACAGTAGGTTTTATTTAGATTTATTTTTATTATATTTAAGTTAGGGGGTGTTAGGGTTAGGGTTAGACTTAGATTTAGGGGTTAATAAATTTAATATAGTGGCGGCGATGTTGGGGGCGGCAGATTAGGGGTTTATAAATGTAGGTAGGTGGCAGCTATTTTAGGGACAGCAGATTAGGGGTTAATAATATTTAACTAATGTTTGTGAGGCAGGAGTGCGGCGGTTTAGGTGTTAATATGTTTATTATAGTGGCGGCGATGTCAGGAGCGGCAGATTAGGGGTTAATAATTTTATTTTCGTGTTTGCGATGCCGTAGGGCCTCGGTTTAGGGGTTAATAGGTAGTTTATGGGTGTTAGTGTACTTTTTAGCACTTTAGTTATGAGTTTCATGCTACAGCTTTGTAGTGTAAAACTCATAACTACTGACTTTAAAATGCGGTACGAATCTTGACGGATAGGGTGTACCGCTCACTTTTTGGCCTCCCAGGACAAGCTCGTAATACCGACGCCATGGAAGTCCCATAGAAAAAAAACTATACGCAATTTGTGTAAGTTGATTTGCGGTACGGCCAAAAAAGTGTGCGGTGCCCCTAAATCTGCAAGACTCGTAATACCAGCGGTAGTGAAAAAGCAGCGTTATAACCTGATAACAGCTTTTTCACCATAACGCAAGACTCATAATCTAGCCGTTTGTTTGTTATTTTTTGTAATTTTAGTGTTTTTACTTTTTGTAATGTTAGGTTTTAGTGTAAGGCAGCTTAGGTTTTATTTCACAGGTAAGTTTGTATTTATTTTAGCTAGGTAGTTAGTAAATAGTTAATAACTATTTACTAACTAGTCTACCTAGTTAAAATAAATACAAACTTACCTGTGAAATAAAAATTAAACCTAAGCTAGCTACAATATAACTATTAGTTATATTGTAGCTAGCTTAGGTTTTATTTCACAGGTAGGTATGTATTTCGTTTTAAATAGTTAATAATTCTAACTTTAGTTTAGCTCTATTTTAATTATGTTAAAGTTAGGGGGTGTTAGGGTTAGGGTTACATTAGGGTTAGGTTTAGGGTTAGGTTTAGGGGTTACTAGTTTAATTTAGTTTATTGTGATGTGGGGGCTTTCGGTTTAGGGGTTAATAGGTTTAATTAGTATATTTTGTTGTGGGGGGCGATTTCAGTTAAAGGGTTAATAGGTTTATTATAGTGGCGGCGGAATTAGGGGTTAATAACTTTAGTATAGTGGGGGCAATGTGGGCGGATGGCAGATTAGGGGTTAATAGTATTTCAGCAGTGTTTGCGATGCAGGAGGGTGGCGGTTTAGGAGTTAATAATTTTAGTATAGTGGCGGCAATGTCGGGGAGAGGCGGAATAGGGGTTAACCATTTTTAATAGTGGCTGCAATATCGGGAGCGTTAGATTAGGGGTTAAAAAGTTTAATTTTTAGTTTAGTGTTTGTGATGTGGGGGGCCTCGGTTTAGGGGTTAATAGGAAGTTTATGGGTGTACAGTGTACTTTGTAACAGTTTAGTTATGAGTTTTATGTAATAGTATTGTTGCGTGAAACTCATAACTACTGCTTTTTGATTGCAAAATGGATCTTTTCGGCATAGACTGAAACGCAAGCTTTTTAGCGTCACCGCAAAACTTGTAATGGCTGCGCCATGGAAGTCCCATGAAAAAAACGTTATTTTTAAGAGTGCCGGACTGAAGTTACGTTACAGGCTAAAAATGCTTGTGGTACAGCTATACCGACAAGACTAATGGCTGCGGTGCTGTTTTAACGCTGAAATGACTATTTTGGCCTAATGCAGTGTTGGGTTAGAACACGAGTGATAAGTGTTAGTTTGTGTGCATCAGACTTTCGCTCGCATGCTAATTTTCAACTTTTAATACACCTGATAAACCCGCCGCATTGAAACTTTATTAAAATGTATTTACTGTGCCACTTGTAATCTGGCCCTCAGTTTTTGGTGATTGTTAGAAATAGAGATTGAATTTCAAGGGCGTTATAAATCTCAGATGTGTTTGACTTATATAATTGTGATAATCATGATTATATTTTATATTTATATACATAATAATATTATATATACATACATATACAATACTGCAGATCCTGTTTTTTATTTTGAGCAAGAATTTTGGAAAGATTTGCATTGAGACCAGTAATTGCAAATATGTTCTTTTTAATGATAGAGCATGCAATTTTACATAATATTCCAATTTAGTTCTTTTATCTAGTTTGTTTAATTCTCTTTGTATCCTTTGTTGAAAAGAATCTGTATCTTTGATCTGATATTTTCACTGATCAGTAGAAAATAACTCATTGCATTCAGAACTGACTTCAGACAGGTTTAGTTCTCACCCACTTCTTCAATTACACAGGAAACTCCTAAGGATTACTTCAAAAGAATCATTCCTAGCTAAAGTGTGAACATGAAGCCCATACCAAATTTGCTATAATCAACTTACAGTTTGAGACAGGACCAAAACCATTTGCTCTTTAATTAAAAATACAAGCTTCAGAGCATCCCTTACCCCATACAGTTAATAAGAACATAAATGTCTAAGGCTGTTTTAACTTTGGATGAGATCTGCTGTTGGGCATTTTGAAACCATTCTAAACAAGCTGACTACCCCTTTCTCATTGATTGCAAAAATTACTTATCTGTCTTCTGAGATGAAACAAGAAATTTCTGGTAATTGAATTATCAATGTTGATCATTTTGGGTAAAGTATAAGAAAAGGGCTGCTAGTTACATGTGATATTTTAAGGTCACTGCAGTTTAAATTACAGTTAATAGATTTTAAGAGCAGGGTGTACTTTTAAACTGTATATCATTGTTTTAGTAGCTCTTAGCTGGCCTGTTTGTATGCAAAAACAATTTAAAATAAGTATTCATTGTTGCTGGGTCTGGCAGAGTCAGAGAAATAAATTGTATTTTGAATTGGTAGTCACAGCCTACATTTTGTTTAAATCTGTGTCTGATTGGCTAAGTAACTCATCTATGCAAGTTCCGGTGTTTTAAGTCAATATTGTATTAGGATAAATTGCAGTTAAATAGCAGAATATATATATTATCCTATTGTTTTATAAACACTGTTTAGAATTGTATTGCTTGGATGTTAAAGGTTTTTAGTCCCATTGTGTTAAATAAATAAAAGATTTGTAAATAAGGCTGGTTTTTAAGATAAACGTGTATGAATTTTGCATAGCATATTTAAATAGTTTTCAAGCGCATATAATATTATTTCATATTTCTTTTATTGCAAATATATTTCAAAAATGTTCATGGATATTAACTAAATAAAAGAGTCCAGGTATTTATATTAATTGTATGGTCTAGTAGATGCATGGTTGATTAGGGTTTCTATTTTTAAGGAAAATTATTATAAGATTGTGTTTATAACCCTGCCATAAACTGATATATTATTTGGATAGCACTACTAAGATTTTCATAAATATACTGACAACATAATATGCATCTTGTCATTGGCTTTAAACTAGCTCCCAGTAGTGAATTTCTGCTCCTTCAACAAAGCATACCAAGAGAATGAAACAAATAAGATAATAGAAGTAAAATGGAAGGTTGTTTAAGATTGTATTCTCTATCTTAATCATAATCATGACCCTTTCTTTCGTTTCGTTTTTATCTGTTAACCACATTGCTGTTCATATTGGTTATTCAGTCACAGCTTCTGTTTCTAACCTGCTGTCATCACTATACAGAGGTAAAGGGCTAGATTACAAGTGGAGAGCAAAATATTGCTTTTGTGAAAGTGATATTTGCTCTCCACTTAGTAATACCAGTGCAAGTAATACTAGCAGGATGATGCACCATGTCACAAAGCTCAAATCATCTCAAACTGGTTTCTTGAACATGACAATGGGGCCGAATTATCATTGTGCGGGCGGACATTATTCGCTGTAGCGGATCGTGTCCACAGCACATCGATAAATGCCGACAGCATACGCTGTTGGCATTTATCATTGCACAAGCTTTTCTAGTAAAATGCTTGTGCAATCCCTCCCCCTGCACATTCGCGGCCAATCATCCGCTAGCAGGGGGTGTCAATCAACCCAATCGTATCCGATCGGGCAGATTGCTGTCCGCCGCCTCAGAGGTGGTGGATAAGTTAAAGAGCAGCCGTCTCAAGACCGCTGCTTCTTAACTCCTGTTTCCGGTGAGCCTGAACGGTCGCATGGAAAAAGATGCATTCGGCCCCATTGACATTTTATAAATCGACTCCAATGAGTTCACTGTACTCCAATGGCCTCCACATTCACCAGATCTCAAGTCAATAGAGCACCTTTGGGATGTGGTGGAACAGGAGATTTGCATCATGGATGTGCAGCCGACAAATCTGCAGCAACTGCGTGATGCTATCATATCAATGTGGATAAAAATCTCTGAGGAATGTTTCCAACACCTTCTAGAATCTATGTCACGAAGAATTAAGGCAGTTCTGATGGCAAAAGAGGGTCCAACCTGGTACTAGCAAGGTGTGTCTAATAAAGTGGCCGGTGAGTGTATACTTACAGGGAACACACAGTTCCTCACAGACTGCAATGTAAAGGTACTTTTCAGTGTCGTTTTTTTCCTAACACCCCATTCCTACCCACTTTAGGCCCCAAAAACTGCTTTGTGCAGTTTTTTTTATTTAAAAAAAAAAAAAGCTACATTTTTTTAAAATAAAAAAACACAAGAGTTAAATTGGGGCCAAATGGGGGACATTTAGAAAATTACGTAGAGATCTGCTCTGTTAATTTTCTGAGCACTAATTGCTACTGCAAGATCTTGTAATAGCTGCTTATTTATCGCACGTACATAAACAAGCAAATTTGCCCATTTACGGGCGTGTGATAAATTATCGCTCCACTTGTAATCTATCCTATAATGTCCTATTGCATCACTGGCAATGGTAAGAGATATGCAGATACAGTGACACAGCTCTTGAAGTGGAGACGTCAAAACTGAATGTAGATGATTTGCACCCTGCTGTTTTCCTGTCTGATTTTTAATCTCTTGCTGTCTTTTAGCTTTGTATACAGAAAAAGCAGCACTCTGATAGCACAGCCAGAAATCCTAACTGACCTTTTCCAAAGTGTTTCAACAAACCCCCCCCCCAAAAAAAACCCCAGAAAGTAAAACATTGAAAGTGTTCCTGTCCTTGTACGCTAGTCTAGACGTCTCCACACCTAGACCATGAGTCAGGTTTTGTTTGTGTAAGATATGCTCCCTGCAGTTTGTAAATGTATCTAAACATCATGCAATGTGCCACTTCTGTGTCACCATATTAAGATAAAAGAGATCCAGATTTAGATGTTTTGCTTTCTAATATACTAACAGAGATTTATTGATTTTCTGAGCTGATTCATAATAAAACAGCTGTTTGAAAGTAAAAGGGCTGAGAAATATGTTTTATTAGAGCAGGTGCTGCCAATCTTTTTATAGGAGATGAGCTAAAGTTTTATCATTAAGTGACCAGGTCATATTTTGAATTTGTGTTGATTAATAATTAATTGATATTATTTTTATCAATAGTAATAATCTTAGACCCCTGGCTCTCAAGTCTCTTTGATGAATTTTAGCTGGAGGTATGCAATTGATACATATCATAAATATCATATTGTCAAAATGTTGGAAAGTACTGCATCACAGCTAAATTAATACCTAATTTATATGTTTTTCATTAGAGCAGATTCACAAACATGGCTTTTTCTAGGAATATAAAGCCATTCTAACTCTAGGGGGCCAAAATATCATAGTGCGAGCTGTAGCGGATCATGTCTGCCGCACATCGATAAATGCTGACAGCATAGGCTGTCGGCATTTATCATTGCACGAGAATTTCTCATGAAATGCTTGTGCAATACCGCCCCCTGCACATTTGTGGCAAATCGGCCGCTAGCAGGGGTGTCAAACAACCCGATCGTATCCGATTGGGCTGATTGCTGTCCACCGTCTCAGAGGTGGCGGACTAATTAAGGAGCAGCGATCTTATGGCCGCTGCTTCTTAACTCCTGATTAGAAGCATTCGGGCCTTGATAAATCGGCCCCTAGATCTTGAAAGACCCCCACTCACAACTGGATTCAGTGGGAGAGGACAGAGAATTGAGGTGCTGCCGAGTTACTTCCCAGAGAAATTAGGGGGGCTTATGGAAAGCTGAATCTTGCAGGGACCACAGGTTTAATAAAGTGGCACCTAATACTACAAAAATCTCCTCATTTTTAAACAAATACAAATCAATACATGACGTTAATAGTGCAATTGAAATTCTATTTAATGCAAGCAGTTAGAAAAAAGCCTTTATAGTTGATCTAGAAAAGTATCAATGTCTCAGACTTCTTTACAGCTGAAAAGTACAACGTTCCATTTTTAGTTAAAGGCACAACACCTGGATTTCCAAGAACATTTCATTTATTGAACACTCCATAAATGCAAGGACAATTCAGAGCGTTGCGTGAAAAAATAATTACATTTTTCTGCCTGCAAGAAAATTCTAATGAAGTTATTTGAATACAAGAGAGATGTATTATTGAATCATTTCAACAACACAAAGCAATCTAATGAGTTGCAACATGTAAAAAGATATTGGTGATTTGTAGGATGTCAACCTAATTTAAACTAGGTTCTACTGTATTGTATTGTATTAATTTCACCTCTTATAAAGAAATGGAGAGAACTAACCTTAGACATTTTTTTTTTTTACTTTAATTGATTGAACAGGTAGCGTTTGTATCTGTTTGGTGACAATGCTTTCTAAAGTAATCTAAGAGTTTGGGGGCAATGACAGTGGTTTTGTTACACCCGAAAACTTTTTGGGTTACCAGGTAACAACAGAATTGGATTTCGATATATGAAGAATGACCCTGAAAATGTGTCAGTAATTATTGAGAATTTGGACCATGATCAGAACACTGCCTGGCACAGGTATAGGGCCATTTTTCACCAAATCGATAATGTAAAAAGTACTTTGGGTAAACAATGAAAATCACTGATTCTAATCACATTATCATCAAAAACGGCTCATCTGCACACTGCAGCTGTAACATACTGATAATTATCTAACTATAGTGATTAATCCCTTAGTTCTTTACAATTGGTTAATCTAGCCTAGTATAATAAATATGTAATTGTATTATTATCAATTTAATTGTTTATCAATTTAATTGTTATTATTTTTATTCTTTAAAGAGGAAACAGATTCAGCATGCCTATATACATACACACAAACACACATGCATACACATACACCTACACTACACACACCCACCTACACTACACATACACACACATACCTACACTACACACACACCTACACTACACACACACACCTACACGACACACATATACACACACGCATACACACACACCTACACTACACACACACACCTACAATACACACATACACACACGCACATACGGGCATACACACACATGCATACAAACATATACAAATACAGACACCCGCACACACACACATGCATAAACACAAATACACACACACACGCATGCACGCACATACACATACACACACCTACACTACACGCATACACACACATACATATACACATGCATGCACGCACATACACACACATGCATGCATGCACACGCAAACACACACACATGCATGCACACGCAAACACACACGCATACACACACATACATACACACATAAGCACACATTCATACACACACATAAACACACACTTACACACACATAAGCACACATTACACACTTACACACACGCATACACACATTTACACACAAACATACGCACACACACACAATACATACAAGCACACACATACATACACATATACACACACATAATACACACACACATACAAGCACATGCATATATTCACATACACACACATATACACACATATACACACACAATACACACATATATATAAAGACAGGGATAGTCTGACTAAGACAGACGATTAGAGAACTATACTCCCTATAATCGAATCAGTAGTTGAAGGTAAAAGGTTCTTTGCTTAAATGCAACTACAATGACTAATCAAGGTTATATAATTTAATACTTACAGGGAAATATAAACTTCCTCTGGCATATTAAATCAAGCATTGTAATTTTGTCTGAGGCAAAACAAATATATCTCTGCTTGTAAAAGAAGTTAAGAGAAAGGTGTCAAACCTTTTTTACAGTGATAATAGAAGTAATTTGCCAGCTTTCATATAAACAATATACAGGCATAATCAGGCAATTCTATTTATTTTCACCTTCTGAATGTTTCATTTAACAATTGAAGAAACTAGTATTTTGCAGAAACATATATTTTAATAAACTGATTATTCTCAGTATATTCCTTCAGCTACACAGAAAATAAGTAACAGTTATTGGTCTTTATCTAATAAAGGGCCAAATTACAAGTCGAGCGCACATTTTGAGCTTTCCAGGGTGAGCTCATACTACGAGTTGAAAATAAACTGTTTAAGCTCTAGCGCTAACCCAACAAGCACAAAAAGCCGAAGTTAGAATATTGCACACCTGTTCACATATTCACCCATAGAAGTCAATGGAGAAAAAAAAGTGGAAAAAATCTAGCACCCCACTCTCATGCAAACTCGATCACATATTCTCATTTGCACTAACTCAACATGAAAATATGAATATTTCACATTCCAATGTTCTTCAAATAACAGAATATGTTCTAATTGTTCATAATATACTAGTTTGATTATACATAAACATTTAAAGATTGTAACACCCTTCAGTCACTGTATTTTGTAAACTGTTTGTCGTTTAAGAGTAAAAGAGTGAAATACAATAAAAAATAGAAGCTAACTTCAAAATTAAACTTTCATGATCAGATAGGGCATGCGGTTTGAGGAGACTTTCAAATTTTGCACAGTCTTTTTATATACACACTTCCTGAGATATCAGTTCCTACTGAGCATGTGCATAAGTTCACGGTGTATATGTATACTAGTCTGTGATTGGCTGATGGTTGTCACATGATACAGGTGACCAACAAATCGGGAAGAAAATAAAATTGTCAGGGAAAAATCTTCTGATTTATCAAAATTCAGAGTACTTGTTAATGTATTGTCTTTTTATTTGACACGTGTTAATTATGCAATGCTACCATATTTAATGGTCTTTTAAAAGCTAAAATTGGACTTTCTTAAAATCTTTGAGTGACCTTAAAGGGACAGTCTACTCCAGTATTTTTATTGTTTAAAAAGATAGATAATTCCTTTATTAACCATTCCCCAGCCAACACAGTTATATTAATATACTTTTTACCTCTGTGATTGCCTTGTATCTACGTCTCTGCAGACTGCCCCCTTAATTTAGTTCTTTTGACAGACTTGCATTTTAGCCAGTCAGTGCTGGCTCCTAGGTTATTCCACGTGCGTGAGCATAATGTTATTTATATGGCTCACGTGAACTAATGCCCTCTAGATGTTGAAAACTGTCAAAATGTACTGAGATAAGAGGTGGGGTTCAAGGGCTTACAAATTAGCATATGAGCCTACCTATGTTTAGATTTCAGCAAAGAATACCAAGAGAACAAAGCAAATTTGATGATAAGAGTAAATTGGAAACTTATTTAAAATTGCATGCCCTATCTGAATCATGAAAGTTTAATTTTGACTAGACTGTCCCTTTAAGTATTAATGTGACTTCTTAAATAATCTGCCCAGAGTGCAGAGTTTTAGATTTCTTTCCTAAGATATGGTGAGTCCACGGCTTGAGTAATTACTGTTGGGAATATCACTCCTGGCCAACAGGAGGAGGCAAAGGGCACCACAGTTAAACTGCTAAGTATCAGTCCCTTACCAACAACCCCCCATTCATTCTCTTTGCCTTCAGTGCATGGAGGAGGTGAAGTTAAGGTGTCTGAAGAAAAATTTAGATTTAATCTATAAGCAAGTTTTGGGGTATAGCCATATTCCACGTCATTCCTTGCAGTTGGGTAGTGGTGGCTTTAAAGCAGTTAGGAACTTGTAAAGAGGTACTTACTGTGTTTTCCTAACAATTGCTGCCCTAGTTTAGAAAGCCAGAGTTGGCTACTCTGTTCTTTCTTTTTCAAAGATCTCTGTGAGGAACTGTGTCCTCTCATAACTTGTAAATATCGGACAGCGGAGAAAGGGTAAAATGTTTTTATTAGGGTTTATTTTCTGACACATATTTACTTGATAAAACAATACAAGTTTAAACTCAAAGTAAGGCGGAATTCTCTATTTCAACATATTATTGATCTCCCTTTGCTTTAAAATAAAACAATGCAACATTTTAAACTGTCAGGTTTGAAAACCCGGTTATTTCTGGTACTCAGTGTATCAGGAAGTAGTGCCTCTATGTGTCATAGCAGTAATTTGAGCTCGGCAGTTGCGGTCACATGACCGGCTTTACTTCATAACGTTTCTGAGGAAAAGGTTGTTTTTCTCCATTTCTGGGTGATCCGGTATTAATTGGTAGCGGTAAGGCACCTCAGTAATTGAGGTGTGGAGTTGCCTGAGGGGTATTTTAGAGGTTTATTTGATGTTTATTAAATGTTTTTTCTTAACTTTTCTCACATAATTTTAGCTGGGGATCGATCCTAATTTGGGATAAAATTTAAAGTGTATTTTTTGCTTGGTTTATTTTAATTGAATATTAAAATCTTTGAAACTTATCTGTACAAGTTTATTTACTGTTTCACAACATGTCTGATATGGAGCAAGAGCCTGCTCTCATGAATTCATGCTTATTATGTTTAGATGCACAAATTGCAGCTCTTATGCAATTTTGTTCATCAAAATAAAGGTAACATTTTTGAGCCTAATGTCTCTCAGGATGATGCTGTTAAAATAATACCTCAGCTTTCTCCTGCTATGTCCCAAGCCTCAATGATGTCACATGCAGTGCCCTATGATTCCTCTATAACTCCTAGTGGAGTTTATTTAAAAGCAGAAATTGCTACCCAGGTATCTTCAGAGGTATCTGCGACATTAGCTGCCATTCCCAGATTACAGGGAAAACGCAAGAGGAAATCTAGAAATTTGGAAAGTAAGGTCCCTGCCCTCAGTTCTGCTTCTCAAGTTGCCCTTTCTCATAAGTCTGATGAGGAAGATACATTGGGACTTTCTGAGGGTGAAATCTCAGATTCGGACAGTATAATTCCTTCTTCTGATACTGAGGCGGTATCCTTCAGATTTAAGCTTGAACAACTTTGTGTATTGTTAAAGGAGGTTTTAGCTACTTTAGATGACTCCAATACCCCTGTCGTTGTCACTCCTAAGATATCTAGTAAACTTAATAGTTTCTTTGATGAACCTTCCACTTCTGAGGTTTTTCCTGTGCTGGACCGTGCTAGGGAGATTATCTCACAGGAATGGGAGAAATCAGGGATGTCTTTTTCCCCGTCTCCCATTTTTAAGAAAATGTTTTGTGTTGAGGCATCATTTAAAGACCCTTGGTATACTGTACCCAAAGTTAAAGGGGCCATTTACACTCTGGCTAAGAGAACCACTATTCCTATTGAGGATAGCTGCTCTTTTAAGGATCCGCTGGACAAAAAGCTGGAGGCTTATTTGAAAAAGATTTATTTTTATCGAGGTTTCCAATGGCAACCTGTGTCTCATTCTCTTCAAGTTGAGACTTCTTTGGATGAAATTCAAGATAGGATTAAAGCTCTTAAGTTGGCCAATTCCTTTATTGCAGATGCCATTTTACAGGTTGTTAGACTAGGAGCTAAAACTTCTAGTTTGACTGTCTTATCACACAGGGCATTATAGTTGAAATCCTGGTCTGCTACAGACTGAACAAGAATTCTATAGTGCACAAGTGAAAGAAGTGTGTGCATATGGGATGCTTTTTATGGAAATAAGGTTATGTGTGTTGCTTTTGTTAACATTTCTATAAGGAGTGCGTTATTGGGTAATGGCGGGATGTGTCCAGGATTTGGAGAGATTTTGCTTGATGCTAATAGCAGCAAGATGGAAAGTAAGAGTAGGTGAGAATGAGATTTATAGCAGTGGGGGAATTTCTGTGAGGTGGTGCAGTTTAGTGACATTGATTTTAAAATGGAGAGTAGTTCATGTGAGCTAAGGTATGGATAAGAAAGGAGAGAGGGGCCTATAAAAACTGCATGTGGGGTAAGGTATGAGCATGTGAGCCTGCCTGTGGACTAGGCATGAGACGGTTAAAATGAAAAGCAGTCCTGAAAACATACCAAAACATTAAGTGTAAAAAATAAAACTGTTTGAATGAAAAATATTTTAGCTTGCCTTAAATCTTCTTCAAATCTTGTTCAATTCTTGTCTAATTCTTAGTGCTGTCACTTAAAGGGACAGTCTAGTATAAATTAAACTTTCATTATTCAGATAGGACTTTTCTTTTTAATCGACTTTCCAATTTACTATTATAATCAAATTTGCTTTTTTCTCTTGGTATTCTTAGTTTAAACTAAACATAGGTAGGCTCATGTGCTAATTTCTTAGCCTTTGAGGGCAGCCTCTTATCACATGCTTTTTCTTTTCAACACAAAGAGACAGAAAGTACACATGGCCCATATAGATAACACTGTGTTCAGGCACAGGGGGTTATTTAAGATTTAGCACAATACAATGCTAAATTTAAGACAATAGATAATAAACAGTCACAGTCATGTGATCAGGGGGCTGGAAGAAGGTTCCTAGATACAAGGTAATCACAGAGGTAAAAAGTATATTAATATAACTGTGTTGGTTATGCAAAACTGGGGAATGGGTAATAAAGGGATTATCTATCTTTTAAAACAATAACATTTCTATGGTAGACTGTCCCTTTAAAGATGGTCACTTAGACAGATGGGAGCTTAGAGAGATTAAGTGCTCTGCAAATGCTCTAAGAAAGCAAATGCTCACACCTAGCTACCCTTAAGTTTATAAGGCTACAGCAGACAGCTAAATTCCCCAAGTTAATTGACTGGAGACAGGGAGAAAAGTTACACCCAGGTGAGGGGGACTGAGAATTACAACAAGATCAGAAGGATAGATTCAAGAAAAGGAAATTGGGTGGGGATTAATTAATTAAATAAGCAAAGTTAGATATGGGAGATATACCAGAGGTTAAAACAGTGTAAGGGAATCAGGAATAAGCAGTGGTTTATATGGGAGACATACCAGAGGTTAAAACAGTGTAAGGGAATCAGGAATAAACAGTGGTTTATATGGGAGACATACCAGAGGTTAAATCAGTTTAAGGGAATCAGGAGTAAACAGTGGTTTATATGGGAGACATACCAGAGGTTAAATCAGTGTAAGGGAATCAGGAATAAACAGTGGTTTATATGGGAGACATGCCAGAGGTTAAAGCAATGTAAGGAAATCAGGAATGAACAGTGGTTTATATGGGAGACATGCCAGAGGTTAAAGCAGTGTAAGGGAATCAGGAGTAAACAGTGGTTAATATGGGAGACATACCAGAGGTTTAAGCAGTGTAAGAGAATCAGGAATAAACAGTGGTTTATATGGGAGACATACCTGAAAGTAAGTAAGAAAGAGCAGGGTTAGTTTAAGCAGATGTTAGGCTTAAGTAGGTAGGTGATAGTTCCAGTTCCAGTGCAGGAACAGGGTCTCACGTTTTACTCCAACCTATTTGTGGTTCCCAAAAAATAAGGAACTATAAGCTACATTCTTCCTTTAGTACAAGAGTGTCAGTTCATGACAACCATAGACCTAAAGGATGCGTATCTTCATGTTCCTATTCACAAGGATCATCACAGATTCCTGAGATTTGCCTTTCTGGACAAACATTTCCAGTTTGTGGCCCTTCCATTTGGTCTAGCCACGGCTACCAGAATTTTTTCAAAAGTTCTAGGGGCTCTTTTGGCAGTGATCCGTTCTAGTGGAATTGCTGTGGCACCCTACCTGGATGACATATTGGTTCAGGCGCCATCTTTTCAACAAGCAATGTCTCACACAGAGATGTTGTTGTCTTTTCTTTGTTCCATTGGATGGAATGTGAACCTGGAAAAAAGCTCCCTTTCCCTTGCTACAAAAGTAGTGTTCTTATGGACCATAATAGATTCTCTATTGATGAAGATTTTTCTGACAGAGGTCAGGAAAAACAAAATAATTTCCTCTTGCCTCTCTCTTCAGGCTACTGCTTATCCTTCAGTGGCTCAATGTATTGAGGTAATCGGTCTGATGGTGGCTTCCATGAACATCATTCCTTTTGCTCTATTCCATTTGAGAGCTCTCCAGTTGTGCATGCTCAGACAATGGAATGCCGACAATGCGGATCTATCTCAGATAATAGAGTTAGTCATTAAGGGACTCTCTCCCGTGTTGGATTTCTCAGGAACATCTGTCTCAGGGCACATGCTTTTGGAGACCTTCCTGGGTGATTGTGACCACGGATGCCAGCCTGCTGGGCTGGGGAGCAGTCTGGAACTCATTAATAGCTCAGAGCCTTTTGACTCAGGAGGAGTCTGCTCTTCTCATCAACATCTTGGAGTTGAGGGCGATTTACAATGCTCTATTGACTTGGCCTCAGTTGTCCTCAGCCCAGTTTATCAGGTTCCAGTCAGACAACATAATCTCTGTGGCTTAGATCAATCACCAGGGAGGAACTTGGAGTTCCTTAGCCATGAAGGAGGTTACTCGGATTCTTCAGTGGGCAGAGACCCACAATTGCTGTATATCTGCCATACACATTCCAGGAGTAGACAACTGGGAAGCAGATTTTCTGAGCAGACAGACTTTTCATCCCGGGGAGTGGGAACTCCATCCAGAGGTGTTTTCCAGCTTAGTCCTCAAATGGGGGGTGCCGGAGTTAGATCTGATGGCGCCCCGTCAGAACCCCAAGCTGTGCCAGATGTGCAATCTTTTTGTCAGGCCTTGGTCAAAATCAGGAAATTCTTGAAGTCTATTGTTTCTCCTTGGAGCCTTAACCTTGTTCTTAAAGTTTTACAGCTGTCTAAGTTTGAGACGTGGCATTCCATAGATATTAAGTTATTATCTTGGAAGGTTTTGTTTCTCGTTGCTATCTCTTCTGCTCGAAGAGTCTCGGAACTCTCAGCTCTGCAGTGTGATTCCCCTTATCTTATTTTTCATGCCGATAAGGCGGTTCTTCGTACTAAGTTAGGTTTCCTTCCTAAGGTTTTTTCTAATAGAAATATCAATCAGGAAATTGTTGTTCCCTCTCTGTGTCCTAATCCATCTTCTTCCAAAGAACGTTTGTTACACAATTTGGATGTTGTACATGCTCTTAAATTCTACTTACAGACGACTAAGCATTTTCGCCTGTCCTCTGCCCTCTTTATCTCTTTCTCTGGGAAACGTAAAGGTCAGAAAGCTACTGCTACTATTCTTTCTTTTTGGTTACGAAGTATAATTTGTTTGGCTTATGAGACTGATGGACAGCAGCCTCCTGAGAGGATTACAGCTCATTCCACAAGAGCTGTTTCCTCCTCTTGGGCTTTCAAAAATGAAGTTTCTGTGGAACAAATTTGCAAGGCTGCAACTTGGTGTTTTCTACATACTTTTTCCAAATTTTCCAAATTTTATATTTTTGCCTCAGCTTCTTTTGGGAGAAAGGTTCTTCAAGTGGTGGTGCCTTCTGTTTAGGGCTACCTGTCTTGTCCCTTCCTATTTATCCATGTCCTCTAGCTTGGGTATTGGTTCCCATCAGTAACTACTCAAGCAGTGGACTCACCATATCTTAAGAAAGAAAAACAAAATGTATGCTTACCTGATAAATTTATTTATTTCCTTATATGATGGGTCCACGGCCCCACCCTTTATTTTAAGACAGTTGTTCTTTTGACTATAACCTCGGGCACCTCTACACCCTGTGTTACACCTTTTTCTCTATTTACCTGTGGTCGAATGGCTGAGGGTTGTGGGTAAGGGAGTGATACTTAGCAGTTTAACTGTGGTGCTCTTTGCCTCCTCCTGCTGGCCAGGAGTGATATTCCACACAGTAATTGCTCAAGCCGTGGATTTACCATATCCGGAAATAAATACATTTATCAGGTAAGCATAAATTTTGTTTTTGCGAGCCCTTAGCCAATTCCAAGATGGTTTCAACTATGATCAGCAACTTAACATTTTAGAGGGGCTCAGCCAGGTAAATGTAAAGGGACAGAAAATTCAAAATTAAACTTAGATGGATTGGATAGAGCATAACATTTTAAACAACTTTCCAACTTACTTACAGAATTCATTTTGCTTAGTTTTCTTGGTATCTTTTGTTAAAGGATTATAATTCAGCTGGAAATTGCTCATAAACAAGACATATATATGGATAAATCAAGATAAGATCAGTAAAACAAACTTTACTAATGTCGTGCGGACATAATTCACTACAGCGAATCATGTCCACCCGCCATATAATAAATTGGTCCCTTAGTCTAAACTTCACATGAATAGTAGATTTTTTAATGACAAATTCTCCTCCCCCTGTATCATGTGACAGCCATTAGCAAATCACAAATGCATATACTTATATAGAAGTAAATTCGAAGTACATTGGAAAGCGGATTAACATTGTTGCTCTATCGGAATCATGAAAGTTTAATTTTGACTTGAGTGTCCCTTTAAAGGGACAGTCTACTCCAGAATTTGTATTGTTTAACAATATAGATAATTCCTTTATTACCCATTACCCAGTTTTGCACAACCAACACGGTTATATCAATACACTTTTTTTTACCTCTGCGATTAACTTGTATCTAAGCCTCTGCAGATTGTGCACATATTTCAGTTGTTTTTACATATTTGTATTTTAGCCCATCAGTGCTGACTCATAAATAACTCCACGTGGGTGAGCACAATGTTATCTATATGGCACACAGGAACTAGCACAATATAACTTTGAAAAACCGCCAAAATGCACTTTGGGTAAGAGGAGGCCTTTAATATCTTAGAAATTAGCATATGAACCTATCTAGATTTAGCTTTCAACAAAGAATACAAAGAGAACAAAGAAAATTTGATGATCAAAGTAAATTGGAAAGTTGTTTAGTTGCATCGCCAATATGAATCATGAAACTTTAATTTTGACTAGACTGTCCTTTTAAGATAGCCCTTAAAAGGGGTTGCTCTACAAGAAAACTATCCGTCCAATGGTTATTTTTGCAGATAATTATCTTTGTAAGCATTCCGGAACACATGCCCTTTAATTTCAGTTAATTTTCGCATGTGCACTGGTCTCCCTGAAGACGATTTGCAGAATGCTGAAGATGGCATGGATAACGTAAGCGGCTATGTCTGCTCAACTAACTGTGCACGAGCGCTATATTCCTACCCATGTAAAAAGATTGTGATAGGAGTCATATAATGAGTCCCACAGTGTCATTAACCAAGCCTCCAGACTAAAAAAAAAAAAGAGAAAAGGTCTGGGAGGCATTCTGCTCAAAAGGGCTGTGTGGGGATTTGAACCTGTGGCTCTGTGCATACTACACGGTTTGCTTATGTTGAGCCGCAGTTAGTTCTTGTGAATTTCAAATGCAATAGCATGCAACTTGATCTGTCAAGTGTGTATTTGTCTAATTGTATTTTCACCTGTGCAAACACAGGTGCACTTAATTTTGAATATACTCAGAGCCAATCATGTGCAAAACCTTTCCTATTTAAGGCTGGCTGTTAGGCTGCATATTGTCTTCACATTGTTTCTGTTTTGTCACAAGCCAAAACCTGTTTCCTGTACTTCAGTACATTTTGGAGGAAGACTTCACCTTTGCACCTGTTTACAAGGTTGTTTCCTGCCTTGTGCAATTCCTGCACTTCAGTTATTACCAGGACAAAGACTTTACCTTTAAACCTGCTACCTATTTACAAGGTTGTTTCCTGCTTTGTGCAATTCCTGCACTTCAGTTATTACCAGGACAAAGACTTTACCTTTAAACCTGTTACCTGTTTACAAGGTTGTTTCCTGCCTTGTGCAACTCCTGCACTTCAGTTATTACCAGGACAAAGACTTTACCTTTAAACCTGTTACCTGTTTACAAGGTTGTTTCCTGCCTTGTGGAATTCCTGCACTTCAGTTATTACCAGGAGAAATTCCTTTTGAATCTGCATCTCTGCTTACTTGTTTATTCCTTTCCACTCCTGGTGTATGTGGACATAACATACCTGTATAGTATATATTTAAAATACCCTGCAAGTATTTGCTCAAAGTATTTTGCTATTTAAATAAATCTGATATCTTTTCAATCTCTATGGCTTCTACTAATCTTCATTTAAAGCAACTGTTCCAGACAATGAGGCTCTCACAAAATATCCTGAGACAGAACATGACAAACGGAGGGTTTGGAAAATAATTCAATATAAAATCTAGTTTTTTAATGTTCTTTTCATTGCTTTTTATTTTTATATCCCTTTTAAACAGTAATCCTAGGTGAGCTCAAGAGTGTGCACGTGTCTTTAGCCACCTGGCAGCAGTCTTTGCAACAATGTATATAGCAGTTATGTATAGTTGCATAAGGTGCTGCCATAGAATTCTAAAAATAACTAGCACACTCCTAAGCTAACAGACTCCTTAGATTTACTCTTCAACAAAGGATGCCAAGAAAACAAATGGCATTTGATAATAGAAGTAAATTGGAAATATTTTTAAAATTGCAGCTCTATGTGAATCATGAATGTTTATTTTTTGTTTAACTTTATTGTCCCTTTAAAGAGGGAAGTAATCTTGTGCGAGTGGTTCTGTCACAAAGAAGATGTGTTCAGTCTCATATTGAAGCTCAAGGGAGAGTGGGTGAAGTCTCAGCTATCGCAGAGAGCAAGGTGAGAGGTGCATTAGCCTTTAATAGAGGCTGGGCCAGTGTATGGTTGAGGTGGGAGAATATAGATGTGAAAGGAAGATTCATCCTATGGTATAACAAAAGCAGGATGAGGACCATAAAGTCCAGAGTACCTTTATAACTGCATCAAATGGGTTTAACTGCTCTCAGCCCCCCCCCCTTTCTAATATTTCCCTCCTCTAACCCTTCCCACTTCCCCTCTGTAAACAATCCCCCTTTTTTTTCCATCTTTTGGCATGAGATCATGGCACACTCTCCTCCTCTTACCTTTACCACGCTAAATACTAGAGGTTTGAACTCTCCAATGAAAAGGAGCCTCCTGATAAAGTATTTATCCTCCCTAAAAACAGATTTAGGCTTCCTTCAGGAAACCCACTGGGTAGGAGGTGAGGAAATGAGACTTAGAACCCCGCTATTTCCCCATGTTTACTCGGCCTCTTATTTGGGTAAAAGTAGAGGGGTTGCTATTTTGATCAGTTGAAACCTATCTTTTCAATGCTTACATGTAGAACAAGATGTAGACGGGAGATACATCATAGTGGTATGCAAACTAAATAACCGCATATTTTGGTTAATATCTACGCTCCCAATCAAGGCCAATTGAAATTTCTCAGGAAAACATTTGATCTTGTAGATAAAATTAAACAGGGAACCCTCCTTATGGGAGGAGATTTCAATTTAGTTTGGGATCCAGTACTGGATAAGAGATTCTCCAATCCGGGCTCTAGGGATGCACATATTAATTCATCTGCCACAAAGTTCCATGAACTGGTGTACCAGTATCAGCTGTTTGACATCTGGCATTCCTTACACCCTATAGATAGGGATTATTCCTATCTATCCCCAACACATAGATCCTACTCCCGCATAGTCTAGTTTTTCACAGATTCCTGGACCCTAAATGATGTCCAAAAAGCTAAAATGTCCTCATGGTCAGACCATGATGCAGTAACCATCACCATGCCAAGTAATACGGCGCTCACTTCAAGTCCAAGATGGAAATTCCCCCAACTCTTATGGACAGATCCCCTGTTTCTTGGGTCTCTACAAGAAGCAACCAATGACTTATTCTGGCATAATATGGAAGAGGACACCTCACAACAAATCAGATGGGGTGCTTTTAGGGCATATATCCTGGGTTTTAGCATTAGCAAACTGGCTAAGGTCAAAAAAGATAGAGGTGCACCCCTAGGCAAATTGATGTGTGATTTTTAGGAAAGCGAATAGCTTGAACAGCCAATAGAATGCAAGCTCAATCTGATTGACTGATTGGATCAGCCAATCCGATTGAACTTGAATCTGATTGGCTGATTCAATCAGCCAATCAGATTTTTCCTACCTTAATTCCGATTGGCTGATAGAATCCTATCAGCCAATCGGAATTCGAGGAGCGCCATCTTGGATGATGTCACTTAAAGGAACCTTCATTCGTCGGGTAGTTGTCGGGGAAGGAGGATGTTCCGCGCCGGAGGTCTTGAAGATGGAGCCGCTCCTTGTCGGATGGATGAAGATAGAAGATGCCGCTTGGATGAAGATGTCTGCCGGTCCGGATGTCCTCTTCTGCCCGGATAGGATGAAGACTTCTGCCACTCCGGATGTCTTCTTTTGGTCCATCGGTGCCCGGTTGGGTGAAGACGACTCAAGGTAGGGAGATCTTCAGGGGGGTAGTGTTTATTTAAGGGGGATTTGGGTGAGAGTAGGGGTATGTGGGTGGTGGGTTGTAATGTTGGGGGGTGGTATTGTGTTTTTTTTTACAAGCAAAAGAGCTGATTTATTTGGGGCATGCCCCGCAAAAAGCCCTTTTAAGGGCTGGTAAGGTAATAGAGCTGTTAACTTTTTTAATTTAGATTAGGGTAGGGAAATGTTTTTATTTTGGGGGGCTTTGTTATTTTATTAGGGGGCTTAGAGTAGGTGTAATTAGCTTAAAATTCTTGTAATCTTTTTTTTTTGTAATTTAGTGTTTTGTATTTTTTGTAATTTAGTTTAATTTATTTAATTGTATGTAATTGTAGGTAATTTATTTAATTTATTTAATTATAGTGTAGTGTTAGGTTTAATTGTGACTTAGGTTAGGATTTATTTTACAGGTAATTTTGTAATTATTTTAACTAGGTAGCTATTAAATAGTTAATAACTATTTAATGGCTATTGTACCTAGTTAAAATAAATACAAAGTTGCCTGTAAAATAAATATAAATCCTAAAATAACTACAATATAATTATTCGTTATATTGTAGCTATATTAGGGTTTATTTTACAGGTAAGAATTTAGTTTTAAATAGGAATACTTTATTTAATAAGAGTTAATTTATTTCGTTAGAATAAAATTATATTTAACTTAGGGGGGTGTTAGGGTTAGGGTTAGACTTAGCTTTAGGGGTTAATACATTTATTATAGTAGCGGCGAGGTCTGGTCGGCAGATTAGGGGTTAATACTTGAAGTTAGGTGGCGGCGATGTTAGGGAGGGCAGATTAGGGGTTAATACTATTTATTATAGGGTTTGCGAGGCGGGAGTGCGGCGGTTTAGGGGTTAATAAATTTATTAGAGTGGCGGCGAGGCCCGGTCGGCAGATTAGGGGTTAATAAGTGTAGGTAAGGTAGTGGCGACGTTGGGGGGCAGATTACGGGTTAATTAATATTATGTAGGTGTCGGCGATGTTAGGGGCAGCAGATTAGGGGTACATAGGTATAATGTAGGTTGCGGCGGTGTCCGGAGCGGCAGATTAGGGGTCAATAGTGTAATGCAGGGGTCAGCGATAGCGGGGCGGCAGATTAGGGGTTAATAAGTGTAAGGTTAGGGGTGTTTAGACTCGGGGTACATGTTAGAGTATTAGGTGCAGACTTAGAAACTGTTTCCCCATAGGAAACAATGGGGCTGCGTTAGGAGCTGAACTCTGCTTTTTTGCAGGTGTTAGGTTTTTTTTCAGCCCAAACTGCCCCATTGTTTCCTATGGGGGAATCGTGCACAAGCACATTTTTCCAGCTAGCCGCTACCGTAAGCAACGCTGGTATTGAGGGTTGAAGTGGCGGTAAATTCGGCTCAACGCTCCCTTTTTGGAGCCTAACGCAGCCCTTCAGAGAACTCTCAATACCAGCGTTGTTTAGAAGCAGCGCTAGAAAAAAGACGCGTAGCTAACGCACCCCTTTGGCCGCAAAACTCTAAATCTAGGTGTAAGTTATTATAAAATCAATTATAAAAAGACAGAAGGCTATCCCATAAGGATAGACCATCCTTCTTTGCTCCAACTTCAGGCTCTATATTCCTTCTCATGGTCAACGCAGAATCTGAAACATCTTGGGGTAATTTTAAGTGATGATCCTGATCAGGTAATCCATGATAATTTTGACGTATTACTTTATAGCCTTAAGCACCTGTTAGAGAAATGGGACTTCAAGGAGTTATCCTGGTTTGGGAGGTCCGCCTCAGTTAAAATATCCTTGGTCCCGAAGGTACTCTATCTTTTCCGCTGCATTCCGTTGAATGTTCCCCAATCTATTCTTTTTCACATACAAAAACTATTCTCTAACTATATATGGGAAACTAAAGCACATAGAATAGCTTATAATACGTTACAGAGATCGTTTCCCTGTGGAGGTATCTATCGCTGCACCTAACATTTTCACTTACTATGAGACAGCAAGACTTTCTCATGTTTCAGCATGGGGCATAAAGGAGGATAGACCAGGCTGGTATCTTTTAGAGGCCTCTAAGATATCAGGTGACCTGGAACTTTCGGATTTAATTTGGGTCCCTAAAGTTAGAAAACTTAAACCATACCTCCATAATGTGGTGGTTCAGCACAACCTTCTGATATGGGAATCCCTGAGAAATAGACTGCCAGTTGCCCACCAATACATCATATGACAGGGTTGTTCTGGGATTTTAAAAATATACATACTGGAGACTGGAAACTGAAGGGATTCTCATTGGTTGAAGACTTCTTTGACCGAAACCAAACTCTTGATCAGACCTTGGTATCCACTAGGTTTGCACCAGCCCCACCTTGGCTACCATTTGAATCTCTTACGCTTAGATTACGCTTTAGCTTTATGGGCTAACGTGGGAACAAAAAGCTCTTAACTACTGTGCTATGAAGTTCAATCTGATTGGCTGATCCAATCAGCCAATCGGATTGACCTTGCATTCTATTGGCTGATTGAATCAGCCAATTAGATTTTTCCAACCTTAATTTCCAATTGGCTGATAGAATCCTATCAGCCAATCGGAATTCGAGGGACGCCATCTTGGATGACGTCCCTTAAAGGAATCGTAATTTGTCGTTAGTCCATCGGTTGAAGAGGATGGCTCCGCGTCGGCTGGATGGAAGATGGCTCCGCTCCGGATGGATGAAGATAGAAGACGCCGCTTGGATGAATACTTCTACCGGATGGAGGACCTCTTCTTGTCCCGCTTGGATGAAGACTTCTACCGGATGGAGGACCTCTTCTTGCTCCGCTTGGATGAAGAATTTGGCTCGGCTGGGTGAAGACGACTCAAGGTAGGGAGATCTTCAGGGGGTTAGTGTTAGGTTTATTTAAGGGGGGTTTGGGTGGGTTAGAGTAGGGGTGTGTGGGTGGTGGGTTTTAATGTTGGGGGGGTTGTATTTTTTTACAGGTAAAAGAGCTGATTACTTTGGGGCAATGCCCCGCAAAAAGCCCTTTTAAGGGCTGGTAAAAGAGCTGATTACTTTGTAATTTAGAATAGGGTAGGGAATTTTATTATTTTGGGAGGCTTTTTTATTTTATTAGGGGGCTTAGATTAGGTGTAATTAGTTTAAACTTCTTGTAATTTTCTTTTATTTTCTGTAATTTAGTGTTTGTTTGTTTTTTGTATTATAGTTTAGTTTATTTAATTGTATTTTAGTTTAGCTAATTGTCGGCAATTTATTTAATTAATTTATTGATAGTGTAGTGTTAGGTGTATTTGTAACTTAGGTTAGGATTTATTTTACAGGTAATTTTGTAATTATTTTAACTAGGTAGCTATTAAATAGTTATTAACTATATAATAGCTATTGTACCTAGTTAAAATAAATACAAAGTTGCCTGTAAAATAAATATAAATCCTAAAATAGCTACAATGTAACTATTAGTTATATTGTAGCTATATTAGGGTTCATTTTATAGGTAAGTATTTAGTTTTAAATAGGAATAATTTATTTAATTATAGTAAATTTATTTAGATTAATTTAAATTATATTCAAGTTAGGGGGGTGTTAGGGTTAGGGTTAGACTTAGGTTTAGGGGTTAATAACTTTATTATAGTAGCGGCGATGTTGGGGCGTGAGATTAGGGGTTTATAATTGTAGGTAGGTGGCGGCGATGTTAGGGAGGGCAGATTAGGGGTTAATAAAATGTATTATAGTGTTTGCGAGGCGGGAGTGTGGCGGTTTAGGGGTTAATACATTTATTATAGTGGCGGCGAGGTCCGGTCGGCAGATTAGGGGTTAATAAGTGTAGGTAGGTGACGGCAACGTTGGGGGGGGGGGGGCAGATTAGGGGGTAATAAATATAATATAGGTGTCGGCGATGTTCGGGGCAGTAGATTAGGGGTTCATAGCGATAATGTAGGTTGCGGCGGTGTCCGGAGCGGCAGATTAGGGGGTTAATAATAAAATGCAGGTGTCAGCGATAGCGGTGGCGGCAGATTAGGGGTTAATAAGTGTAAGGTTAGGGGTGTTTAGACTCGGGGGTTCATGTTAGTGTGTTAGGTGTAGACTTAGAGAGTGTTTCCCCATAGGAAACAATGGGGCTGCGTTAGGAGCTGAACGCTGCTTTTTTGCAGGTGTTAGGTTTTTTTCAGCCAGCTGAGCCCCATTGTTTCCTATGGGGATATTGTGCACAAGCACGTTTTTCTATCTTACCGCTACCGTAAGCAGCGCTGGTATTGAGGGTTGAAGTGGAGCTAAATTATGCTCAACGCTCCCTTTTCTGAGGCTAACACAGCCATTCAGACAACTCTAAATACCAGCGTTGTCTTAAGGGTGCGCTGGGAAAAAAAGGAGCGTTAGCACCGCGGGTCTTTACCAACAAAACTCTAAATCTAGGCGTTAGAGTTCTTGGCTTCTTGAGGACCTGGGGATTTTTCACACACCCTCTAGAAGACCTACTCCATGGGAGCTTAGGTGGAGAAGCGAGTTAAACACCCTAAACCCCTTACGGTTCATTATAACCTACTTCTATCAGATCTTACTCAAGGAGTGACGTGTCAATTTAAGGCATGGATTAGAGAGATTGATGTCAATCTTTCTGATCGTGACTGGGATACCGCTATCTCATTTACTAAAAAGACTGTACACTGTGTTACTATGATAGAAGTATACATTAAAGTGCTTTTGAAATGGCATAGAACCCCAGCCAGACTCGCTAAGATGTACCCTGAAGCCTCACCTTTATGCTGGCGAGGATGCAGAACCATAGGCTCTGATCTCCACATTTGGTGGGATTGCCCGAAATTACTTCCATTATGGGAGGAGATAAGACATTTATGCAATTCCTTAAATCTTGTTGCAGAGATATCACCTGCCAACGCTCTATTACATATAATGACAAACACTACGCCGATGATGTCGAGGATACTACTGGTGTACATATTCATGGCAACTAAATTGTGCATCGCAGAAGCCTGGAAATCTCCTGAGCCCCCACACCTTTCAGAAATTACAGGGGTAATAGATTACATGGCTAGCATGGAGAGATACTTTTATAATTCGATTGATCAAATGGATACCTAATGGCTAATATGGAATAGTTGGGTTCATAAATGTTGAAACTACCCAATACTGTTCTAGCCTACTATACGAACTGATAGGAAGTGTCCCCATGGCCGTATGTCAAGTGATGATAACCTTGAAGAGATAGTAACCCCCTTTTTTTTTTCCTCTCCCACGATTCCTCCTTCTTCCTCCCTTATCTCCCCGATTCCTTCTTCCCTGTATTCTCCCCTCTAACTATCAGTACACCTTTTTTCTCTTTTCTTTGGATCTGAGAACAGACCCCAAATGGATTGGTTAAGATACAAAGTGAACGAATTATACCACTTGAGATGTAATATGCACTTTTGCTTAACATCACTGAAGAAGCTCCTATTGGATATATTACCGAATCCCATTAATAATGTGACATACCTATAGTACTCATTTAAAGTTTGGATACAGTACAAAGTAATACTCAGAGGCGTAACTAGAAACCACAGGGCCCAGGTGCAAGAATCTAAGAAGCCCCCACCCCCCAAAAAAAAGTGAATTTGATAAATATCTTTTTTTTAACATTTAACACAGAAAAAAAATTATGAATCAGATTACATGTCTGCAAAAGGAGGTACCCTGTGCCCACAGTCTGTTAGATGGTCTGACCTCCTATTACTGTATATAGTGACATTGTTTAACCTACCAGTACTGTATATAGTGAGTTAGTCTGTAATCTGCCGGTGAGATGGCTGACCTGACCCTACCTGCTCCAGTACTTTATAAAGTCACCACAGTAGTCTGTGACATAGGATTGTACACCTAACACCCTAACATGTACCCCAAGTCTAAACACCCCTAATATGCCTCCCTCTACACCACCGCCACCTACATTATACTTATTAACCCCTAATCTGCCGCCCGACACCGCCACCACCTACATTATACTTATTAACCCCTAATCTGCTGCCCCGACACCGCCGCCACCTACATAAAAGTATTAACCCCTATCCCGCCGCTCCCGGAGCCCACCGCAACTAAATAAATGTATTAACCCCTAAACTGCCAGCCCCCCACATCGCCATAAACTAAATTAACCTATTAATCCCTAAACTTAACCCGCTAACTGTACATTAAATATTAACTCATCCCTATCTTATAATAAATTTAAACTTACCTTTAGATTTAAATTAAACTATATTAAACTATTAATTAACCTATTCTAACTATTATAATAAAATTACATTAAACTATATTAAATTAATAATTAACCTACCCTAACTATTATAATAAAATTATATTAAACTATATTACATTAATAATTAATCTAACCTAACTTTTATACTAAAATTACATTAAACTACAAATTAAATTAACTATATTATATATTTAAACACCTAACCCTACTCAAATTATTTAATTCTACACTAAAAAATTACTTACAAAAAATAACAAACACTAAGTTACACAAAAAAATAATCACTAACGCCTAGATTTAGAGTTCTGCGTTAGCCGTCAAAACCAGCGTTAGGGGGTCCTAACGCTGGTTTTGGCCTACCGCTGGTATTTAGAGTCTTGTAGGTAAGGGTCTAACACTCACTTTCCAGCCGCGACTTTTCCATACCGCAGATCCCCTTACGTCAATTGCGTACCCTATCTTTTCAATGGGATCTTTCTAACGCTGGTATTTAGAGTCTTGGCTGAAATGAGCGTTAGAAATCTAACGACAAGACTCCAGCCGCAGAAAAAAGCCAGGAGTTAAGAGCTTTCTGGGCTAACGCCGGTTCATAAAGCTCTTAACTACTGTGCTCTAAAGTACACTAACACCCATAAACTACCTATGCACCCCTAAACCGAGGCCCCTCCACATCGCCGCCACTCTATTAATTTTTTTAACCCCTAATCTGCCGACCGCACACCGCCGCAACCTACATTATCCCTTTGTACCCCTAATCTGCTGCCCCTAACATCGCTGACCCCTACATAATATTTATTACCCCCTAATCTGCCCCCCCAACGTCGCCGCTACCTACCTACACTTTTTAACCCCTAATCTGCCGACCGGACCTTGCCGCTACTCTAATAAATGTATTAACCCCTAAACCGCCTCAGTCCCGCCTCAAAAACCCTATAATAAATTTTATTAACCCCTAATCTGCCCTCCCTAACATCGCCGACCCCTAACTTCAAGTATTAACCCCTAATCTGCCGACCGGACCTCGTCGCTACTCTAATAAATGTATTAACCCCTAAAGCTAAGTCTAACCCTAACCCTAACACCCCCTAAGTTAAATATAATTTAAATCTAACAAAATAAAATAAATCTTATTAAATAAATTAATCCTATTTAAAGCTAAATACTTACCTGTAAAAAAAACCCTAATATAGCTACAATATAAATAATAATTATATTGTAGCTATTTTAGGATTAATATTTATTTTACAGGCAACTTTGTATTTATTTTAACTAGGTACAATAGCTATTAAATAGTTAATAACTATTTAATAGCTACCTAGTTAAAATAATTACAAAATTACCTGTAAAATAAATCCTAACCTAAGTTACAATTATACCTAACACTACACTATCAATAAATTAATTAAATAAACTACCTACAATTATCTACAATTAAATCAACTAAACTAAATTACAAAAAAAACAAACACTAAATTACAAAAAAAAAAAAACACTAAATTACAAAAAATAAAAAAAGATTACATGAATTTTAAACTAATTACACCTACTCTAAGCCCCCTAAAAAAATAACAAAGCCCCCTAAAATAAAAAAAATGCCCTACCCTATTCTAAAATAAAAATTTAACAGCTCTTTTACCTTACCGGCCCTTAAAAGGGCCTTTTGCGGGGCATGCCCCAAAGAAAACAGCTCTTTTGCATTTAAATAAACATACAATAGCCCCCCAACATTACAACCCACCACCCACATACCCCTAATCTAACCCAAACCCCCCTTAAAAAACCTAACACAGAAGAGGGTCCGAAGTCTTCATCCTATCCAGCAAGAAGAGGTCCAGAAGAGGGTCCGAAGTCTTCATCCTATCCGGCAAGAAGAGGGCATCCGGACCGGTAGACATCTTCATCCAGGCGGCATCTTCAATCTTCTTCCATCCGGCGCGGAGCGGGACCATCTTGAAGCAGCCGACGCGGATCCATCCTCTTCTTCCGGCGACTCCCGACGAATGAAGGTTCCTTTAAGTGACTTCATCCAAGATGGCGTCCCTCGAATTCCGATTGGCTGATAGGATTCTATCAGCCAATCGGAATTAAGGTAGGAAAAATCTGATTGGCTGATTGAATAAGCCAATCAGATTCAAGTTCAATCGGATTGGCTGATCCAATCAGCCAATCAAATTGAGCTCGCATTCTATTGGCTGATCTAAATTATAGGTAAGTATTTAGTTTTAAATAGGAATTATTTAGTTATTAATAGTAGGTTTTATCTAGATTTATTTTAATTATATTTAAGTTAGGGGATGTTAGGGTTAGACTTAGGTTAAGGGGTTAATAAATTTAATATAGTGGCGGCGACTTTGGGGACGGCAGATTACGGGTTAATAAGTATAATGTTGTGGCAGCAGATTAGGGGTTAATAACATAATGTAGGTTGCGGTGGGCTCCGGGAGCGGCAGGATAGGGGTTAATATGTTTATTAGAGTGGCGGTGGGCTCCGAGAGCAGCAAGATAGGGGTTAATATGTTTATTAGAGTGGCGGTGGGCTCCGGGAGTGGCAGGATAGGGGTTAATATGCTTATTAGAGTTTTGGTGGGCTCCGGGAGCGGCAGGATAGGGGTTAATACGTTTATTAGAGTGGCGGTGGGCTCCAGGAGCGGCGGTTTAGGGGTTAATAACTTTATTTAGTTGCGGCGGGGTCCGGGAGTTAGTAGTATAGTGTGGGTCTTTAGTGACAGTATACCAATAAAGCTGGGAAAAAGCCAAAGAGCAGCGAGATTGATGATTGAATGCAAGTAAGTTGACGTCTTGATAAGTAGATGCCATTGTATGTGTGTGTTTTTTTAATTTTTTCATTAAAGGTTTAAGTATGAATTAATGATATTTACTATTCTAATGTTGATTATTCTTATGGCTGAATTATAAATAGATACACCGATATGAGCTTACTATATACAATTACTTTGTTAGTTGTGCACATTTTGAGGATATCTGATCTAGAGCACTGGTGAAACAATCAGCTGATTAGTAAACATAGTTATTTTACCTGCTCTCATCTATGGTAATCCTGAAAACCTGGACTGTTGGGGAGGCCTGAGGACAGGTTTGAAAACTATTGGCATAGATTAAGAACTTGCTTTCTGGCTACATTTATCCTTGCAGAGGAGACCTGTTACAGAATCTTGGGACCTGTGAGCCCCATATGTCTTTTTGAAGACAGTGCTGGCAAAGCAGTCCTTATCTGTTTAGAAGAAGGAGCAGGACAGAGGGAATCATACTTGTCTAGAAGAAAGAGTAGGACAGAGAGATTGATACCTGCTTGGGAGCCCACTGAGGCCAGCCCAGCTGGGGGATATATAGCCATTGGCTTGATCCCAATATCAGCAACTGACTGGAAGTGGCATAGGCAGAGGGATCAATACCTGCTTGGGTGCCCACTGACACCAGCCCAGCTGGGGGATATATAGCCATTGACTTGAGCACCGTCTCAGCAACTGCCTGGAAGTGGCGTAGGCAGAGGGATTGATACCTGCCTTGGAGCCCACTGAGACCAGTCTAGCTGGGGGATATATAGCCATTGACTTGAACCCGGTCTCAGCAACTGCCTGGAAGTGGTGTAGGCAGAGAGGGATCGATACCCACCTGGGAGCCCACTGAGACCAGCCCAACTAGAGTATATATAGCCATTGTGTTAAACCCATTCTCAGCAACTGCCTGGAAATGGCAGAGGCAGTGGGATAGATACCCGCCTGGGAGCCCACTAAGACCAGCCCAGTTGGGGGATATATAGCCATTGGCTTGACCCCAGTCTTAGCAATGATGACTCTGGTGCTTACTGAACAGTCCGGTGACTATTTATTTTTTTATAAGAATTCTGTGCCAGCCAGGAGGGATTTTTATCTACAAACAGAGGAATTTTGGGTGGCATAAATGCATAGAAAATTATATTTTTAAAAGATGAGGCAAAGGCCCCTATGTATCAAGCCATCTACTTACCTGCATTCGACGGCCCCAATACGCTCGCCTAAGCTCGCCTAACATCGCCGCCGCGGACCTGAATTAGTTCGCCAAAGTTATCAAAAAAGCTGTCAAGAAGCCGCGCACCAAGTACGGTGCGATGAGCAGCAGACTGTTGTTAACTGACAGTCATCGATCTCGCTGCTCATTGACTTGTCACTAAACACCCACACTAAACTATACAGTTTTACCCCCTAAACCGCTGCTCCGGGAGGCCCCCGCACCTAAATGAACTTATTACCCCCTAAACCGCCGCTCCTGGATCCTGCCGCCACTATAATAAACTTATTACCCCCTAAACCGCCGCTCCGGAAGCCCCCCGCACCTATAATAAACTTATTACCCCCTAAACCGCCGCTCCAGGAGCCCCCCGCACCTATAATAAACTTATTACCCCCTAAACCGCTGCTCCAGGACCCCGCCGCAACTATAATAAATATATTAACCCCTAAACCGCCACTCCCGGACCCCATTGCCACCTACATTATACTTATTAACCCCTAATCTGCCGCCCCCTCTACCGCCGCCACCTACATAAAGTTATTAACCCCTATCCTACACTACACTATCAATAAATTAATTAAATAAATTACCTACAATTAGCTAAACTAAAATACAATTAAATAAACTAAACTATAATACAAAAACAAACAAACACTAAATTACAGAAAATAAAAAAAATTACAAGAAGTTTAAACTAATTACACCTAATCTAAGCCCCCTAATAAAATAAAAAAGCCCCCTAAAATAATAACATGCCCTACCCTATTCTAAATTGCAAAGTAATCAGCACTTTTACCCGCCCTTGAAAGGGCCTTTTGCGGGGCATTGCCCCAAAGTAATCAGCTCTTTTACCTGTAAAAAAAAACAATACCACCCCAACATTACAACCCACCACCCACACACCCCTACTCTAAAACCCACCCGATCCCCCCTTAAAAAAAACTAACACTACCCCATTGAAGATCACCCTACCTTGCCCCGCAAAAAGCCCTTTTAAGGACTGGTAAAAGAGCTGGTTACTTTGGGGCAATGCCCCGCAAAAGGCCCTTTTAAGGGCTATTTGTAATTTAGTTTAGGGTAGGGAATTTTATTATTTTAGGGGGCTTTTTTATTTTATTATTTATGGGGTTTAGATTAGGTGCAATTAGATTAAACTTCTTGTAATATTTTTTTTTATATTTTTTGTAATATAGTTTAGTTTATTTAATTGTATTTTATTTTAGATCATTGTAGTTAATTTATTTAATTAATTTATTGATAGTGTAGTGTTAGGTGTAATTGTAACTTACTTTAGGATTTATTTTACAGGTAATTTTGTAATTATTTTATCTAGGTAGTTATTAAATAGTTAATAACTATTTAATAACTATTGTACCTAGTTAAAATAAATACAAAGTTGCCTGTAAAATAAAAATAAACTCTAAAATAGCTATAATGTAATTATTAATTATATTGTAGCTATCTTAGGGTTTATTTTATAGGTAAGTATTTATTTTTAAATAGGATTAATTTATTCAATTATAGGAATATTTATTTAGATTAATTTAAATAATATTCAAGTTAGGGGGTGTTAGGGTTAGGGCGGTGTAGGGGGCGGCAGATTAGGGGTTAATAAGTATAATGTAGGTGGGGTCTGGGAGCGGCGGTTTAGGGGTTAATATATTTATTATAGTGGCGGCGGGGTCCGGGAGTGGTGGTTTAGGGGTTAATAAGTTTATTATAGTGGCGGCGGGGTCCCGGAGCGGCGGTTTAGGGGTTAATATATTTATTATAGTGGTGGCGGAGTCCGGGAGCGGCGGTTTAGGGGTTAATAAGTTTATTATAGGGGCGGCGGGGTCCAGGAGCGGCGGTTTAGGGGGTAATAAGTTTATTATAGTTGCGGTGGGGTCCGGGAGTGGCGGTTTAGGGGTTAATAAGTATAATAACGGTGGCGGCGGTGTCAGGGGGCAGATTAGGGGTGTTTAGACTCGGGGTACATGTTATGGTGTTAGGTGCAGACACTTCCCATAGAAATCAATGGGATATCGGGCAGCAGCGAACATGAGCTCTCTCTGCTGTCAGACTCCCATTGATTCCTATGGGATCCGCCGCCTCCAGGGCGGCGGATTGAAAACCAGGTACGCTGGCCCGGAATAGTGGTGAGCGTACCTGGTAGGTATTTGATAACTACCAAAAGTAGTCAGATTGTGCCGAACTTGCGTTCGGAACATCTGTAGTGACGTATAACAATCGATCTGTGTCAGACTGAGTCCGGCGGATCGTATGTTACATCACTAAATTCTACTTTTGCCGGGCTGTAGGGCTTGATAACTACGGCGAATCAGCCTCGCCACAAATACGCTGCGGAATTCCAGCGTATTTGCGGTTGACGGCTTTATAACTAGAGGCCTAAGGGTTTATTTAGTTGTGCAATATGGATAAAACATTTTTACATTTAATGTCCCTTTAATAATCTGTTTCAAATTCTCATTCCTTGTTTACAGCTCACTTCTCTGCAATAGTTTTCAGTATCACAGCGATGCATTGCAGTGTTGCATTAATTAGAATAGCTTCCAGCAGCCGTGCAATCTCTGTGCTACTTGTTCCAGTGCTCAGCTATAATGTGGCATTGATACATGATCCCTGCGGTTTGTATCCTTAACCTGCTTGTAATGGCTCAGCACACTCTAGATAAATATGAATCATAGACATAAGACAGCTTATTACAAACAAAGTACAGCACTATGTGCTTTTTAGTCCTGAATCTTTTCAAGCCTTTAATCTGCAGTTAAGTCGCTAATTACCTAGAGCTCTAGGAGGTATGAAATCCTGTATATTTCTTTAATATGGTTAGCACATTAATTATTGTTATTATTTGTATCATTGCGTAATTGGTGAACCCAACACTTATCCTGGCATATTCACAGTGAAAGGATGAATGAGAAAAGAACAATACTCATTTTTATCATGTAAGTGTTAGCAGTAAATTAAAACATGTTGATCGTATACGTAGGTGCCTAAATGCTCAGATGCTGATTATTTAAAAATAATTATGCATATTACAGTAGCCTGTATTCCCCCCCTGCTAATTACTGTAATACTGAATGAGGGGTGACACAGAGTAGCCAATGAAAAGATTGTCTGTTGGGCCACATTAAAGGGACATACTGTATATGCCTGTGGTGTAAAACTCTTATATTTTAAATTGTGACATTTTTCTCAACATGTTTAAAATCCCAGACAAGTTTTTTTCTCAAACTGATGAGCAAATTAAACATTTTTTTATTTTTTTTTGCTTAGGTCTTTAAATCTACTGCGAAAAAAATATTTTTTTTTAACAATCAGCAATACTGCAAGACTTAATTAACAGAATGTGACTACAAACTGTAGCTATTTAAATTTGTTTTCCTACGTACACATTTGTAAAAAAAATTATAAAAATAAGCAAAACTAAATTTTTTTAAAAAACATTTTTTTTTTAAAAAAAAAACACATTTTTTTAAAAAAAATTTTTAAAAAAAAAAACATTTTTTTACGGGCTATATAAATAGATCATCTACAAAACATTTATGCAAAGAAAAAAATGAGTATATAATGTCCCTAATTTATTTTTTTTATAGTTTTGCTTATTTTTAAATAACATTGCTCTGATTTTCAGTCTCCTAACAAAGCCCCAAAATTTTAGGAGAATACCGACAGATACCTACTCCAGCTTGCTGCTGTTTGTGTAAAGGGTCTTTTCATATTCAAAAGAAGGGGGAGGGGGGAGTGTCTTATTTCCCACTTTCAGTGGGTGTTCCAGCTACCTTTTCAACAGAGCTAAACTGAGAGCTTCTATGTAAGTTTTTAAACGGTTCTATATCAGTATCTGTGCATATTATTCTTTATAGTAGTATCTATTACATGCAGTTATATGAAAATGAGTGTATACTGTCCCTTTAACGCTCGGGCGCTCCACTCGTAATCTGGCCCTAAGCAAACTGCAATTTATTTCCATAAAAACAAGGTTTTCATTAAAGGGATACCACTTTAATTTGTTCTCAGTGACTCATACCTGATGCAAAATTTAAAATGTATGGGAAATTGTTTCTTAAGTTTATTTCTGCATATTAAATAACTGTTTTTTGTTAATTGACCTTACACACCAATCAAATGGGCTGAGGTTGAAGGGAGAAAAACATTTATCTATCATGTGTCTGTCTGTCTATCTATCTACACTGTATATTCACAAAGCCTTAATTAATTATCACAATCCACAAAAAAACTGTAGCTTTTTTTTGGTAATTAGAAAAGCACTAATTCAAGCTGTGCACCAAACTTCAGAAAGCGGAACTGTAATGACAATTGGTAAAGGACCCATTTGGTATGACATAACAGCATGAATTCTCAAAACTGGCCCTATAAACTATATACAGTTGCTACATTGATATTATTCTTTCTATTTGCCCCATATGATCAGTAGCAAACCTACTCAACAGAGGGCCCTGGTGCAAGATTTTTTTGGGGCCCCCAAAGGTAATTTAGTAGAAAGCTAAATTATTCATATACATTCTGCTCTTTAAAATGATTTGGGGGGGGGCGGAGCCAACCGCTAAAGTGGCAAGACGCATTTGAGGAGAGCTCCTGGCTCTAATTTACAATTTGAAGGGCTTATGGCGGTGATTTTGCTTAAAATTCAAATTCAGGTGTCTATTAATGTAACCTGAGGAAATCTGAAAAGTAGAGAGATATTCTAATCCAAACTGCCGATCGCTTTTGCTTGCCAGATAATTATCACAGGGGCTACCATTGTGAGCAAGGCCTGACATGTGCTTCACTGGAGCTAATGCTTGATATTTTCCCTGGAACCTGGGCTAAAAAGGGGATTGTTTCTACCGCACTTTGCACTCTTTATTGCTGGGTAAATCCTGCTGGACAACTGCATCATGGAATCTGCAGCATTTATCATCAGGGAGATGAGTATCCTTGTCATGAGATGCAGGACATATGCAGGACACAATCCTCTTGGATGATTATCGTACTATGTTTGAGCACACATTAAAGATGGCGCTTCTACCCGCTACAGCAGATCCGACAGAGCACGTTCTCTTCACTCACAGTGCTTTGGGGCCCCAGCGCTTGACGGTCATTTTAAGCAAGAGTGAAAAAGAACCGGAACTTGCTATCACGCTTTCAGCTGTGGAAGATGGGGAGTTTATTAATACAAGTGCTGCTGAGAGTAATGTTTCATTTAAGTGGATTACTGAAAAAGGCATAGATGTGCCCCAATCAGCACATTAAACGCTAGTGAACTAATACCTAGCTTGGATACTCCGACAGTCGCGGGCTCGGTGGCAATCTCCATTTATTATGCCCCACGAAACGGAAATAATCTTTTTCATCCAGTTCTCCTGATAAATATCAATGGAGCCGCAGACGGCCAGCTACAGTTGTATAGTGCTAACACAGGACTTATGATATGGAGAGCCCGTGTGAGGTAAAACAGAACTTTTTTTGTGTACCTGCAGTTTCTCTAAAACCACTTATTGAGACCTTCTACAATGCAATTTTACTAATAGGAACTTTATATGACGACTTTACGGCCTGAAGTTTAAAGTTCATATCAGTTCCTGGGATCTAATGTTTAAGATAACCGTTATGGTTAATGTATTCTTTACTCTATTTGTTTTACTGTTGCAAGTGTGAAATGCACTTATAGACCTCCTCTTAAAATAGGTTTATTATTTTTATGTAAGCAATGTGGTTTACTTGTAGGTGTTTTGCACACTTCGTTATTTATGTTAGACCAATATATATGTTTGCCCTTCTACTACGTTAAGGCTATGGCCTCTAGTTATCAAGCCATCAACCGCAAATATGCTGGAATTCCGCAGCATATTTGTGGCGAAGCTGATTCGCCTTAGTTATCAACCCCTACTGCCCGGCAAAAGTAGAATCTAGTGACGTAAACTTCAATCCGCCGGACTCAGTCCAACACAGATCGATGGTTACGTCACTACAGATGTTCCGAACGCAAGTTCGGCACAATCTGACTACTTTTGGTAGTTATCAAACTACTATCAGGTTCACTCGCCACTATTCTGGGCCAGCGTACCTGGCTTTCAATCCGCCGCCCTGGAGGCGGCGGATCCCTTAGGAATCAATGGGAGTCTGACCATAGCGAAAGCTCATGTTCGCTGCTGCCCGATATCCCATTGATTTCTAGGGAAACATCTACACCTAACACCCTAACATGAGTCTAAACACCCCTAATCTGCCCCCCCTACACCGCCGCAACTAAATAAATTTATTACCCCCTAAACCGCCGCTCCCGGACCCCGCCGCCACCTACATTATACATATTAACCCCTAATCTGCCTCCCCTATACCGCCGACACCTACATAAACTTATTAACCCCTATACTGCCGATCCCGGACCCCGCCGCAACTAAATAAATTGTTTAACCCCTAAACCGCTGCTCCCGGACCCCGCCGCCACCTATATTAAAGTTATTAACCCCTATCCTGCCCCCCACTACACCGCCGCAATCTTCATTAAACTCATTAACCCCTAAACCGCCGCTCCCGGACCCCACCGCAACTAAATTAAATGTTTAACCCCTAAACCGCCGCTCCCGGAC
Organism: Bombina bombina; assembly: GCF_027579735.1. Taxonomy (NCBI): domain Eukaryota; kingdom Metazoa; phylum Chordata; class Amphibia; order Anura; family Bombinatoridae; genus Bombina; species Bombina bombina. The sequence continues at coordinate 312,225,739 of NC_069506.1, forward strand.
CCCGCCGCCACCTATATTAAACTTATTAACCCCTAAACCTAAGTCTAACACTAACACTAACACCCCCCTAACTTTTATATTATTTTAATAAATCTAAATCAAACTTACTATTATTAACTACATTTTTCCTATTTAAAACTAAATACTTACCTGTAAAATAAACCCTAATATAGCTACAATATAACTAATAATGATATTTTAGCTATTTTAGGATTTATTTTTATTTTACAGGCAACTTTGTATTTATTTTAACTAGGTATAATAGCTATTAAATAGTTATTAACTATTGGCTGATTGGAACAGCAATCAGATTTTTCCTACTTTAATTCCGATTGGCTGATAGAATCCTATCAGCCAATCGGAATTCGAGGGACGCCATCTTGGATGACATCCCTTAAAGGAACCTTCATTCGTCGTTAGTCCGTCGGGGAAGGTGGATGTTCCGCGTCGGCGGTCTGAAGATGGAGCCGGAAGAAAGAAGATAGATGATGCCACTTGGAGGAAGACATCGCCCAGATGCAGGACCTCTTCTTTGCCGCTTGGATTAAGACTTCGCCCGGATGGATGACCATATCGCCCGGATTGGATGAAGAATTTGGCTCGGCTGGGTGAAGACGACTCAAGGTAGGGAGATCTTCAGGGGGTTAGTGTTAGGTTTTTTTAAGGGGGGATTGGGTGGGTTAGAGTAGGGGTATGTGGGTGGTGGGTTTTAATGTTGGGGGGGGAGTTGTATTTTTTTTCAGGTAGAAGAGCTGATTACTTTGGGGCAATGCCCCGCAAGAAACCCTTTTAAGGGCTGGTAAAAGAGCGGTTACTTGGTAATTTAGAATAGGGTAGGGCATTTTTTTATTTTGGGGGGCTTTATTATTTTATTAGGGGGCTTAGATTAGGTGTAATAAGTTTAAACTTCTTGTAATTCTTTTTTATTTTCTGTAATTTAGTGTTTGTTTTTTTTGTATTATAGATTAGTTTATTTAATTTAATTTAATTTTAGGTAATTGTAGGTAATTTATGTAATTAATTTAATGATAGTGTAGTGTTAGGTTTAATTGTAACTTAGGTTAGGATTTATTTAACATGTAATTTTGTAAGTATTTTAACTCGGTAGCTATTAAATAGTTAATAACTATTTAATAGCTATTGTACCTAGTTAAAATAAATACAAAGTTGCCTGTAAAATAAAAATAAATCCTAAAATAGCTACAATATAATTATTAGTTATATTGTAGCAAACTTAGGCCTAGATTTGGAGTTTGGCGTTAGCCGTGAAAACCAGCGTTAGAGGCTCCTAACGCTGGTTTTAGGCTAACTCCGGTATTTGGAGTCACTCAAAATAGGGTCTAACGCTCACTTTTCAGCCACGACTTTTCCATACCGCAGATCCCCTTACGTCAATTGCGTATCCTATCTTTTCAATGGGATCTTTCTAACTCCGGTATTTAGAGTCGTGGCTGAAGTGAGCGTTAGAAATTTAACGACAAAACTCCAGCCGCAGAAAAAAGTCAGTAGTTAAGAGCTTTCTGGGCTAACGCTGGTTCATAAAGCTCTTAACTACTGTGCTCTAAAGTGCACTAACACCCATAAACTACCTATGTACCCCTAAACTGAGGCCCCCCCACAACGCCGCCACTCGATTAAATTTTTTTAACCCCTAATCTGCCGACCGCCACCTACGTTATACTTATGTACCCCTAATCTGCTGCCCCTAACACCGCCGACCCCTATATTATATTTATTAACCCCTAATCTGCCCCCCACAACGTCGCCTCCACCTGCCTACACTTATTAACCCCTAATCTGCCGAGCAGACCGCACCGCTACTATAATAAAGTTATTAACCCCTAATCCGCCTCACTAACCCTATAATAAATAGTATTAACCCCTAATCTGCCCTCCCTAACATCGCCAACACCTAACTTCAATTATTAACCCCTAATCTGCCGACCGGAGCTCACCGCTATTCTAATAAATGTATTAACCCCTAAAGCTAAGTCTAACCCTAACACTAACACCCCCCTAAATTAAATATAATTTTAATCTAACGAAATTAATTAACTCTTATTAAATAAATTATTCCTATTTAAAGCTAAATACTTACCTGTAAAATAAATCCTAATATAGCTACAATATAAATTATAATTACATTGTAGCTATTTTAGGATTAATATTTATTTTACAGGCAACTTTGTAATTATTTTAACCAGGTACAATAGTTATTAAATAGTTAAGAACTATTTAATAGCTAAAATAGTTAAAATAATTACAAATTTACCTGTAAAATAAATCCTAACCTAAATTAAAATTAAACCTTACACTACACTATCAATAAATGAATTAAATAAAATACCTATAATTATCTACAATTAAACCTACCACTACACTATCAATAAATAAATTAAATACAATATCTACAAATAAATACAATGAAATAAACTAACTAAAGTACAAAAAATAAAAAAGAACTAAGTTACAAAAAATAAAAAAATATTTACAAACATAAGAAAAATATTACAATAATTTTAAACTAATTACACCTACTCTAAGCCCCCTAATAAAATAACAAAGACCCCAAAATAACAAAATGCCCTACCCTATTCTAAATTACTACATTTCAAAGCTCTTTTACCTTACCATGCCCCTTTGCGGGGCATGCCCCAAGAAGTTCAGCTCTTTTGCCTGTAAAAAAAAACATACAATACCCCCCCCAACATTACAACCCACCACCCACATACCCCTAATCTAACCCAAACCCCCCTTAAATAAACCTAACACTAAGCCCCTGAAGATCTTCCTACCTTGTCTTCACCCTACCAGGTTCACCGATCCGTCCTGAAGAGCTCCTCCGATGTCCTGATCCAAGCCCAAGCGGGGGGCTGAAGAGGTCCATGATCCGGCTGAAGTCTTCATCCAAGTGGGAGCTGAAGAGGTCCATGATCCGGATGAAGTCTTCATCCAAGCGGGAGCTGAAGAGGTCCATGATCCGGATGAAGTCTTCTATCAACGGCATCTTCAATCTTCTTTCTTCCGGATCCATCTTGCAGACCTCCGACGCAGAACATCCTCTTCTCCCGACGCCTACTAGCCGAATGACGGTTCCTTTAAGGGACGTCATCCAAGATGGCGTCCCTCGAATTCCGATTGGCTGATAGGATTCTATCAGCCAATCGGAATTAAGGTAGGAATATTCTGATTGGCTGATGGAATCAGCCAATCAGAATCAAGATCAATCCGATTGGCTGATCCAATCAGCCAATCAGATTGAGCTCGCATTCTATTGGCTGATCGGAACAGCCAATAGAATGCAAGCTCAATCTGATTGGCTGATCGAATCAGCCAATCGGATTGAACTTGATTCTGATTGGCTGATTCCATCAGCCAATCAGAATATTCCTACCTTAATTCCGATTGGCTGATAGAATCCTATCAGCCAATCGGAATTCGAGGGACGCCATCTTGGATGACGTCCCTTAAAGGAACCGTCATTCGGCTAGTAGGCGTCGGGAGAAGAGGATGTTCCGCGTCGGAGGTCTGCAAGATGGATCGGGAAGAAAGAAGATTGAAGATGCCGTTGATAGAAGACTTCATCCGGATCATGGACCTCTTCAGCTCCCGCTTGGATGAAGACTTCATCCGGATCATGGACCTCTTCAGCTCCCGCTTGGATGAAGACTTCAGCCGGATCATGGACATCTTCAGCCCCCCGCTTGGGCTTGGATCAGGACATCGGAGGAGCTCTTCAGGACGGATCGGTGAACCTGGTAGGGTGAAGACAAGGTAGGAAGATCTTCAGGGGTTTAGTGTTAGGTTTATTTAAGGGGGGTTTGGGTTAGATTAGGGGTATGTGGGTGGTGGGTTGTAATGTTGGGGGGGTATTGTATGTTTTTTTTTACAGGCAAAAGAGCTGAACTTCTTGGGGCATGCCCCGCAAAGTGCCCTATTCAGGGCTGGTAAGGTAAAAGAGCTTTGAAATGTAGTAATTTAGAATAGGGTAGGGCATTTTGTTATTTTGGGGGTCTTTGTTATTTTATTAGGGGGCTTAGAGTAGGTGCAATTAGTTTAAAATTGTTGTAATACTTTTCTTATGTTTGTAAATATTTTTTTATTTTTTGTAACTTAGTTCTTTTTTATTTTTTGTACTTTAGATAGTTTATTTCATTGTAGTTATTTGTAGGTATTGTATTTAATTAATGTATTGATAGTGTAGTGTTAGGTTTAATTGTAGGTAATTGTAGGTAGTTTATTTAATTAATTTAATGATAGTATAGTGTTAGGTTTAATTGTAACTTAGGTTAGGATTTATTTTACAGGTAATTTTGTTATTATTTTAACTAGGTAACTATTAAATAGTTCTTGACTATTTAATAGCTATTGTACCTGGTTAAAATAATTACAAAGTTGCCTGTAAAATAAATATTAATCCTAAAATAGCTACAATGTAATTATAATTTATATTGTAGCTATATTAGGGTTTATTTTACAGGTACGTATTTAGCTTTAAATAGGAATACTTTATTTAATAAGAGTTAATTAATTTCGTTAGATTAAAATTATATTTAATTTAGGGGGGTGTTAGTGTTAGGGTTAGACTTAGCTTTAGAGGTTAATACATTTATTAGAATAGCGGTGAGCTCCGGTCGGCAGATTAGGGGTTAATAATTGAAGTTAGGTGTCGGCGATGTTAGGGAGGGCAGATTAGGGGTTAATACTATTTATTATAGGGTTAGTGAGGCGGATTAGGGGTTAATAACTTTATTATAATAGCGGTGCGGTCCGCTCGGCAGATTAGGGGTTAATAAGTGTAGGCAGGTGGAGGCGACGTTGTGGGGGGCAGATTAGGGGTTAATAAATATAATATAGGGGTCGGCGGTGTTAAGGGCAGCAGATTAGGGGTACATAGGGATAATGTAAGTAGCGGCGGTTTACGGAGCGGCAGATTAGGGGTTAAAAATAATATGCAGGGGTCAGCGATAGCGGGGGCGGCAGATTAGGGGTTAATAAGTGTAAGGTTAGGGGTGTTTAGACTCGGGGTGCATGTTAGAGTGTTAGGTGCAGACGTAGGAAGTGTTTCCCCATAGCAAACAATGGGGCTGCGTTAGGAGCTGAACGCGGCTTTTTTGCAGGTGTTAGGTTTTTTTTCAGCTCAAACAGCCCCATTGTTTCCTATGGGGGAATCGTGCACGAGCACGTTTTTGAGGCTGGCCGCTTGCGTAAGCAACTCTGGTATCGAGAGTTGAACCTGCGTTAAATATGCTCTACGCTCCTTTTTTGGAGCCTAACGCAGCCTTTCTGTGGACTCTCAATACCAGAGTTATTTTTATGGTGCGGCCAGAAAAAAGCCGGCGTTAGCTACGCGGGTCGTTACCGACAAAACTCTAAATCTAGGCCATAGGGTTTATTTTACAGGTAAGTATTTTTGTTTTAAATAGGAATAATTTAGTTAATAATAGTAAGTTTGATTTAGATTTATTAAAATAATATAAAAGTTAGGGGGGTGTTAGTGTTAGACTTTTAGGTTTAGGGGTTAATAAGTTTAATATAGGTGGCGGCGGGGTCCGGGGGCGGCGGTTTAGGGGTTAAACATTTAATTTAGTTGTGGCGGGGTCTGGGAGCGGCAGTTTAGGGGTTATTGATTTTAATGTAGATTGCGGCGGAGTAGTGAGGGGCAGGGGTTAATAACTTGAATGTAGGTGGCGGTGGGCTCCGGGTGCGGTGGTTTAGGGGTTAAACAATTTATTTAGTTGCGGCGGGGTCCGGGATCTGCAGGATAGGGGTTAATAACTTAAATATAGGTGGCGGGGGTGTAGTGGGGGGCAGGATAGGGGATAATAGGTATAATGTAGGTGGCGGCGGGTGCGGGAGCGGCGGTTTAGGGGTTAATACATTTATTTTAGTTGCGGCGGGATCCAGGAGCGGCGGTTTAGGGGGTAATAACTTTATTTAGTTGTGGGGGGCTACGGGAGCAGCGGTTTAGGGGTTAAAACAGTGTAGTTTAGTGTGGGTGCTTAGTGACAGGCTATCAAAAAAGCTGTGAAGAAGCCGATGAGCAGCGAGATCGATGACTGTCAGTTAACAACAGTCCGCTGCTCATCGCCCCGTACTTGGTGCGCGGCTTCTTGACAGCTTTTTTGATAACTTTGGCGAACGTATTCAGGTCCGCGGCGGCGATGGTAGGCGAGCTTAGGCGAGCGTATTGGGCCGGCGAATGCAGCTAAGTAGACGGCTTGATACATAGAGGCCTATATATTTATATAACGTTTGTACCAGCCATTACTTGCTGATAAATAATGTGATCAGGTCTGAAACTCATATTTGTTGTTAGAGATAATGAAAATTATATATATATCTTAGTTCTCTTAGTGTATCTGTTCGTCACCAGAGAATAAATCTCTCAAAAGCACCGTTACTAATCCCATTTCATGTCCTGTTGCAGTAATGACTGAAATGATGGTATTATTTTGGTTGTTTTGGGAAGAGTCTATGTAAGCAGGGATTAGCATATTCAGCTGCCATACATCTACAATAAGTGAGTCTTACATTTTCTGGGGGTCAGATATCGGCCCAAGGGCCCTGGGCAGCATTGGGTATAGGGGAATGACATAACCAGTCTTCTATATACTTCCCCTATATATGCATGGGTATGTGTATATATTTATATATATGTATATATTTGCTGACTGTTTTGATTCCCTGCTGCTAGTTATGCATAGCCTATTGTATTTTTACCTCTCATATTTTTTAAACCATCTATTATACTGAAGATACTGCAACAGGTCCTTATTTTATTTTTATTTTTTCCTTCTTTTGCATATACAAGTTCAACATGAGGATGACAACATCGTTATAAATTATGCTATAGCATGATATGTTTTTGCATGAGTTAACTAAAGGATATGGATAGGTCGTATGGTTCCTTACGATGCTTTGATATTATATGTTCATGTATCTACTAAGTACTACAGTTCTATTTCACTATTTCAGTATCATGTATTGTGCTTGTTTGCATAATTCTGTATTTTGCACTTTGACATGATTATCTGTACGATTTGATTTAAGCATTCATTTTGATTGTCAAGATATGTAACAACAATTTTGAAACTCAATAAAAATTATTTAAAATAAAATAAAAAGTATATAAAAAAAATATATTTTGTGGATAAATAAATAGATAGATAGATACATGATAGATAGATAGGCTAGATACAACTTGCACTAATAAAAAGCTCCCTGCATTAGGATTGTAAACTTTCTGCACACACCTATGTATAGATTGACTGTTATGGGCCTCCTGCAAATCTTGTGCAATGGTCTGTCTGCACCTGCTGGACCAATGGTAGTTCCGTCCCTGCATATATTTACTGCAATAGCCTATTGCAGTGATTGCAGGCATAGAAGCACTATTGGTTCCTTGCATTGCGGGGCATCTTTTATTTCAATATATTTAATTAATTAAACGCTATGTTAGATACTGGCAGCCAATTTGCCACTAATGAATTTTAGCATTTCTGTAGAGTAGGGTTCCCTCCTCACCCTTCAAGTAATAAACTATTTTTCTGTAGTGTAGGGACTCACCTCCCCCTCCAAGTAATCACTGTAGTGTAGGAACACCATTTGTTATTTTCTGTAAAGTAGGGATTCACCCCTTCCTCTCTCCTACCAAGGTTTTATTTTCAGTAGGTCAGAGACCCGTCTGAGCCGCATCTTCCTCCCCTACCCAAGATTGCCACCCTCCCCATCCTTTATCTTGTCCCTCCCAACCTCTGTGGTACTGAGGTTCTGCCTTCATATCATCATGTTGGCACAAAGGGTTAATTAATAAAACATTTTACTGCATGTTTTTATTTCAATATTTCATTTGATCATTTTTTTATGTTTTTAAATTGCGATTTTTTTGTGAGTCCTATTATAATGTCTGCATCTCCTTCACATAATAAAAAGCAGTAAATGCCCCTTTGTGGGAAACACTGTTCTCAGGTAATAACTTTATAGAATTAGGATAGGGGCTTCATAGTACTAGTGAGATTTTTTTTTATAGAATCTCACAAACCCAGAGAGCTGTATAGATTGGGCCCTTAAGGAGAACAATTCAAAATGAGCACACATTTGCCATGAGCCACGGCATGAGAACTAGCACAGCGAAGGGGGTAAGTTGCGCAGCGAATGTAAATATATATGTATATGAATATATAGCTATGTATTTATATGTGGATATACACATATTCACACATAAATATATATGTACATAAGCATACATATATACAGTATATTTACTGGGAACACACAGTTTCCATAGACCGTAATGTAAAGGCCCTTTTCACTCCCCACACCGCCACTTTTAACTCCTTATAACTGCTTAGTGCAGTTTTTGTTAATTAAAAAAAAAAAACATACACTTAATTTTGGGGGCAATTGGGAGACATTTAGAAAATGAACCATTCATTTTCAGAGCGCTAATTGCTACTGTGAGCTTGCAGTAGCAATAACCAGCAAACTTGTAATGGCTGGTTCTTCATTGTGCACCTGCAAACGAGCAAATTTGGCCGTTTGCTGGTGTGCAATAAATTAGCGCTCCACTTGTAATCTAGCCCTAAAGGAGGTTAAAAAAAATCCCAATACACTGTCCCTTTCACCGGCAATCACGTTGAGCTGCAATATTGTCTTTCTTGCCAAAACCTAATAGATTTCCTGTATGGTGTCAAATTAATTACATAGATCTATTTGTCTTTGGTACTGTGGTCAAATTTAGCTTTGATTACGGTACGGAAGATCATAAACACATCTGGTCCTCCAAGGAATTTTGTTTGGTTCTCAGCGCCACTGAGCAGAAAGCACACATCAGCAATTTGTTATTGGAAAAAAATCAGTTCAATGCGTATCGTTATGTAAATGCATATTTGTATAAAAAAGTGTAAATTTAAAAAGTACATATAAATTAAATTCATTAAAAAAATTATACCTAGATTACGAGTTTTGCGTTGTGGCTTTTAACGCTGAAAAATGGCAATTTTAGCGTAAAAGCAGTAATGTCGCTATTGGGAGTAGTGTCGGTATAGCTATACCTCAAGCATTTTAGCCTGTAACGCAACGTCAATCCCGCACTCAAACAAATTACGTTTTTGCGTGGGATTTCCATAGCGCCGGTATTACAGGTTGTGCGGTCTGGCTAAAATGCTTGTGTTACAGCCTATACCGACACGATCCATACCGCCATCTGAGAGCAGTAGTTATGAGTTTTGGGCTACAAAAATGTTTCACAAAACTCATAACTAAGGTGTTACTAAGTACACTAACACCCATAAACTACCTATTAACATCTAACCTACCACTCTCCCACATCGCAAACACTATATTAGACTTATTAACCCCTAATCTGCCACAAAAGCACCCACCCACCCACAATGCGACTATTCAATAAAGTGATTAACCCCTAATCTGCCGCCCATCAACATTGCGACTATTCAATAAAGTTATTAACCCCTAATCTGCCGCCAACACTATTTAAATATATTAACCCCTATTCCCCCGCACCCCGACATCGCCACCACTATAATAAGTTATTAACCCCTATTCCGCCATTCCCTGACATTGCCGCCACTAAATAAAGTTATTAACCCCTAAACCGCCGGCCCCCCACATTGCAAAACACTAAATTAAACTATTAACCCCTAAATCCAACACCCCCCTAACTTTAAATTAAAATTACAATATAACTATATTTAAATAAATAAAAACTTACCTGTGAAAGAAAAATAAACCTACGATTAACCTATAAATTAACTTAACCTTACTATTCTAATAACATAAAAAATACTACCAATTAAAATATCTAAATTACAAATTTAAAAAACCTAACACTAAGAAAAAAAATAAAAATCTAAATTACAACTAAAAAAAAACAAATCCTGCGAAAAATTTAAAAAAGCTAAGTTTACCATACATACGCCTAGATTACGAGTCTTGCGTTAGCCTTAAAAAGCAGCGTTGAGGGGTCCCAATGCTGCTTTTTAATGCCCGCTGGTATTACGAGTCTGTACCGCTCACTTTTTTTCCACGATTTTAGCATACCGCAAATCCCCTTACGTCAATTGCGTATCCTAACTTTTTAATGGGATTTTCCTAACGCCAGTATTATGATTGCTGGAAAAAGTGAGCGGTAGACCCTCTCCTGTCCAGACTCCTACCACATTTAAAAGTCAGTAGTTAAGAGTTTTATGGGCTAACGCCGTAACATAAAACTCATAACTAAAGTGCTAAAAGTACACTAACACCCATAAACTACCTATTAACCCCTAAACCGAGCCCCCCCCCCCCCCACATTGCAAACACTTAACTAAAATGTTTAAACCCTAATCTGCCGACCGGACATTGCTGCCACTTTAATAAATATATTAACCCCTAAACCGCCGCACTCCCGCCTCGCAAACACTAGTTACATTTTAATAACCCCTAATCTGCCGGCCCTAACATCGCCGACACCTACTTACATTTATTAACCCCTAATCTGCCGCCCCAACGTTGTCACTACTATATCAAATGTATTAACCCCTAAATCTAAATCTTACCCTAACACCCCCCTAACTTAAATATAATTTTAAAAAATATAAATAAAATTACTACAAATAATGAATTTATTCCTATTTAAAACTAAATACTTACCTGTAAAATAAACCCTAACACCTAGATTTAAAGTTCTGCGTTAGCCTTAAAAAGCAGCGTTAAGGGGTCCTAACGCTGCTTTTTAACGCCCGCTGGTATTACGAGTTTAGCAGGTACAGGTGTAACGCTCACTTTTCTTCCGCGACTTTTGGCTACCGCAAATCCCCTTACGTCAATTGCGTATCCTATCTTTTTAATGGGATTTGCCTAACGCCGGTATTACGAGTCTTGGAAGAAGTGAGCGGTACAGCCTCTACCGCCAAGACTCCTACCGCATAAAAAAGTCAGTAGTTAAGAGTTTTATGGGCTAACGCCGGAACATAAAGCTCTTAACTAAAGTGCTATAAAGTACACTAACACCCATAAACTACCTATGAACCCCTAAACCGAGGCCCCCCCCACATCGCAAACACTAAAATAAAATGTTTTAACCCCTAACCTGCCGACCGGACACCGCCGCAACCTACATTATAACTATGAACCCCTAATCTGCTGTCCCTAATATCGCCGACACCTATATTATATTTATTAAACCCTAATCTGCCCCCCCCCAACGTCGCCGCCACTTACCTACACTTATTAACCCCTAATCTGCCGTCCGGACATCGCCGCGACTTTAATAAATGTATTAACCCCTAAACGGCCACACTCCCGCCTCGCAAACACTATAATAAATTTTATTAACCCCTAATCTGCCCTCCCTAACATCGCCGCCACCTACCTACAATTATTAACCCCTAATGTGCCGCCCCCAACGTCGCAGCTACTATAATAAAGTTATTAACCCCTAAACCTAAGTCTAACCCTAACCCTAACACCCCCCTAAGTTAAATATAATTTAAATAAAACGAACTAAAATTACTATAATTAAATAAATTAATCCTATTTAAAACTAAATACAAACTTACCTATAAAATAAACCCTAATATAGCTACAATATAACTAATAGTTACATTGTAGCTATTTTAGGATTTATATTTATTTTACAGGCAACTTTGTATTTATTTTAACTAGGTACAATAGCTATTAAATAGTTAATAACTATTTAATAGCTACCTAGTTAAAATAATTACAAAATTACCTGTAAAATAAATCCTAACCTAAGTTACAAATTCACCTAAAAATACACTATCATTAAATTAATTAAATAAATTAACTACAATTATCTAAACTAAAATACAATTAAATAAACTAAACTATAGTACAAAAACAAACAAACGTTAAATTACAAAAAAAAATTACAAGAATTTTATTCTAATTACACCTAATCTAAGCCCACTAATAAAATAAAAAAGCCCCCCAAAATAATAAAAATCCCTACCCTATACTAAATTACAAAAGTAATCAGCTCTTTTACCAGCCCTTAAAAGGGCTTTTTGCGGGGCATTGCCCCAAAGTAATCAGCTCTTTTACCTGTAAAAAAAAATACAAGACACCCCCCAACATTACCACCCACCACCCACACACCCAACCCTACTCTAAAACCCACCCGATCGCCCCTTAAAAAAACGTAACGCTAACCCCCTGAATTGACCTTGCATTCTATTGGCTGTTCCAATCAGCCAATTGGATTGAACTTCAATCCGATTGGCTGATTAAATCAACCAATTGGATTTTTCCTACCTTAATTCCGATTGGCTGATAGAATCCTATCAGCCAATTGGATTTCGAGGGACGGCATCTTGGATGACGTCATTTAAAGGAACCTTCATTCGTTGTTTGTCGGTCTGCCGAAGAGGATGTTCCGCGTCGGAGGTCTTGAAGATGGAGCCGCGGATGGATGAAGACTTCTACCGGATGGAGGACCTCTTCTGCCCCGCTTGGATGAAGACTTCTGCCGGATGGAGGACCTCTTCTGGCCCGCTTGGATGAAGACTTCTGCCGGATGGAGGACCACATCGCCCGGATTGGATGAAGAATTCGGCCCGGTTGAGTGAACACAGCTCAAGGTAGGGTGATCTTTAGGGGGTTAGTGTTAGGTTTTTTTAAGGGGGGATCGGGTGGGTTTTAGAGTAGGGGTGTGTGGGTGGTGGGTTGTAATGTTCGGGGGGTCTTGTATTTTTTTTTTACAGGTAAAAGAGCTGATTACTTTGGGGCAATGCCCCGCAAAAAGCCCTTTTAAGGGCTGGTAAAAGAGCTGATTACTTTTGTAATTTAGTATAGGGTAGGGATTTTTATTATTTTGGGGGGCTTTTTATTTTATTAGTGGGCTTAGATTAGGTGTAATTAGATTAAAATTCTTGTAATTTTTTTTTTGTAATTTAGTGGGGGGTTTTTTGTACTATAGTTTAGTTTATTTAATTGTATTTTAGTTTAGATAATTGTAGTTAATTTATTTAATTAATTTAATGATAGTGTATTGTTAGGTGAATTTGTAACTTAGGTTAGGATTTATTTTACAGGTAATTTTGTAATTATTTTAACTAGGTAGCTATTAAATAGTTATTAACTATTTAATAGCTATTGTACCTAGTTAAAAGCGAGGCGGGAGTGTGGCGGTTTAGGGGTTAATACATTTATTATAGTGGTGGCGATGGCGATGTCCGGTCGGCAGATTAGGGGTTAATAAGTGTAGGTAGGTGGCGGTGACATTGGGGGGGGGGGGCAGATTAGGGGTTAATAAATATAATATAGGTGTCGGCGATGTTAGGGACAGCAGATTAGGGGTTCATAGCTATAATGTAGGTGGTGGTGTCCGGAGCGGCAGATTAGGGGTTAATAATATAATGTAGGTGTCAGCAATAGCGGGGCCGGCAGATTAGGGGTTAAGAAGTGTAAGATTAGGGGTGTTTAGACTCGAGGTTCATGTTAGGGTGTTAGGTGCAGACATAACTTTTATTTCCCCATAGGAAACAATGGGGCTGCGTTAGGAGCTGAACGCTGCTTTTTTGCAGGTGTTAGGTTTTTTTCAGCCGTCTCAGTCCCATTGCATCCTATGGGAAAATCGTGCACAAGCTACCATAAGCAACACTGGGTTGAAGTGGAGCTAAATTTGGCTCAACGCTCACTTTTCTGAGGCTAACACAGCCATTCAGAAAACTCGTAATACCAGCGTTGTTTAAAGGGTGCGCTGGAAAAAAAAGGCTTGTTAGCAACGCAAGCCTTTACCTACAAAACTCCAAATCTAGGCGTAAAATAGCTACAATATAACTAATAGTTACATTGTAGCTAGCTTAGGGTTTATTTTTATTTTACAGGCAACTTTGTATTTATTTTAACTAGGTACAATAGTTATTAAATAGTTATTAACTATTTAATAACTACCTAACTAAAATAAAGACAAATTTACCTGTAAAATAAACCCTAACCTAAGTTACAATTACACCTAACACTACACTATAATTAAATTAATTACCTAAACTAACTACAATTATTTACAATTAAATTAAATAAACTAAATTACGGGAAAACCCCTCACTAAATTACAGAAAATAAAAAAGAAATTACAATTTTTTTTTATTTTTTTTTAAAACAAGCTTTATTGACATAAAATGAAAAATGTTTACAGACATGAAAGCCAATCTGACAAAGGTGAAAATCACAAAAAAAATCTTACAAACAATCTGAAAGGGAGCTTAGGGCGTTGCTGCCTACATTGGAAATATAAAGTAGTCCGTAATGTCCTATTTAATAAGGGCTTTCTGGAAAACAAAGCTTGCAAGTTTTTTACACAAAATCAAACAACAGTCATAATAACCACAAAGAAAAGAAAAAAAAAGAAAAGAAGAATGTGTTACGTAACTTGGGTAGATAAGATACCAGTGAGCGAAACAAAGTTCGCAATGTAATAGTCCTAGAGTGTCAGAATGCATCAATTATTATAACACCATAAAACCTAATATAACGTTAAACCGGGATAAGAACCTGGCTGGGACGTCTATACAGCTTTAATTGCCAGTCCTGTCAGGATAGAGTTTCATTAGGGACTGTTATATGGGGAGAGGTCACATCAGCAGAATGAATATATGTTTCCCAATAGAGAGACATTGCGCAGTAAAAATCAAGCCTGTTAGTCTTAAGATAATGATATTTTTCTAGGGATAGAAGGAGCGTGACATTCTGTGTCCAGTCCTTTATGGAGGGTATCGTCTTCTGCTTCCATAGTCTTGGAACCAGTTGTTTTGCACTATTAATCATAATATATAATAAAGTAGACTTATATTTGCATTTAACCTTAGAAGGCTTGTTAAATAACAGTACCAGAGGGTCATAGGGAATCTCGTGGGAGAGGGCTTTCTGGATCTCTCTATGTATATTTTGCCAAAAGGGTTGAAGTGTAGGGCATTCCCACCAGATATGGTATAGTGTGCCTGCCTGTTTACAGTCCCTCCAGCATAAGGGGTCAGTAGACCCGTAGATCTTAGCTAGCCTACTTGGGTGGAGATACCATCTGCCCAAGAGTTTCATATGTGTCTCTGTGATGCTCATTGAAGATGGTGCTTTACCCATTTGTTGGAAAATGGTATCCCAAGTCTCTGGAGGGACAATGAAGCCCAGCTCTGTTTCCCAAACTCTAGTGTATGATGGAGGGTTTTTGGAGTGTGTGGTTAATAGAAGTTTATAAATCGTTGAAAGCGTACCTCTTGTTGGCTGTGTAGACCAACAAAGTAATTCAAAGGGGTTGAGGCTCCTAATAATGTTAGCCTTCTCACTATGAAATTTAATAAAGTGGGACAATTGAAGATATTCAAACCATCTGTTAAAATATGGGATGTTTTTATCTACTAGAGTGGATTTTGGCAGAATACTGCCCCCCTCTATCACAGAGTAACAAGGTAGCCTTGCTGCGATGCTATAGGAACCCTCTGCCCATAAATGGTGATAGGGAGGAAAGTCTTTGTTGTGAAAGAGGGGAGTTAACGGGAATTGTAGATATCCCCTTACGAGATCTAGTGAGGAGGTCCCATGTAAGCAGTGTATCTCTTACAAGTGCGGGGAGGGGTGACAGTGTGTTCCTTTGGTGCTTATATAACCAGCACTGTGTCCCTAGACTTTTTGATCCAACTAGATCATGCTCCAGGTGCACCCATTCCTTGTCTTGTACATTTTTGCACCAGTCTATCACCCTAGTTAGGCATGCTGCTTGCTGATAAAATAGGAGACTGGGTACACCCAGTCCTCCTCTATTGCGAGGTCTATAAAGTGTAGCCTTTGCTATTCTAGGGTGTTTATGTGCCCAGATAAAAGTGTTTACTAATGCTTGTGCAGTGTTAAAGAATTGTGTGGGGAGGTGTGTTGGCACCGTTTGGAACAGGTATAGGAAGCGGGGCAGAATACTCATTTTAAACGCCTGTATCCTCCTGAGCCATGAAAGACATTTGTTCTGCCAGCCCTTTAATTCTGCTCTAACAGAATCCAATAAATTCTGATAATTCAGCTGATAAAGGGAATCCCATACGTTGGTAATTTGGATTCCCAAGTACTTAATCGAGGAGTGTTGTTGCGTAAACTGATATTGTTCAGTAATTTGAGTGGCCATATGAGCCGTAATCCCCACCCCCAGGAATTCTGTTTTTAGCATGTTGATTTTAAAGTTAGAGAGGTTGCTATAGGCCTCTATTACCGGCATTAATGTACAGAACGATTGCAAAGGGGAGGTTAATGTGAAAAGAATATCATCAGCGTACATCGTTGTTTTATATTGTGTGTCCCCTACCTGTATCCCATGTATCTCCGTATTGTTCCTAACATTAGAGGCCAGAGCCTCCATGGCCAAGACAAACAATAGAGGGAAAAGAGGGCAACCCTGTCTCGTGCCGTTGAGGATGGGGAAGGGGTCTGACATGGAATCGTTTAGTTTAATGCAGGCTCTTGGGGTGTGATATAGGGCAAAAAATTTTCCTATGAGTTTTTCAGATATGCCGAAACATGCTAGTGTAGATTTTAAAAAAAGCCAATCTAATCTATCAAAGGCCTTTTCGGCGTCAATGGCCAGGAAGATGGCGGGGATATTGTGGGTTTGGGAGTGCTCAAGTAAATTTAAAATCTTGATGGTGTTATCTCGCGCCTCTCTATGAGGCACGAAACCCACCTGGTTTACGTGAATTAGTTGCGGCAAGATTCTGTTAATTCTGGAAGCAATGAGCTTTGCATACAATTTAATGTCTACATTTAATAATGAGAAAGGGCGAAAATTAGCGGGGGTATCTGTGGATTTCCCAGGCTTAGGGAGTACTGTGATATGGGCCTCTAACATAGCGGGCAGAAAAGGGTGATCTTGGCCTGCCTCATTAAAGAGTGTGCATAAGTGAGGGAGTAAGATAGGCGCGAATTTCTTATAGTAAAGAGTCGTGAACCCATCGGGCCCCGGGCTCTTTCCCGTGGGTAGTTGCTTAAGAGCCGCTAAAACTTCTGGTACTGTGAAGGGTGTTTCTAATTCTGCTGCCTGAGCTTCTGTCAGTTGAGGTAAAGGCGTGTCTAACAAGTAAGCTTTTATGGCATTTTCCTTGCTATCTGAGGTGTTATTATTCGGTAGATTGTATAACTTAGAATAATATGTTAAGAACTGCAAGAGGATCTCTGGGGTAGTGTTAACCTTTGTGTTAGCTGAGGTTTTAATTTCATGGACAAAGGTTTTAAGTTTTTTAAGTTTTAGGGCACGAGCCAGGAGCTTTCCCGCTCTATTGCTTTCAAAATAGAACTTTTGCTTAGTTTTTAAGGCCAGTGTGTTCACTTCTTTTATTAATTGCTCCTGTACCACTTTCCTAGCAGTTTCCAGTTCTGCCTGAATGTGAGGGTCCATTGGGTGTTGTTTATGTTCGTATTCTAATTTAGCTAATAGATCAACTGAAGATTTGTAAAGTGAGCATGCTTTCTGTCTAATATGTGCCTGGTATTTAATAAATTCCCCTCTGATATAACACTTGTGGGCCTCCCACACAACAAAAGGGTCAGTCTCGGGTAAGGAATTGAATTGAAAATACTCCGGGAGAAGTTTTTCAATCTTATTTTTAAAGTCAGGGATGTCAAGTAAATTCTCCTCCAATTTCCATTGGAATGTGCTCTTTGGTGCTGATGGCCAGTCAAGTTGTGTGAGGACAGCAGAGTGGTCTGACCACACTGTGTGAGATAAGTTAGAGGCTAGGACATAAGTAAGACCTTTCTGGTTTGTAAGTTGATAATCAATTCTGCTATAAGAGCGATGGGGGGAAGAAAAAAAGGTGTAATCCCTTTTTATCGGGTGTTTGAATCTCCATATATCGAACAGTGTATGCTCATACATAAGTTTCCACATTTGTTTAAGGGCATGTTTAGATATTGAAGGTTTGGGGTTTGTAGTGTCTAAGTTTGGTTGGATGGGAATATTGAAATCTCCTCCGATGTAGATTGCCCCTATAGCATGGTCTAGAATTTGTGCAAAATGTCTTTTAAAAAAGGGAAGCTGTTTCGAGTTTGGGGCATAAAGGTTAAAGAAATTACAATTTTTTAAACTAATTACACCTAATCTAATCCCCCTAAAAAAATAAAAAAGTCCCCCAAAATAAAAAAATTCCCTACCCTATACTAAATTACAAATAGCCCTTAAAAGGGCCTTTTGCGGGGCATTGCCCCAAAGTAATGAGCTCTTTTACCTGTAAAAAAAAATACAATACCCCCCCAACATTAAAACCCACCACTCACACACCCAACCCTACTCTAAAACCCACCCAATCCCCCCTCAATAAAACCTAACACTACCCCTTTGAAGATCACCCTACCTTGAGACGTCTTCACCCAGCCAGGCACAAGTAGACCTCCAGAGGGGCAGAAGTCTTAATCCGATCCGGCCAGAAGAGAACATCTAGACCGGCAGAAATCTTTATCCAGGCAGCATCTTCTATCTTCTTCCATCCGGAGCGGAGCGGGTCCATCTTGAAGACATCCGACGTGGAGCATCTTCTTCCATCCGACGGCGACTGAAGAATGAAGGTTCCTTTAAGTGACGTCATCCAAGATGGCGTCCCTTCAATTCCGATTGGCTGATAGAATCCTATCAGCCAATCGGAAATAAGGTAGGAAAAATCCTATTGGCTAATGCAATCAGCCAATAGAATTGAGCTTGCATTCTATTGGCTGATTGGAACAGCCAAAAGAATGCGAGCTCAATCCTATTGGCTGATTGGATCAGCCAATAGGATTGAACTTCAATCAGCCAATCGGAATTTAGGTAGGAAAAATCCTATTGGCTGATCCAATCAGCCAATAGGATTGAGCTCGCATTCTATTGGCTGATTGGAACAGTCAATAGAATGCAAGCTCAATCCTATTGGCTGATTGGATCAGCCAATAGAATTGAACTTCAATCCTATTGGCTGATTGCATCAGCCAATAGGATTTTTTCTACCTTAATTCCGATTGGCTGATAGAATTCTATCAGCCAATCGGAATTGAAGGGACGCCATCTTGGATGACGTCATTTAAAGGAAACTTCATTCTTCAGATGGACTTTGTTTGAAGAGGATGCTCCGCGTCGGATGTTTATTATTTTTATTAATTTTTTTTTTTTTTATTGTATTTAATTGTATTTAGTTTAGGGAATTTATTTAATTATAGTGTAGTGTTAGGTGTAATTGTAACTTAGGTTAGGTTTTATTTTACAGGTTAATTTGTCTTTATTTTAACTAGGTAGTTATTAAATAGTTAATAACTATTTAATAACTATTGTACCTAGTTAAAATAAATACAAACTTGCCTGTAAAATAAAAATAAACCCTAAGATAGCTATAATGTAACTATTAGTTATATTGTAGCTAGCTAAGGGTTTATTTTACAGGTAAGTATTTAGTTTTAAATAGGATTTATTTAGTTAATGATAGTAATATTTATTTAGATTTATTTAAATTATATTTAAGTTAGGGGGTGTTAGGGTTAGGGTTAGACTTAGGTTTAGTGGTTAATAAATTTAATATAGTGTCGGCGACGTTGGGGGCGGCAGATTAGAGCTTAATAAGTATCATGTAGGTGGCTGCGGTGTGGGGGGGGGCAGATTAGGGGTTAATAAGTTTAATGTAGGTGACGGTGGGCTCCAGGAGCGGAGGTTTAGGGGTTAATAATTGTATTTAGTTGTGCCGGGGTCCGGGAGCTGCTGGTTTAGGGGTTAAACACTTTATTTAGTTGTAGTGGGCTCCGGGGGCGGCGGTTTAGGGGTTAATACATTTATTAGAGTTGCGGTGGGCTCCGGGAGCGGCGGTTTAGGGGTTAATACATTTATTAGAGTTGCGGTGGGCTCCGGGAACGGCGGTTTAGGGGTTAATATATTTATTAGAGTTGCGGTGGGCTCCGGGAGCGGCGGTATAGGGGGTAAACAGTATAGTATAGTGTGGGTGTTTAGTGACAGGGTACCAAGAAAGCTGAAAAAAAGCAGAAGAGCAGTGAGATCGATGACTGTTAGTTAACAACTGTCCACTGCTCATCGCACCGTACTTGGTGCGGGTCTTTTTGACAGCTTTTTTGATAATTATGGAGAACGTATTCAGGTCCGCGGCAGCGATGTTAGGCGATCTTAGACGAGGGTATTGGTGCCGTCGAATGCAAGAAAGTCGACGCTTTGATAAATAGATGCCATTATCTTTAATACAAGTGTGAGTATAATGTATTTTGGTCCTGACTAGCCACCCTGCTACACAAAAAAGTTTGGGTGCCCTGGCTTAGACAACAATCACAGCTAACATGTACAAATGGAGACGTTTTAGCAAATCCATTTTCCCTACCATATTACAAATGCTTTCAGAGACACAGTGTTTATGTGCTGGTCTGCAAAACGTAGGGGCTTGTTATGACTTTGAGAAACCAAGCATTGAAGTGCAGACCAGTCACTAATTCACTTGCCCACTGACATCTGTAATATGCATGTGTGACACACACATCTGCAGTACTGGAGAAAGGGCAGGAATTGTAACTGAAAAATTAAACAAAATTCTTTCAACTTATTACTTGTGCACCTATGAGGAAGTAATACTACTTCTTAAAGGGACAGTATAGTCAAAATGAAACTTTCATGATTCAGATAAGGCAGATAATTTTAAACAACTTTCCGATTTACTTTTATCATCACATTTGCTTTGTTCTCTTGGTATTCTTAGTTGAAAGCTAAACCTAGGTAGGCTCATAAGCTAATTCCGAAGCCCTTGAAGACTGCCTCTTATCTTAATGCATTTGACAGCTTTTCACAGCTAGAGGGTGTTAGTTCATGTGTTTCATATAAATAACATTGGGCTCATGCCAGTGGAGTTACTTATGAAAGGGCACTGATTGGCTACAATGCAAGTCTGTCAAAAGACCTGAGATAAGGGGGCAGTCTGCAGAGGCTTAGATACAAGGTAATCACATAGGTAAAAAGTGTATTAATATAACAGTGTTGGCTCTGAAAAACTGGGGAATGGGTAATACAGGGATTATCTATCTTTTTAAACAATAACATTCTGCAGTAGACTGTCCCTTTAAGTAGAAAAACCTGTATTTAAATATACTAGAGAGTAAAGGACCCATTTATTAAGGTGTCAACAAGGTCACAATGATAAGGCTTTTGATGCTTGTATTTATCATAGAAAATGTTGATCATGCCAACTCAATTTCAGCAGATGTACTGTGATGTACTGATAATATTAAAAAAGTCAATATTAACATGAAGAAACAAATTTACAAGCAGTTAACATACATAAATGAATTTGTCTTTCATAATCATAGAACTTTGATAACCATAGAAGTCTTAGGGGTCAATTTATTAAAGTCTGGCGGACATGATACTCTGTCCGTATTCAGCATTGCATAAGCAGTTCTACTGAACTGCTTGTGCAATATCCCCCCTGCAGATTCGCGGCCACTAGCAGGGGGTGTCAATCAGCCCAATCATATAGGATCGGGCGGATTGCTATACGCAGCCTCAGAGGTGGCGTATGAGTTAAGAATTGCGGTCTATAGAAACGGGGTGAATTGGCCTAATTCGGCCAATAATAAATTGACCCCTTATTATTTGTTGAATTAATATAACAGTAAACATTTTAACATCATTTTGTATCAGTTAAAGGCACAGTATACAGTAAAATTGTTTTCTCCTTAATGTATTTCCAATGACTTGTTATACCAGCTGTATTTAGTATAGGTGGGGAGACCACAGGTTAAATCAGCTATGTCAAATACAGAAATAAGGGTAAAGAGCTACTTGTAAACAATTCAAAACACTCCAGCAGGTAAAATGGGTCATTTGGAACAAATTAAAGGGGAGAACATTTTTGGGTAAACTATCCGTTTAACATCTGGCATTTCTCCAGGTTTCAACATACTATATAGAGCAGACTGGTATTATTCATGGTATACATATGTAATATGCTATTCCTCTCTGTCCTGTGATTGATCCACAAAAATGTGCACAAAATATATAGTCACCAACAGGTTGGGTACCCCATTAATCTAAAAAAAAGCTTTCACTGCTTGTCACAGTTGAATACAATTATATAGGCAAAAAGGTGACAAAAGGAAAAGTCTTGGCAAGTCACAGGACTTGGGAATTATTATTTCAGATGATTTAAAACTTAGTAAACAATGTAGTAATGCAGCGAGTAAGGCCAGCAGAATGCTTGAATGTATTGGTAGAGGTATTTGCAGCAGAAATAGTAAGGTTCTTCTGCCACTTTATAGATCATTAGTTAGGCCTCATCTTGAGTATTGTGTGCAGTTCTGGAGGCCATATCTCCAGGATATAAACAAACTGGAATCTGTGCAAGGAGGGCTAGCAAAATGGTACATGGTCTAAAAAATAAAACGTACCAGGAGAGGCGCAGTTACCTAAATATGTATAGCTTAGAGAATAGAAAAGAAAGAGCTGATATGATAGTAACTTTCAAGTATATTAAAGGGCTTAGTAAAGCTGAGGCTGTGAGTATTTTACATAAAAAGGAAAATTCAAGAACAAGGGGTCATGAGCTCAAGCTGAAGGGTAGTAGATTCAGGAGTAATTTTAAGAAGACAAGTATAAGGCTATCCTACATACTAATTAATGCCTGGTACAAGTATAAGGCTATCCTACATACTAATTAATGCCTAGGACAAGTATAAGGCTCTCCTACATACTAATTAATGCCTGGTACAAGTATAAGGCTATCCTACATACTAATTAATGCCTGGTACAAGTATAAGGCTATCCTACATACTAATTAATGCCTGGGACAAGTATAAGGCTATCCTACATACTAATTAATGCCTAGGACAAGTATAAGGCTCTCCTACATACTAATTAATGCCTGGTACAAGTATAAGGCTATCCTACATACTAATTAATGCCTGGGACAAGTATAAGGCTATCCTACATACTAATTAATGCCTAGGACAAGTATAAGGCTCTCCTACATACTAATTAATGCCTTGGACAAGTATAAGGCTATCCTACATACTAATTAATGCCTGGGACAAGTATAAGGCTATCCTACATACTAATTAATGCCTGGGACAAGTATAAGGCTATCCTACATACTAATTATTGCCTGGGACAAGTAAAAGGCTATCTTACATACTAATTAATGCCTGAGACAAGTAAAAGGCTATCATACATACTAATTAATGTCTGGGACACGTATAAGGCTAGCCTACATACTAATTAATGCCTGGGACAAGTAAAAGGCTATCCTACATACTAATTAATGCCCGGGACAAGCATAACGCTATCCTACATACTAATTAATGCCTGGGACAAGTATAAGGCTATCCTACATACTAACTAATACATGGGACAAGTATAGGGCTATCCTACATACTAATTAATGCCTGGGAGAAGCATAAGGCTATTCTACAAACTAGATATGGTTATACTTTTAGGAAATATTGGGCAGACTTGCTGGGCCTATGGCTCTTATCTGCTGTCAACATCTATTTTTCTATGTCTCAGAGAGGGGTGAGGCATCTCCAGTTTTCTGCAATTGATTTTGGCAGTTTCTTTTTTCTATAGATAAAAGGTACATACAAGTGAGAAATTAGCTTTCATGATTCAGGTAAAGCCTTTACTTTTAGGAGACTTTTAAATTTACCTTCTTCAAATCTGCTTTAATTCTTTGGTTATTCATTGCTAAAAAGTTAGCTACACCACTAGGACCTAGCTGAACGCATCTGGTGATCCAACGACAAAAGGCATGTTTGAAAGCCACTAATCACCAGCTAGCTCACAGCGAGTTCATTGCTGCTAATGTGCCTACCTAGGTATGCTCTTCAACAAAGGATATTGAAAGAACAAAGTAAATTAGCTATCAACAATGGAAAAAGTCTCTTAAAATGAGATGCCTTCTCTGATTAATGAAACTTCCATTTTGGCTTTCATTTGACTTTAAACAGAAGAAAGTTTGCTATACAATATTTTTACCAGGTGTTCTGATGTTTTAGAATGAGAGCCTATGTTTAGATAGATAACACATACTTTGTTATTTTAACAAGCTGATACACTTCTCATAGTTTAGTATCTTTAGTCATATCCACGGGAACTGTGGTATTCAGATATATTGCCCCATATATATTTTATATTTTTAACAGCCTTCATTTCACAGCAATTTGTTGTTATGAATCTTTACAGAATTATCAGCAATCTATCCCTTAGACATGTAGGTTACAGAATTATAAATAAAATACCCTACACACGGCACCTTATGTTCTTCTTTATCTTTTCACTAGGTCTCAGGAGTTTTAACACCTAGAGATTCACAGTCTATATTTAGGATTCTCCTAGTGCAGCCGCTCAGTATTCTGTGTTCAAGTCGCATTGAATCTTTTTCTAGGACATCGCTATGAAGACAATAGGATCTTTTCTCTGATCACATTTGGCTCCTCAACCTAAACAGCTCTTGATACTGTCTGTCTTGTTGCTGGGGAATGAATAGCTCCTTGGTACAATGTATTCAACAGTCCCCCGCTCTCTATTACATTTGTCATTTTTGACATCCTTAATCAAAATATGTGAAAGAGTTATATATTTAAATTCTGTTTTTTTTTTACTTTAGCTGAGAAAGGAAGCTTCTGTAATCCCCAAGATGGAGAAATGAGATTAGATCAAAGTGATTACACTGATTTTGTCTTTTGCATTAAAAGTACAGCAGATATATTCAAAGATAGTTTAATAGTTTTTTATTAGATTTTAGTTCCTTGGAATGTTTTTTATTTAGAGCACATTCCAACACAGTTCCAATCTGTTCTCATCATCTAGAATTGTTTTTTTTAATGCAGGTGACATTGGTCTTTTTCAAATGCATTCCAGTTAATTAGAAGTGTGATCATTTGAATTACAGTAATTAAAGGGATATTCTAATGCAAAGGGGTTAAACACATAGGCATGGATTCAATAAAACTCATTCTTGATGAGGGCGTGTCCGGGTGGCGGCCATGACAGGTTGCTAAACTAGAGGCTGCTGTTGCTTCAAGGGATAATCCGCTGATTATCTTTGTAAAATTCAAAAATCTACAAGTATAGCTTATTGATATCACTTCATGAGGTGTTGTTGCAGCTGCAGAAGTTCATTTTACAGTGAACCCACTGTATATGGAGCCCTAGACCGGACAGTTAATAAGGTGAGGTGGAAGCCTTGTAACATCCACCCTAACCCCCCACTCCCCCCCTTGGTTCGCCAAGTAGAGCAGGACTATTTAAATGCTGAAATAAAATGGAGAACTATGAGATGATGGGTGCCTTACTCGCAAAACTCAAAAATCAGATGGACAATCAATTCAACACCCTCATTCAGAGGGTGAAATGTGGCCTCACAACAACTGAAATCAAACCATCTGTTAACCTGGGGTCAGGAACCAATAAACTATTTGATGGTTGTTTTGAAGTATTGCAGCCCTACACCCCTCAAACAGTAAGGCCAAAGGATCTCTAAAACCTACTCCATGCGCAAAGAGCATTGGCACACATCCGCCGTCAGCCAGACCACCAGACAGTGTTATGATGGAACCAGAAAGGGGAGAACATATCATAAGATACAGAGAAGAGTCGTGCCTCGCAGTGCGGTCATTAACACTCCAATTCATCCTTGCTAACTGGGAAGCAAAAACCTACAGCTCAACTCTGGCTTCTCATTAGGAAGGTACAGCTGACTTCCGTGATCGAGCTCCAGAGCCTTTATATCTCTCTTCGCCTAAGGTTCCCGCGGCACCGGAGCTGATAGACAGGAGGCTGATGACATTGTCCATAATTTTTGTGTCACTTGCATCTCCAAATAGTCAGATTAACTCAGATTCCAGTAACAGTTGGGGCGTTGGGAGTTTTATTACTGAGGGCCCCATAGACCCAGATCTGGAATTGGTTGACTTTGTGTTTACATTTGAACTAATACCCCAGTATGCTCAGGCACTTTGTTGATGGGGTCACAGTGGCTCTTTGCCTATACCAGAGTTAACTTTAATTGAGCTTTAGCTCAGAGTCTTTCATATCTTAGAATTAGATTGCACTGATTATTTATATTTTTATCATCTCTCCCTCCCAATTGCACACCTTTCTAATACCTTACAATAGTCTAATCCATAATATTAGCTTATTCCATATCAGAGACCTAATTCTAGGCACTTTTCATTTGATGTAAAAGGAAGTAAAAAGTCAATATGATAACAGGAAACCCACTAGAGACATTAGGATATCAAGATTGTCAATCCTTGCATACTGACTCCCTTAGCAGATAGTGTGTTGTCCTTAAAACTTAATTATATAATCATATCGATTTATGTCCACAAGTCATTGTGTCAACCATATTAGTGCTAAGACATTAGATTTGAATCTATTATTCCCTCCTTATGTTTCACTTTTGAGACATGAATCTGACACAAAGCCTGCAATTATACCACAGCTCTGATAACTTATTATATGGTGAGTCAAATTATAAGTTTCTATTAGTTTCCACTTATTATTCTTTTAGGGATGTTTTTTTACCACTGATATATCCTAAATGACCTAGCCATATAAAGAGAGATAGTTATCAAAGTTTGATGTCCACTATATTTACTTATCATTGGCTCCAGATTCCCTCAGCTTTATTACTTTATAGTTAACTTATACAATTTCTGTACCATATGTTGTGCCACACTGTGTCTTGCTAGTCATACATATATTTTACTAGTTCTTTCTTCAACTATTTAAATCCCTACACTAAATCAGTTTGCTTTACATTATATACTGATAATATGCTTAAAGCTATATGTTAATTTACCATGCCCAAGTGTGGCTTTATATCACTCTAGTTTACCTCCAGTGACTTAAGCTATTACACATAGGTCCATGAGTGGCCTATAAACAATTTGGGAGGTTTATAGAATAAAAAAAATGAGGTTTCATTTGTATACGTTTAGTTTGAAATGCTGACAAATCTGTTACTTTTCCTTTTGTTTATGTTGACATTCATTGCATGTATATTTCTAGCAAATAGGTATCCATTTCGTGCAGTCTCAAAAGTTTGTAACTTTTCGTAGTTGATTTCTGAGCCATAGTGCCTACAAATGATAAGCACATAGCTATTTGGTCTCATGACCAACGCCTGACTATGTTCAAAACTGTATTGATATGGTGTCCACTCATGTGGACTCTCTGACATCTCAGCCCTTTTTATGTATTATTTGGTCTCATGACCAACGCCTGACTATGTTCAAAACTGTATTGATATGGTGTCCACTCATGCAATTTTTGTCATTGTGAAAGAACATATATATATAACTTTTTGTTAAGATGTTACTCATAAAAACCTCAATAAAAATCTATGATTTAAAAAACAACAACTCATTCCTGAAACAAATATTCGGCTGAAAAGAAATGCGGCTAAACATCGCAATTCAAAAATTGTGGGATTCATAAAGATTTTTATTCGCCCCTTGCCACAGCCTTGAGTTTGCAAAATTTACAGAGTTGAGTCAAAGAAATTTGACTAGAAAGTATACACTTTTATAGCACTTCTGTCTCCCCTTATATTAAAGACATTGTTTTGCAAGGGGTTAAAAGCTCATTCTATATTTAAAACATAACTCTTATTTCAAAAGTTTAAAACAAAAGAGTAAAGTTAAAAAATTCAAATGAGATTCAAAGATGCATTATCAAAATGCTTGTCCTGCTGGTGATCGAGTAGGAAGGTATCTTGAATGGGGTATCAAAAAACCTGATGTGCTTGTATTAGAGTAATAGTCAACATAAGATCTTTCAGGGTTCAAAATACAGAGATGTTATCGAGTACCCACGGCCACTGGGAAACTCTATGCCTATTATAAAACGGCTGCACAATAGTAAGGATAGTTAGTATATCTCAAATATTATATTTAACCAGCTTAACAAATTAATCTGCTAACACCCTTAATATTATAGATTTTTACCAATGAGGGGTTATGGTTAATAAATGAATACAGTTTTTATACAGTGTGGTCCAGTTGTAATACATAATAGATAAAAAAATATAAAGAGATAGACCTTCAAAAAAGTACCAGGCTAGTGTGTATGTAATCCAATTCTAAGTTAGTTCACTATTGCTTGGGGGTAATTCCTCAAATCAACCTTTTATTTTTCAAATTCGGATACTTTATCCCTCCAATAGTATAGTGTGAAGTTGCAATTGCCTATAAGTTAAAGGTGATGGGGCATATTTATCAAGACCGCTGCTCAATAACCTGTCCGCCTGCTCTGAAGACGCAATGATAAATGCTAAGAGCGTATAAAGACCTCTATTGTCTAAAGGGTCCATTTATTAATGTACAGATGGACATGATCTAATATAGCGGATCAAGCCCGCCGCACATCGATAAATGCCAACAGTATACGCTGTCTGCATTTATCATTGCACCAGCAGTTCTTGTGAACTGCTGGTGCAATACCAACCTCTGCAGATTCGCGGCCAGGGTGTCAATCAGCCCGATCGTATTCGATCGGGCAGATTGCTGTCCGCCACCTCAGAGGTGGCGGACGAGTTAAGGAGCAGCGGTCTTAGGACCGCTACTTCTTAACTTCTGCTTCAGTAGGAACTGAAGCTGAGTGGGTCGGAGGCAGCATTCGCTGCTTCTTAAATAGACCCCTAAGTCTTAGAACTGCAGTGAATCACGGATGTTGTTTATAGACAATGTTACGCAGTAAGAGCTCCATTACATATGCGGCGTCGCCCGCAAAAGCCGGCGACGCTGGATTTCACGCAGTTTTGGTATCCAATATACAGCGCCACATATAAATGCGGCTTGTATATTTCACCCATCGGCCGTAATTTTTACTCCCATAAGCTAAGATAGAACCACGTCGCAATTTGGTATCACATATTCAGCGCAAGGACTTACGTGGCGAAAATAGAGAAATTTGACTCCATTTTCACCTCGCTACACAAAGGCAGCCGCAGCAACCGTAACTCCCGTAACGGCCTGAAAATATAAACTAACACATGCGCAATATCTAGCTACCTGTCAACCTCAATCCCCCACCACAATAATTAAAAAAATATATTAACCCCTATATCCACCATCAAACCCACATCGCAAGTAATAATGAAATTAGTAACCCCTATATCCACCATCAAACCCACATCGCAAGTAATAATGAAATTATTAACCCCTATATCCACCATCAAACCCACATCACAAGTAATAATTAAATTAGTAACCCCTATATCCACCATCAAACCCACATCACAAGTAATAATGAAATTATTAACCCCTATATCCACCATCAAACTCACATCACAAGTAATAATTAAACTATTAACCCCTATATCCGCCATCAAACCCACAACGCAAGTAATAACTAAATTATTAACCCCTATATCCGCCAACCCCAACACCTCAAACTACCTAATGTATTAACCCCATAATCTGCCATTAACCCACATCGCATTTAAACTATTAACCCCTAAACCGACATCCCCCACAACGCAAATAAATAATTAAATTACTAAGCCCCCTAACCTAACACCACCTAAATTAACCCAAATTACCTAAATTAAAAAAATCCTATTGGCTGATTTGAACAGCCAATAGGATTTCAGTAGCTCTAATCCTATTGGCTGATTTGAATTTGAAGACTCAAATCAGCCAATAGGAATTCAAGGGACGGCATCTTTAATCACGTACCTTGAATTCCCTATTCAGATCGTATGAAGAGGATCCTCCACACTCCATGGCTTCGTGGTCGCCAGTCTTCAATTCCAGGGTCGCCAGTCTTCAGCTCCACATTCATCAGTCTTCAGTTCCGCCCTCCGCTCCACGGCGGCTTGATCCTGGAAGAAGAAAGAAGAGATCGCCACTTGGAAGAAGCCTTCACTGCCTGGAACAGGACCTTCTCTGCCGGACTTCAGAAACCGTGAGTACCAACCTGGGGGTTAGACTTAGGTTTTTTAAAAATTTTGGGGGGTGGGTTTGTTTTATTTAGATTAGGGATGGGCACTTCTTAAAAGAGCTAAATGCCTTTTTAAGGGCAGCAAAAGAGCTGAATGCCCTTTTAATGGCAATGCCCATACAAATGCCCTTTTCAGGGCAATGGGTAGTTTAGTTTTTTTTAGTGTTAGGTTTATTTATTTTGGGGGACTTGGTGGGTGGTGGGTTTTACTGTTAGGGGGAATTTTTTTGTAACTGCAAAAGAGCTGTTTAACTTAGGGCAATGCCCTGCAAGAAGCCCTTTTAAGGGCTATTGGTAGTTTAGCATTAGATTAGATGGTGTTTTTCTTTTGGGGGGCTTTTTTATTTTCATAGGGATTAGATTTAATTTTTTTATTTTTGATAATTTGTTTATTATTTTCTGTAATATTAGATTTTTTTTATTTTCTGTAATTTTAGCTTAATTTAAACTTAGTTTTTTTATTTTTAAAGTATTGCTAGGTTTTTTATTTTAATAGTAACTTTAGTATTTTTTAATTTAGGTAATTTGGGTTAATTTAGGGGGTGTTAGGTTAGGGGCCTTAGTAACTTTATTATTTGCGTTGTGGGGGATGGCAGTTAAAGGGTTAATAGTTTTAATAGGGACTTTGCGATGTGGGTTAATGGCGGGTTAATACTTTAGGTAGTTTGCGATGTTTAATTAGGCATATTGCGTTGTGGGGGAGGTTGTCGGTTTCGGGGTTAATACTTTTATTAGTTCCGATTTGGGTTTGATGGCGGATATAGGGGTTTTACGTTTATTTTTGGGAGGCGTGTTAGATGTTTATGGGAGATTTGTTATATATTTTATTTGTCTTAGGCGCCGGCAGTTTCTAAAGTGATGTAAGTCACTAGCGACTCCAGAAATTTGTATTTACACACATTTCTGGACATCGCTAGTTTATCCGACTTACGGCACTTTATGAACTGCTGGCACCCTATATGTAATATCCCGATGTGCGAGGTGAAATTACGGGTGGTGCGGGTTTCAGTGCTTGCGCTGAATCCTGTTCCGTATATGTAATCTCGCCCTAAGTTGTAACTAAAGTAACAAATGAGTATCACACTAAGTTAATGTGCAGCACTGTGCACTTCCTTAAAGCATTAGACGCTAATATAGTTAATAACTAAATCAGTCGATCTTGTGTAACTCGAGTAATACTATTAGATATTTATCTTGATATTATTTAGTATCCAAGATTACTATTCCATTTATAAGAAAATTTTGCTTGCGGTTGTGCACCTAAAACTATTATTTGTCGGCTGTGTCATGGTATCTCACAGATATTGCTATGAACAGTGTTTCAACGTTAGAAAGTATGCAATGTTAAAGGTGTTCACATAATATTAGGAGCTAATTGAGTAAATAAATAAGTCAAACTCTGATTGCTCAACTAATACTGCTGTATATTCCTTATACAGTTGTATAATATTGTGGATGTCTTTGTAACAGTGAGCACTGCCCCAATAAAAGTTCCGATTTTTTAGAATTCCATTACTCAAGATAAGGTTTAATAGACTTATTTATATGCATTTGCCTGATACGGTTGAATGACTCCACCATTACCCAGTTTAATATACCATCTCTATAATATTTACAATGACTGTATAGTAAATCATATTCATTTACGGATCAACCAGGTGCTACTAATTCTTTTGTATATTCATTAAACGGTTGTCTAATGTTATAGATATCTGTGTATAAGTCAACACTGCCTTGATAAATGTGCCAATTATTTTGTATTCAATTATTCAGGATAAGGGTGTGCTAAACTCGTTTATATGCGTTTTCCTTATACGGCTGAATTACTCAGTTAGATACACCATCTCTGTAATAATCACAATAACTATATAATAAACCATGTTCATTTATGGATCAACCAGGTGCTTTTTTAAAAAGTATTACATTCAACATTAGTCTTGAATCTCATTGCTATGATTAAAAAGTTAAAGTCAACTTGGCATTTAACTACTCCCTCTTAACATGTTTCACCGTCTCGACTTTTTTAAAAGGTCAATCTGTCATTCTTCCTAATTGTTTATGTTGACATTCATTGCATGTATATTTCTAGCAAATAGGTATCCATTTCTTGCAGTCTCAAAAGTGTGTAACTTTTCGTTGTTGATTTCATTGTTGAGTGTCAGGGTGTCAGGAATCAGACTGAGACGAGAAGAGCAAAAATAATCACACCTTTATTAATAACAAAGAAATAATAAAAAGTCCACGAGTCAAATAACAAGCCAGGAGTCAAAGCCAGAGCTGGTAGTCAGACGAGCCAAGTCAGGAGCCGAAGCGAGTAGTCAGACGAGACGAGTCAGGAACCAGGAGGGATGTCAGACAGCCAGGTAATACACAGGAACTCACAAACAGGTCTGAGACAACGCAAGGGCAAAGCATACTGAACAGAGGCCCTTTAAATAATAAGTGATGACATCACAATACCGAGAGTGCAACCTGTCTCACACAGATGATGTACACCAGTCCGGCCATAAGAGGGTGTGCAGGAAATGAGCAGCATCAGACACTCTGCACCAGATTCAGTAAGAGGTAAGAAAAATGGCTGCCAGCAGCACATGGCAATCAATGCAGGGAAAAAAGCCCTGCCAGTACCCTCCCCTCAACGACCCCTCCCCTGCTGGAGGACAAAAGGCTTAATGGGGAAACGTGCATGGAAGGTATGGATGAGGGCGGGAGCATGAACCTCAGAGGAGGGAACCCATAAACGCTCCTCTGGACCGTAGCCCCTCCAGTGAACCAAATACTGTATGCGGCCCCTAGACATATGAGAGTCAATAATGCTGCTGACCTCATATTCTTCATGGTTGTCAACAGAGAGAGGATGAGGATGAGACAACACAGTGGTAAACTGATCACAAACCAATGGTTTCAAGAGGGAGACATGAAAAACATTGGAGATGCGCATTGCAGGAGGAAGGTCAAGAGCGTAGACCCGTCGGAGTATTCGAAAAGGACCAACATAACGGGGAGCCAGTTTATTGGAAGGTACCAGAAGGTTCAAGTTGCTGGAGGAAAGCCAAACCCTCTCACCAACCTGGTAGGAAGGCACGGGCAGACGCCTACGATCAGCCTGGAACTTTTGGTGCTGCATAGAACTATGAAGGCAATCCTGAATCTGCACCCATGTGGAACGGAGTTGGCGGAGATGGTCCTCCAAAGCCGGAATACCCTGAGACATGAATGAATTGGGCAACAAGGATGGTTGGAACCCATAATTTGCCATGAATGGGGATACCTGGTAGGAAACATTAATATTATTATTATTATCGGTTATTTGTAGAGCGCCAACAGATTCGGCAGCGCTATAAACAAAGGGGGAGTACAACAAAACAAATATAGGGATCAAATGGGTAGAGGGCCCTGCCAAGAGTTGCACTGTTGTAGTCAGCTCTTAAGAAGGTGATCTACAAACAGCTGGACTCTTACATGCTAAGGGGGTTCAGGGGATAGCGATGGAGGAGTGGAACTGGTATAAAGTAAGGTTAGCATAGGTTGTAAGCATCCCTGAACAGTAGAGTCTTTAGGGAGCATTTGAAGCTTTCAAAACTAGGGGAGAGTCTTGTGGAGCAAGGCAGAGAGTTCCACAAGATGGGAGCCAGTCTGGAGAAGTCCTGTAAACGGTGCAATGAGGTAACCAGAGAAGAGGAGAGTAGGAGGTCATGAGCAGAGCGAAGGGGACAGGAGAGAGAGTATCTGGAGACAATGTCTGAGATATAGGGGGGAGCAGTGCAGTTGAGGGCTTTGTATGTCAGAGTGAGAATTTTGTGTTTGATCCTAGAGGCAAGAGGAAGCCAGTGAAGGGATTGGCAGAGAGGTGCAGCAGATGAAGAGCGACGTGTAAGGAAGATGAGTTTGGCAGAGGCATTTATTATGGATTGTAAAGGAGCTAGGCGGCAGGTGGGGAGAGCAGAGAGGACAAAGTTGCAGTAATCGAGACAGGAAAGAATGAGAGAGTGGATTAAAATCTTAGTTGTGTCTTGTGTAAGGAAGTGTCAAATTTTCGAGATGTTTTTAAGGTGAAAGCAGCAGGCTTTAGCCAAGGACTGAATGTGAGGAGTGAAAGAAAGATCTGAGTAAAATGTGACCGTGAGACATCGGGCATGCAGGGTAGGGGTAATGATGGAGTTGTCGACAGTTATAGAGAGATTGTTGGGCGAGATTTTGGAAGAAGGGGGGAAAATGAGGAGCTCAGTTTTGGAGAGATTTAGCTTGAGTACATCCAGGAAGAGATGTGAGAAAGACAGTTAGTGACACGGGTTAGCAAGGAAGGAGATAGGTCTGGTGCAGAGAAGTAGATTTGGGTGTCGTCGGCATACAAATGATATTAGAAACCGTGGGACTTTATTAGGGAATCTAGTGATAACGTGTAGATTGAGAAGAGAAGGGGACTGAAGACAGAGCCTTGCGGTACTCCGACAGAAAGTGGTGATGGGGCAGAGGAGGCCCCAGAGAAGGCTACACTAAAGGTATGGTTTGACAGGTAGGAAGTGAGCCACAAAAGGGCTGTGTCAAAGATGCCGAAGGATTGGAGGGTTTGGAGCAAGAGAGGGTGGTCAACAGTGTCAAAGGTTGCGGACAGATCAAGGAGGATAAGCAGAGAGAAGTGGCCTTTTGATTTTGCTGTAAGTAGGTCGTTGGTAACCTTAACAATAGCTGTCTCTGTGGAGTGATGGGGACGAAATCCAGATTGCAATGGGTCAAAAAGGGAGTTTAATGTAAGGAAATGGGATAGGCGTGCATATACTACTTTTTCTAGAAGCTTTGAGGCAAGAGGGAGGAGGGAAATAGGGCGGTAGTTGGATGGGGAGGTAGGATCAAGGGGAGGTTTTTTGAGGATAGGTGTGACCAGTGCATGTTTCAGCAATGAGGGAAATATACCGGTGCTGAGGGAGAGGTTGAAAATGTGTGTAAGTATAGGGGTAAGGGTAGCAGAGAAGGAGGGGAGTAGCTGTGAGGGGATAGGGTCAAGGGGACAGGTAGTGAGGTGAGAGCGCAGTATAAGTGCCAAAATGTCTTCCTCTGTAACAGGGGAGAATGAGCTAAGATTAAGGTTATGTGGGTTGTGGTTGAGTGAGCATTTGAGGGGGTAAGAGAATGGAATTATGTTGAGAGCTGTTTTCATTTCTGATGGAGTAAATTTTGTTATTGAAGTGGCTGGCAAAGTCCTGAGCTGACAGAGAAGTTGGATTAGGAGGTGAAGGGGGGGGGGAGAGTATTGAAAGTGGAGAACAGACGTTTTGGGTTTGAAGAAATATTAGAGATAAGAGTAAAGAAGTGTTGCTTATGGAGATTAAGGGCAGAATAGTAGGAGTTCAAGATGAATTTGTAATGAAGAAAATCAGCTGAACTCAGTGCCGCTCAGCAGTATGGGAACATGGGAACATCTGCGTAGGTACCGTGTCAGAGGAGTATGCCATGACTGAGGATGAGTGTGTGAATTCCGAGCTATGGTAAGAGAGGCGAGATTGTCAAGGACGGATATAAGAGTGGAATTATAGAGGCAGATAGATTGTTCAGGGCAGGATAAGGAGGAGAAGGATGAGAGGAGAGGTTTGAGGGATTTAGCAAGCTGTTGCTGATCTAATGACATAATGCTTCTGTGAAGTTTGATGTGAGGAGAAGAAGGAGGGAGAGTTGTAGGGAGGGATGATATGTTGCAAGTAAGAAGATGGTGGTCAGAAAGAGGAAAGGGGGAGTTTGTGAAGTTTAAGAGAGTGCATCAATAGCTAAAGATCAGGTCAAGAGAGTGACCGTCTTTGTGAGCGGGAGAATCAGTCCATTGTGACAGACCAAAAGAGGAAGTGAGTTGCAGAAGTTGTTTCCAGATAAGGCAGTGGAGTTGTCAAGAGGGATGTTGAAGTCGCCAAGAATGAGGGCAGGGGTGTCTGAGGAAAGGAAATAAGGTATCCAGGCAGCCAAGTGATCTAGAACTTGAAATGAGGAGCCAGGGGGTCGGTATATGACTGCAACATGTACAGAGAAAAGGGAGAATAAGCAAATCATGTGGGTTTCGAATGAGGGAAATGTGAGTGAAAAGATGGGATGTATTTGTTGAAAGGTGCAACAAGAGGAAAGTAAAATACCTACACCACCTACTTGTCTATTACCATATCTAGGAGTGTCGCTGACGTGGAGACCCCCATGTGACAGAGCAGCAGTGGATGCTGTGTCTAGGGGAGAGAGCCAGGAGCACTATTACGAGCGAACTCTGCCCAAGGTAACAGTTCAGACCAATTATTGCGGTGATCTGAGACATAGCAATGGAGGAACTGCTCCAGAGCTTGATTAGACCGTTCCGCAGACCCATTGGATAGAGGGTGGTATGCCGAGGAGAATGAAAGCTGGATCCCCATTTGAGCACAAAAGGAATGTCAAAATCTGGAGACAAACTGGCTACCCCGGTCTGAGACTATATCTTTGGGTAACCCATGTAAATGGAAGACCTCCCGGGAAAAAAATTGAAGCAAGTTCCTGAGCGGTAGGATGCTTTTCAAGGGAATGCAATGTGACATTTTAGAAAAATAGTGAACCACCATTAGGATAATGGCAGTATTGCCATTGGAAACAGGGTGCTTGACAATGAAGTCCATTGAAAGATGTGTCCAAGGATGCTCACCATTAGCAATAGGTTGAAGAAGACTCACAGGAAGACGTTGAGGAGTCTTATTCTGTGCACAAACTGAGCAGGAGGCAACATACACAGCAACATCAGAACGAAGACCTGGCCACCAGAATTGTCGAGTGACAGACCAAATCTTTTGGTTCTTGCCCGGTTGACCTTCGGCTCAAGGATAGTGGCAAGTGTGCAATAGTTTAGTTCGAAGATTCTCAGGAACAAAGCACTTACCACTAGGTTTCTCAGGAGGTGCATTGGTTTGTGCAGCCAGGATCTCTTCCCCCAAGGGAGAAGTCAAATTAGTACGTATGGTAGCCAAAATATGGTCAGGAGGTATAACTGGAATAGGTACAGACTTCTCCTTGAACAGAGGCGAAACATTGTTGAGAGAGGGCATCAACCATAACATTCTTACTACCAGGCATGTAGGATACCACATAATTAAACCGAGACAAAAATAGCGCCCATCTGGCCTGTCGGGGCATCAAACGTTTTGCTTCGGATAGATAAGTCAAATTCTTGTGATCAGTAAGAATGAGCACTGGTACGCTAGTACCCTCGAGAAGGTGCCTCCATTCCTTGAGTGCCAAAATTATGGCCAGTAATTCCCTGTTGCCAATTTCATAACTGCACTCCGCAGGAGACAATTTCTTAGAGAAGAAACCGCACAGATGCAAGGAACCGTCAGGTGTAGGACTTTGAGACAAGAGGGCACCTACTCCAGTCTCAAATGCATCGACCTCAAGAATGAAAGGCAGGACAGGGTTAGGATGAGCCAGAACTGGAGCGGCAGCAAAGGCAGTCTTAAGACTCTCAAAAGCCTTATTGGCAGTAGGTGACCAATGGAGTGGATCATTCTCCTTACGGGTCATGTCAGTGATAGGTTTGACCAAGGAAGAAAAGTTTTTAATAAACTCCCTATAGAAATTGGCAAAGTCCAAAAAACATTGACTAGAGCGAAGACCAACTGGGCAAGCCCACTGCAGGACTGCAGACAACTTGTCAGGATCCATGGAGAACTCTGCAATGGAGATTACATAACCTAGGAAGGTTACTTGAATCTGATGGAACTCGCATTTCTTGAGTTTACAAAACAGGCCGTTCTTCATACACACACTCTCACAGAGACACCCACAGAAAATGCACAGGCATACACACACCCTCACAGAGACACCCACAGAAAAAACACAGGCATACGCACACACCCTCACAGAGACATCCACAGAAAACACAGACATACATATACAGGGAGTGCAGAATTATTAGGCAAATGAGTATTTTGACCACATCATCCTCTTTATGCATGTTGTCTTACTCCAAGCTGTATAGGCTCGAAAGCCTACTACCAATTAAGCATATTAGGTGATGTGCATCTCTGTAATGAGAAGGGGTGTGGTCTAATGACATCAACACCCTATATCAGGTGTGCATAATTATTAGGCAACTTCCTTTCCTTTGGCAAAATGGGTCAAAAGAAGGACTTGACAGGCTCAGAAAAGTCAAAAATAGTGAGATATCTTGCAGAGGGATGCAGCACTCTTAAAATTGCAAAGCTTCTGAAGTGTGATCATCGAACAATCAAGCGTTTCATTCAAAATAGTCAACAGGGTCGCAAGAAGCGTGTGGAAAAACCAAGGCGCAAAATAACTGCCCATGAACTGAGAAAAGTCAAGCGTGCAGCTGCCAAGATGCCACTTGCCACCAGTTTGGCCATATTTCAGAGCTGCAACATCACTGGAGTGCCCAAAAGCACAAGGTGTGCAATACTCAGAGACATGGCCAAGGTAAGAAAGGCTGAAAGACGACCACCACTGAACAAGACACACAAACTGAAACGTCAAGACTGGGCCAAGAAATATCTCAAGACTGATTTTTCTAAGGTTTTATGGACTGATGAAATGAGAGTGAGTCTTGATGGGCCAGATGGATGGGCCTGTGGCTGGATTGGTAAAGGGCAGAGAGCTCCAGTCCGACTCAGACGCCAGCAAGGTGGAGGTGGAGTACTGGTTTGGGCTGGTATCATCAAAGATGAGCTTGTGGGGCCTTTTCGGGTTGAGGATGGAGTCAAGCTCAACTCCCAGTCCTACTGCCAGTTTCTGGAAGACACCTTCTTCAAGCAGTGGTACAGGAAGAAGTCTGCATCCTTCAAGAAAAACATGATTTTCATGCAGGACAATGCTCCATCACACGCGTCCAAGTACTCCACAGCGTGGCTGGCAAGAAAGGGTATAAAAGAAGAAAATCTAATGACATGGCCTCCTTGTTCACCTGATCTGAACCCCATTGAGAACCTGTGGTCCATCATCAAATGTGAGATTTACAAGGAGGGAAAACAGTACACCTCTCTGAACAGTGTCTGGGAGGCTGTGGTTGCTGCTGCACGCAATGTTGATGGTGAACAGATCAAAACACTGACAGAATCCATGGATGGCAGGCTTTTGAGTGTCCTTGCAAAGAAAGGTGGCTATATTGGTCACTGATTTGTTTTTGTTTTGTTTTTGAATGTCAGAAATGTATATTTGTGAATGTTGAGATGTTATATTGGTTTCACTGGTAAAAATAAATAATTGAAATGGGTATATATTTGTTTTTTGTTAAGTTGCCTAATAATTATGCACAGTAATAGTCACCTGCACACACAGATATCCCCCTAAAATAGCTATAACTAAAAACAAACTAAAAACTACTTCCAAAACTATTCAGCTTTGATATTAATGAGTTTTTTGGGTTCATTGAGAACATGGTTGTTGTTCAATAATAAAATTAATCCTCAAAAATACAACTTGCCTAATAATTCTGCACTCCCTGTATACACACCCACACCCACACAGAGACATCCACAGAAAACACACAAAGACATACACACTCACCCTCACAGAGGCATCCATAGAAAATACACAAAGACATACATACACACATTCTCACAGAGACACCCATAGAAAAAGCACAAAGACATACGCACACACGCTCACAGACATCCACAGAAAATGCACAAAGACATACACACCCACCCTCACAGAGAGACCCACAGAAAAAAATACATACACACTCATAGAGACACAAACAAAAGCACAAAGACATAAACACAGACACTCACAGAAAAACTCACAGGAGGTAACATTTCTGCACATTGCATCCCCTAAATCAACTGTGTGTGACATGTATGATAAAAAAAATTGCAGAAATTTAGAGATCACTTTTTAAAGAATCATATCTGTGTGCAAACAAAAATAATTCTGTGAATTCAAAATTGTAAATTAATGATCTGGGTAGATGGCTAGATGAAGAAAAGTACATTTGAAAGGTTGACATATGTTTATTTTTTTCCCCCATTTTCCCCAACCAAGAGCACCACTTCAAATATGGTGTACAAATGTTCCCATCTGTCATCTGTACTTATGGATTTTGAAAATGCTGTACTCTATATGGTCTTGGTGGAACCATAAACTGTTGCACTCAGTCAAAAGGGCACCTACCATTTGTGTATTGAGGAGGAAACATTTCTGCATGGCTTAAGTATAGAATTTCTAGCATTGTCAAATAATCATAAATACACTGCTGCATTTTAAAAAAAATGTGTTTTTATGGACCCCTGGCTCCACCATACCACTACTACCACACTGAAGTTCCAATCCAAAATTGCACAAAGAAATAAAAAACATTTACTAAGTAAGTCCTACCTCCTCTGCAAATAAAACTGATCTTCCATCTGACTCAGGCACACACTGTACAAACTTAAGTGCCAAGTCTGTCTCACACTGTGCGTAGTGGTTTAGTGCACACTCAGAAATCCTCTCAAATACAAATGATTTACTTTATAACATTTCCCACACTCATTAGCACTCTGCTGTAGTACCCTCTGGTGGCTCCCAAAATGTAATTTTTTTTAAAAATAAGTTATTATTGCCTCATGGGGCCCCCCTGGCCCATTGGGCCCCTGATAGGAGTCATCCCTGTCACCTCCTGATGGCTGCCCTGCCAACAGGACCTTAGGTGCTAGCGTTTCCTGGCCATGTAAGACAAGAATTTAAAAGGTGGCCCTGTAACCCACAATAGAGGCAGAGCACCTCCCTCCTCCAAAAGACCCTCTCCACCGCAGAGAGATGCGTGAATCACAAATGCATCAGCTCAGCAGTACCTGGTGACTCAGGACCAGGATGCATGGGTGGAGAGGTAGGCATGGCTGGGAACGAACATGTAGGAGACAACATAACAGGAGGCTACCGCAAGCGCTCCTTGAAAGAGGGCCTCTCACTTAGTCTGATGTCAATTAGGATTAAAAAAGACACCAATGCCTTGAGATCCTCTGGTAAATCTCTGGCAGCAACTTCATCTTTAATCGCATCAGAGAGCCAGGTGGCAACAAGGGCTTCATTGTTCCAACTTACCTCTGTGGCAAGCGTATGAAACTCAATGGCATACTGAGCAACATATCTCGTACCTTGCTGAATGGACATGAGTCGTTTAGCAGCAGAGGA
Source organism: Bombina bombina (assembly GCF_027579735.1). Taxonomy (NCBI): domain Eukaryota; kingdom Metazoa; phylum Chordata; class Amphibia; order Anura; family Bombinatoridae; genus Bombina; species Bombina bombina. The sequence goes on from NC_069506.1 coordinate 312,266,822, forward strand.
GGAGTGAGCCGGAACATCAAAAACCCTTCAAAAGGAGGCCACAAATTCAGGGTAATTTGAAATCACAGGTTTATTAGTCTCCCACAAGGGATTAGCCCAGGCAAGAGCTTTGTGAGAGAGTAATGAAATGAGAAATCCCACCTTAGCTCTGTCAGAGGGAAACACCTGAGGTAACATCTCAAAGTAAATGCCAACCTGGTTCAAAAAACCCTCTGCACTGAATAGGATCGCCTCCATATCACTGAGGTAGAGGTGCAGAACCGTACATGCTCCTGGTAGGACTAGGTGCAGCAGCAGAAACAGGAGCAGCCATGACTTGTGGGACACTCTGGTCCAAATGTGCAGTGCGAGTCAGCAGGGTTTGCAGGACTAGTGCAAATTGATCCAAGTGGTGATCCTGTTCATCCATCCTGGAAATGATGGTAGGTAAAGGTGGATTATTAGCACCATCAGGATTCATGGCCCTTGAGTAATGTCAGGGTGCCAAGAATCACACTGAGACGAGAAGTGCAAAAACAATCACACCTTTATTAATAACAAAGAAATAATAATATAAATTCCACAAGTCAAATAATAAGCCAGGAGTCAAAGCCAGAGCTGGTAGTCAGACGAGCTGAGTCAGGAGCCAAAGCGAGTAGTCAGACGAGCAGAGTCAGGAACCAGGAGGGACATCAGACAGCAAGGTAATACACAGGAACTCACAAACAGGTCTGAGACAATGCAAGGGCAAAGCATACTGAACTTTAAATAATACGTGATGACATCACAATACCGAGACTGCAACCTGTCTCACACGGATGATATACATCAGTCTGGCCATAAGAGGACGTGCAGGAAATGAGCAGCATGAGACACTTTGCACCAGATTCAGTAAGAGGTAAGAAAAATGTCTGCCAGCAGCATATGGCAAACAAAGCAGTGCAAAAACCCTGACACTGAGCCATAGTGCCTACAAATGATAAGCACATAGCTATTATTTGGTCTCATGACCAACACCTGATTATTTATGTTCAAAACTGTATTGATAGTGAGTGTCCACTCATGTAATTATTGTCATTGTGAAAGAACATATATAACTTTTTGTTAAGATGTTACTCATACAAACCTCAATAAAAATCTATGATTTAAAAATAATAATAATAATAATAATAATAATTCCTGAAACAAATATTTAGCTGAAAAGAAATGTGGCTAAACATTGCAATTCAAAAATTGTGGGATTCATAAAGATTTTTATTTGCCCCTTGCCACAGCCTTGAGTTTTGAGATCAGCTACATCATAATCAGTGGAGACGCATCTATCTGGAAATCGTTTACTTATCTCTGCATAGAATGAGTTCCACTGTGAAACGCACAGGAATCCAGGGGCGGAAGTACCATTGGTGCGGCAGGTGCAGTGGCACAAGGGCCCAAGTGCTTGGATGGGCATATAGCAACCAGTCTATACATCGGCGTGTGCAGAATGTGTACAATACTAATGCAGAGGAGCCTTTTATTAGTCCATCTATCCTCAAAACTATTACACAGAGAAACATTTATATTATTAGTATTTCTAACGAATGAGTTACCTTTGGGTGGCCCAATTTGCACCAAGGTCCACTGTTAAGTAGGTTAACTACTGCAGGAATCAGGGGAAAAAAATGCTCCAAATACCCTCAAAATAGATTTTTATTTTTATTTTATTTTTAATTGCTTTTTTTTTAAATAAAGAACTACTATACTAGGCAGTTTTGGGGGTCTAAAATTGGTGGCAGTGGGGTGTTAGAAAAATAAAAGGCACTTAAAAGTGCCTTTACATTGCTGTCTATGGGAACTGTGTGTTCCCAGTAAATATATATGCCTATATACATATATATATATTTATGTGTTAATATGTGTGTATACTCATAAATATAAATGTATATCAGTATATACATATATATTTATATTTGCTGCCATTGCTACTCTTGGCTGCGCACGGCATGAGAACGAAGCTCCCATTAGAGCCTTTGAAAGCACGCGCTCTCGTGAGCGCAATGCTTCCGTTCAATTTTGTATGCGCTGGTATTACTAAGTTGAGTGCAAATATCGATTTCACTGAAGCAATATTTTGCACTCAACTTGTAATCTAGCCCTTTATGTATATATGATGTGAGAAATCTGCAACAAAACGTACGTAAAAAATGCATTTTTTATTAATATTTTAATTTCCCAACAACAGCACTGTTTACAGCAAATTATAGCTGTTCATCACCAAAAGTCAAATCAATAACTGTTCTCCAGGCTGACAAGCAACTCTCACCAACACCAACATATATTGCAATGCTATCCATGGGTACAAAGTAAAAAAAATGATACAATACTTGTAAGAGACAAGATTTGACAAACAAATATAGGAGGAATTGAGGTCCATATTCCCATGGGAATTTACATCTGTATTGTATACTGAAACTCTGAAATTATGTGAGACAATGTTTCAGTTTCGTAATATAAATTGAATATGCAGTAGTAGCTTTAATCACAATAAAATGTGATTTGTTACACCAAAATCGAAATTCACACTAAGAGGAAGTGTAAACAGTAAGATTCAGTGTGATTTATAAAGAGCCCAGAACTATCTATGGACTTAATGAGTGACCAGGTAAGTCAGGGTTAAATATATACAAATAGTTATGCAGCAGTTTAGGGTAGTTTTTAGATCATATTTTTCAGGAGCACAACAGTTCAGAATAAACATATAAATCATAAGAGAGATTCAGTTCTTGTTATTGATCACAGAACTTATGAATACCTTATAGCTCAGGGACAGGTCTGTTCTGTGTATAACTGGATTGTGCGCCAGTGAAGAGCAGAGTCGGCGGAGAGTTCCGATGCTTCGGTTAGACAGACTGTGGCGTGGCGTCTGACATCAGCTGGGCTGACTCGTAGTTACTGCGGTAAGAAGGTTTTGAGAATATAACAGTTTTTAAGAGTGACAAATGTAGTATATATACCTTGGAATGAATCCTTCACTAGATTAGGAGCTGAGGTGGGTGTTACAAGCAGAAAGAAGATCCAGTCAGTAGTTACAAGTTGTTGCGATCAGAGCCGAATAAGCAGCAGTGCTGGAATGAAAGATAGCTCACACAAACGTTTAGACAGAGGTTGCAAACGAATAACAAAGTTCATCTGAGAGAAATCCGATAGGAAATATCAGCAGCTTAGGAGAGAATGTTCCCTTGAGGGTAGCAGACAAAATACTAAGCAAAGTGCTTAGTGAAAGGTGTGGTGTTAAGACAGGTGTGGAGGTTTGATTGGAGGTAATGCTTAAAGGTAAACACACCTACACATAAGTTCTGACACAATCTAAGAGGTGAGGACTGCAAGGGTGAGAAATCCGTTAATACAGACATAGATAAGGGCAATTGTTAGGTAGGTGTCATTAATTTGTTACTGAGTTGGATGGTGGCTTCCCTGAACAAAAATTTATTTAAGGAGTGTTTAAAAGAAGGCAGATTAGGGCAAAGTCTGACAGTGCAAGGAAGTGCGTTCCAGTGGGTTGGTGCCGCACACTCTGGTATGGGAAGAGGTAATGATAGAAGATGCAAGGAGTAGGTCATTGTTGGAAATTAGGGGGCGGCTGGAGTGTATTTGTTGATCAGTGAGGATAGGTAGTGAGGAGCGGCAATGGGTAAGGGTTTTGTAGGTCAATTTTGAATTTATTTGTTCTGTGAATGAGGAGCCAGTGAAGGGACTCGCAGAGTGCTGCAGCAGATACAGTGCAGCGGGAAAGGTAGATAAGCTTGGCAGAAGAATTTAGAATGGATTAAGGGGGGTGGAGAGGAAGTAGAGAGTTGGGCCAGTTAGTAGGTTATTGTTGTAGTCAAGTTGGGAAATTAAAGGGAGTGGATTAGTTGCTTAAAGGGACAGTATACTGTAAAATAGTTTTTCCCTTAATGTATTTACAAATTGCTTTTTTACCAACTGCAGAGTAAAAAATGTATGAAAATTTGCCTTTTTAGGCTTATTTGTGTATATTAAAGCTCTGATTTTGTGTTTTGAAGCCACAACCTAATAAAATGGGTTGAGCTTGTAGATATAATCAGATCTCATTACTGTATCACATTGTGCACATATACCTGCTTCTTTATCTTATATCTGTCCTTAAAACAATCACCAGTACTTTGAGAGAACAATGGAAAATAAACATTTTATTACCTTATCTCTGCTATATCCCACTGGGAGTGTAATTTCTTCTGCTGGCTGTGTTTACAAAGCTTATCTATAGCTGGTACGCACGGCCACAAACTTTCAGAATAGGTGGGGATACCACATGCTAAATCAACAATTTCAAATGCCAATATAAGGGTAAAGGAGCTACTTGTAAACAATTTAATACACTCCAGCAGGTAAAGTGGATCATTGGGAACAAATTAAAGGGGAGAAAATGTTTGAGTAAACTGTCCCTTTAATGGTGTCAGCGCTCAGAAAAGGACACATTTTGGAAATATCACATAGGTGGTTGCAGCAGGATGAAGAAAGCAATTGGATTTGGGGGGGATGAAGGACAGATTGGAGTCATGTCTGACTCCAAGGCAGTGGACTTGGGGTGATGGGAGATAGTGATGCAGTCGACAGTGATAGAAAAGTCAGAAATCTTAGTATAGCTAAGGGGAGATTACAAGAACCTCAGACTTGTTAGAAAGATA